>NC_062226.1:14263550-14565129 GCF_902686445.1 Sciurus carolinensis | reverse complement strand
AGAATTTATAGGCAATAGCTATTCCTATATTTGAGTCCAAGAACAGGATCCCACCCAAAAGAGAGATAGAAAGTCATTCTTACAAGGAAGTTCATTAAGCATAAGCTTTGTAGTCAGATAGACTTAGTTCAAGACCTTGGACAAGTGGCTTCATGTCTCTAAGCCTTGAGCTCTCCTCTTTCAAATAAGGACAATAACATCCCTTCAGAAGGTGACTGAGAATTTGAAAGTGCCTCCTTCCGTTATCAGTTCACCAGCCACCCTTTATGGCTGACCCTCCCCTATCTATAAAGTTTAGAAAGGAAAGCATCTTATGCGTTGCACTGAATGACATCCCATCCAAGTAAATGTCGGGTGAGGATGATAGCTCCCAGCGAGTACGTGCTAGCAAAGAACCGCTGCACCCATAATAGTCTGCAAGTGCCCCCCCCATTCTTGCATTAAAATTTTTTTTAATTCCATTTATTGGTCAACTTTTCCCATGAGAACACATCTTTAATTTAATCATGTAAATCAATGGGAAAAATCTAATTCACTTTAGAGAAATTTGCTTCAAGGCTAGCCTTATGGGAATGAATCTGTTCCTTAAAGTGTATCCGTAGCAAGTGATGTGTGTCTTTATCACCGTTATAAAGGGATATAAATTAATCTCTAGCCCATTTTAGAAAATAGAGAGTTGATTAAATAAAGGGTGGCTGTTGCAATCCAAATGATCTGTCATTTTTTAACATCTCAGACACTAATTTCAATGCTAACTTTTAGCTTTTTACAATTGTAGATGCCATTTGCCTCCTTCATGTTTAATTTACCTGATTATCACTATATTAGTTCCAAACAGCTATTTTACTATTGTTCCCCTTGTGGTTTTTCATAACGCCTGTTCCAGAGTCCTCCTGGTTTGGGTTTGTGGTGTGCACCCTGAAGAAGGGAAGGGTCACTCACATCCACCCCAGAGTTCCTCACTTTTCAGATGGGCCACAGTCCTGATGCCATCGTCTGAGAGGCACCATCGCCTTCTCAGGGAAGCTGCCACCTGCCCCGCCTACAGAATTATTGTGTTTATTGTACAGGTCGACTAAGAGGATGGATGTTCTTATACCCCATAGTGATGGACCAGCAAGTAAAGGATTCATTCCATCCATCAACCTCTACTGAGGCACCTTGAGTGCCCTGCACTCTAGATGTGGAGAAACCGGGGCCACTAGACCTCCTTAGCCTTAAAGAGCTCACTGTCCACTCTGGCTGCAGATGGGCAAATAAATAGAAGCTCACAACCCAGCCTAGTATGTGCTCTGACCACAGGAACAAGAAGGTGCCCTGGACCCCACTTGGAATGAAGGATGTCTGCTTGGAGAGGTGAGCTGGAAAGGCCAAGTAGGAACCAGAAGGCTAGGGAAGGGGAGTCTTGGTTCACTAATTAATGGCACCATGTTGATTATACACCCCACTTCTACCTTGACCCCAAGGAACATGAGGAAAGCAAGACAGACTTTTCTGTCCTGGGTTCCATCAGGAAATTGGACCTGCCACAAATATGATAGAAATAAAGGGTTTAATACAGAAATTAGAGCTTCTACACCATTGGGAGGGGTTGGCGGAACGGAAAGAAAGGAGCTGGAGGATTGGAGTGGCAGTTGCTGAAGATTTCAGTCCCCAGTGCTGGAACAGAGGGAGAAGCCAGCATTCACAGGGAAATCTAAGAAGCCACTGAGCTCAGTTACCCAAGTGGGACCCCAACATGGACTCTCAAGGAGCAGTCACGAAGCCCCCGCCTCTGACCATGATAAAAATGGCTTCACCCTTCCTTCACCATCTACAGCTCAGGCAAGTTTTCTTCCACCCAGCCCAGAACACAACAGAGAACGGAATTCTCAGAAACAAAGTGCCCAGGAATAGATTGGAAAGTTCCAAGAAATGGGAATAGTGCCAAGCAGACAAGGATAGTCCCACATGCTGCCCTTGGGGTGTCCCAGGCTAAGGGAGAGGCAGCATTAATCCCACAGTGACAGCAATATATATATATACATGCTGTGAGGATTGTTTTGAGAGCACTCCGTAGGTGACCTGACCCACCTTGGGAGATGTGGGAAGGCTTCTCTGGGAGCTCACAATGGAGCTGGGATCCATTGGATCAGGGCAATGTGGTAAGGCAGTCTAAACAGTATTTCTCTCATGCTCATCTTCCGACACAGATGGCCTGTCTCCCTACTGCCAGGGTTCAAGGAAAATCGGTCCAAGTTTCACCACCAACCAAGGGAAGGTTTATTGCTCTGGGACAAAGGGTGAACACAGCTTAAAGAAGTACTTTGACCTCAAGAGTCATAAATAAAAGCCCTGAGCCAAGTCTAAGGTGGGTCTCAGCCTGTGAGAACTTCATCCCTACCCGCGCATCTGAGCTCAAGAAGAGTTTGGGGCTCTGAGCTGACCTGGCCCAGGTCCCCACCCCTCCTGGTGCCTCAGCAAATGGATGAAAAATTGTATCATTAAACTCTTTGATGTTCTCCTGTCTAATTGAACCTGTGAAATTTCCTAAGGTTCTCCAGCCTCCAAAAATTCAATTTTCCATGTAATGCATGGTGACGTGTCAATAAATCATGCTGTAAAATAAATGCGCGGATTCTTTTGTGCAGGAGCGAGTGAGGAATAAACCTTTCGTAATTGATAAATAATGTCATTGGAATCAATAGCTGGCAGAGGAGTTGGAGGAGTAAGCCTGAATCATGTATGAGTGCTCTGGGGTGATCAATGCCTTTGAAACAGCCAGGAGCTCAGGAGCCAAGTGTATAAATTACAGCCTTAATATTACAGCAGCGCCCAAAGTTGGAAAAAGTGGGTGTGCGGCTAAGTGCCGGTGAGAGGGGAAGACGGGTCTGAGTGTGGGTGGGATGAGCTCTTTGACGGCACTCTTGGGACAGTTGGAGAGTCCCCCGGGAAGGACTGCAATGGAAATAAGGAGCACACTGCAGTTTGGGACTTGGATGGAGACAGGATGATTCCTGCCCTGGCAGGTCCTTGCCGGTGGCCTGTGCTGGCAGCAAGATCAGCCGTCTGCTCTAGGAGCCAGAGAAGCTACTTACAAAATGGTCTAGTCACCCGAGAGGCCTCAACACCAGGGCTGGTGCTGCCTACAGGATGAAGGACAAGACTGGATCCACTGAATCAGGCTCTGAGGGACAGCTGCAGCCCGTGCAGTGTTGCTGTGCAGGGGTCAGGAGCACTAGCCTCGGAGACAGACTGCTCAGCTGTGCCACCAGGTCTGAGACCCTAAGCAAGTTCCTTAGTCTCTCTGTGCTCTGGATCCCTTTGCAAAATGGGGTATAATAATGCCAACCTCACAGACTCATGAGAGTGACGTGGAATCATGCTTGTAAATATCCCCGCTCAGCCCCTGACCCTACCAAATGCCATGTATGTGGGAGATCGAGTGCTTTACCTACTATGAATTTCATCACGATCCCGGGCACTTTTCTTGTAGTATTTTATTTAATCCTCACAAAAACTCCACCATGTAATTACTATCATTATCCCCATTTCACAGATGAGAATCAGAAAATATCAATGCCTTGCCCAAAGCACATTGCTCTCCTTGGAGGAGGCCAGACTTGAACACGATTCTCCAGTCCAAGGCTGTTTCTTAACCGTGTGATTATACTGCTGCCCACCCCTTGTCCTGAAGCTGTGCTTGGTGGACGCTCCTCACAGCGGTCTTTAGAGTCATTCCCTCTGACTCACAGGCAGCCAGATGGAGAAGAGAGAGCAGACAACTCAGTTAGGCAGTGGTGGGTTCCAATCCCAGCTCCGCCAGGTGTGACGTGGAGGCCATCTCTCCTGCTCACTGAGCCGCTGCAGTTGCCCCATCTCCAAAGCACAGTGCAGAGAGCTGGTGACAGAGGCCATCAGTCAGGGGAGCTCTGAAATGAGGCTGGGCAAAGTCCTGGCTCACCGCCGCCTGGCTATGCGCTCCTGGGCAAGCGGCTATAGCTGAAGTCTGTTTCCTCCACCCTAAAATGTGAACCCTGACACCAGCTTCCAGGGACTGAACTGAGAATTAGATGAGAAGACCCACATCAAACTTCTTCCTGTCCCAGTGCTGGCAACAGATGGGGCTCTCAAAAATAGCTGGTTCTTTCTAGACCCCTTTCCCTCCAGTCATTAAGAAGGAATCCCAGCGGTGCTACTGCAGGACCCTAGGGGAGCTATTTGCATCTACCGTTGCACAACTAGGTGTGGCGGCGAGAAGAGATTTGAAGAAATACTTGAGAAATCTATGCATTCATTCATCTTAAAGTCACTTCCTGAAAAATAAAGAAAAAAAGCCTTCCTGGCCTTGTGCTTGGTGCTCTCGGGCTCCTGTGCGATGTCGCACCCCTTCTACCGTCTATAACTAAGCATCACGGTTTCGTGTTAGAGGACCAGCCTCCTGAGGACAGATATCCTTCATCTGAGGCTGACTGGGTTCCCCCAGAAGCAAACTTTGAGACTAAAAGTCAAGTGCAAGTAGTCGATTTAAGGTAAATCTTGGGAAGCACCCACAGGAAGATGAAGACATGGTAGAAGGAAAGACGAGAGGGGTTCACCAACGAGCTGGTGTCCGTGGTGCACTCCTGAGGCTCAGTCCCTTTGGGAATCTATGAGTGACCGTGTCAGACATGCCCCAGAGTGGTCCCCGTGACAAGTACGGAAGCTAGGCTATGTCTGTGCCCACACTCACCTGTCATCGGCTGGTCTCCAGCATGATCAGGCCATGCCACACGTGGGTAAGTGCCCCAGCAGCCAGAGAGAGCCAGCAGCAGGACACCCCAGGTGCTGGCGATAGAAGACTCTAAGGGATGGTGGCAGGGAGGGCCACAGTGGATGGAGCACCTGCTACACCTTGTCTCCTTTGTTTATCGCTCAAGCCGGAAACCCTCCCCGAGACTGGCACTGTGCTCACTTTATGAGATGGAGTGAATGAATGAAATGACAGTATTTCCCCTGGGTCAGAGCCACCGCACATGGGTGAAAGGCAGATTCTGAAACTTCTACTTCAAACGCTTAGAGCGGCAAGCCATTCTGGCAGCACCTGAGAGGCAGGCGCCTTTGTCCACCTGGGCTGGGTCCCCCCTGGGCCAGCATCCTGTATCCAAGCAGCCTAGAGAGTCCAGGTTCACACATGGAGTCAGTGGGACGCCACTGAACGGGAGTTCTCCTTTCTTCCCTGATGGGCTGTTGTGCAAGGGGACGGCAAGTCTGGGGAGCTCCAGAGGGCAGGGGGGCTTCTCGGTTTTGATCGCCCATCTCCTTCATTTAACACCGAGTCTGAGCCTCACAAGTGCCCAATAAATGCCTGCGAGACCAAGTTGGAGTGATGGAAGGTAAAAAGAAATGGATTTCAGTTCAATAGCAAAATGGCTTTTCCAGCCCTTCCTGACAAAATGGACTTGTGCGTTTGTTCGCTCTTTTGGCAAACATTTATTTAGGACCCCACGTGCCGGGCTGAGCTGGATAAGGACACAGGAATGACAAAAACAAAGTTCTCCACCTTGAAGTCAAGTGGCGAGCCAGACACATGAGTAGTAATTAGAACATCACAGGTACCATCAGGAAGTGCGTGAGGGAAGTTGGTGGGAGCCCAGGAAGGACAGATCCTCAAGCTGCTCCGGGGTTGCTGGAGATTATTTTTACACAGTCATTTATTCATTTCTTCTCTGTGCAGGTGATGACTAAAATGGACATCCGCTCCATCTCAAGACCTGCCTCATCAAGAAAGCATATGGTTTCTACTCTCTAGGTTCCCGCAAGGCATCACCTGTCTCCCGACTCTGGGTCCCACTCACACCATTGCGGCTGGCAACTGGTCGACACCTGCTCATCCCCCAAAGCTCAGTGCATGTACCACCTGCTCCAAGAAGCCCTCCTCCTGGTCCCCTGGGACTGGATTAACTGCCCCTCTCCTTTGTGATTATTCAATCTAAGAACTCAGGGCCCCTAATGTTCACCTCTCCAAGTCTCCGTTAGTTAGGATTCGGGTGTGAACAAGAGGACAGAGGCTTAGAGGAGCGGACATTTATGCTTCTGCTACCCTAACCAAGTCCAAGGGGAGTTGTCTAAGAGGGGATGCTGATACCCCAACTCCCTAGACGTGAGCTCCTTACAGGCTACCGCTCTGCTTTTCCCAGAACGTGGCCTTCGCCTTCACAAAGACTGACTAGGCATTCGCCAAACCTGTCCATCTTCTTCCTGAACACAGAGCTGTTCCCAGACTCCCTTGCAGTTAAGTGCAGCCCACCAAACGGATTCTGGCCAATGCAATACAGGCAGCGTATCCCTGCCAGGCTGGTCCACGAACCCTCTTACAACACCCCCTCCTCTTTCTTCACCTGCCTGTTGAACCCGAGGACTCTGAGAACCTAGGAGAAGGCAGAGTCACAAGACAGAGGAGCCTGTGTCTCTGAGTGAGACGAGGAATACCTGTGACAGACTGTCACCGAGTGAAGAACGAGCTTGATTGTGTGGACTTGTTCCTAGCGTGCTTACTAAGTCAGACGTAGACATCTTCCTTCAAAGAGGAAATGTTGCTCCATTCGTCGGGATGTTTTCTGCGCACAATCCTTGAGCAGCCTCTTCAGGGACAGCTTTGGCTACAGAGAGCCGTGCCCCTCCCAGATCTGCCAACATCCAGTATTGGTGCAGAGGAGTACACAGGCCCACCCACATCACAACTGCTTCACAACAGACCCAATTGTCCAATTCTACTTCCTCCTTCTCCCTTTCTCAAGTGTAGATCCCAGCAGTCCCTAAGAAACCTCCTGCACGCCAAGTTCCTTCTTATCTTCTGCCTCCCAGGGAATCCAACCTAACGCATGGTCCAAGATTGCTGCTATGGCTCCAGCCATCGCATGGGTGAATAAGGCATCGACTTCTTAAGCAGGCTTTCCAGAAGTGTCCAGAAGTGTCACTGCCCATAGCTGAGCTGTATTAGCCACACAAAACCATGGAAGAGCCTGGGAAATTTATCTTTATTCTGGGAAGTCATGTGCCCCACTAATAACCGATCAAGAAGGAAGGGTGTGCAGACACAGGAGGTACCAGCCAGCTCTGTCGTGTAGCCCAGCCAATACTAAAAAGGACTCGCATTTGTCAAACTCCTGCTCCTGCTTAGTAATATGTAGTTTATGTGAATTATTGCATTTTAATTTTATGACGGCAGCCGCAGAGGTATGGACTGTTATTTTTGTTCCCTTTTTACAAATAAAGAAACTGAAGTTTAAGAGACCAAGGTCAGGCAGTCAATCGCGGCAGAGTTGGGACATGGGTATTTCTGGTTTGGGTTGCTTACCCTCTTTACTGCCAAGGGCTTCTGCCTCCTCTTGGAACTAGGAGCTCCCTGAGAGCAGGGAAATGTCCTTGCTCCTGGTAATGACTGCATAAATATTTGCCGATTTGGTTAAAGGAGAGAGAGAAGGAGTGGGGAGCAACCCTTACCTGTGGCCTCAGGACGGCTGGGGAAGCTGTTAACTGTTAACTAAGATGACTGTTAGCAGAGAGAGAGAGGCAGTGAGCACAGGACTCTGAATGATTCCACTTGAGTTTGGTGCCTTACGACATCTCAGGAAAGACGTCCAGTTGGCAGGTAGACCTTCGCATCTGCGGGGCTGGTGGGGGATGGAGCCAGGGGCAGGGCCTTCTGCAGCTGGGCAGACGTCCAGCTGTGAATGTGGCCAAACACACCAGGGAGGGCGTGGCCGATCCCAAGACATCTGAGCATCTGAGCAGAGTTTCCAATTAACGGTCTCGTCTTTGTTTTGCCTTCCCCCTCCTGAGTTAATTTCCCTATTTGATCTCTCTGCCCATTTTGAAAGATGATTGCTTTTCTGGGCAAAGAGCCCATTTTGTGTGTGTAATTTTAGGGTCTTGCACCATCCCAAACACTTAGCCAGATATGGGTGATATATAAATATATGCAGCCAATATATTTATATATACACACCCACCTGCCTGGCTGTACAGGCAACCAAGGGCGGCCGTAAAAAGGGCACAGCTGTGTGGGAGCAACTCTGTGGATGCAGGGACTACCTGGCAGTTGTCATAAAAACACCAATAAGAAGCGGCTGAGGTGTGTTTGACTGGGAGAATGATTCTTGCTTCCTTTTCATTATTCTTAATAAAAGGAGATGGTGCCGAAAAATTGTGTTTCCTGGGTTATTTTCCCCAAGAGATCTTTTATAAAACACGGAATACATAACAGACCGTGTTGCAGGCAAATGCCTCATTAAGGGAATATAGTTAGAAAGAAATAGTAACCAAACCGAACAGTTATTTTCTTTATTTTTCCCCCCTGTAAAATGGAGAAATTGGATATGATCTGGATTTAGTAACAACCCTCAAACAACATTGTGAGAACGTGATGCTGAGCCCTGAGATGAGGTCTTCAGAGGCTGAGGGAAGGCGGCAATCTCAGGAAACACCTCAGGAGCCCCAGGAAAAGGCTTCTTGCTTCCGGGGAGCCTTCTTACGTTTGAATGGCTTTGTTCAACCAGGTGGCCTTGAGTTTCCCTGTACCCTGTTTGCTCTCTGCATACTCTTCCAGACCTCCCCAGCTCTCTCCGTATGAAGAACTCATGATTCCAAATCTCCACCTGGAACTTACTCTTCAGAGATCCAAGAATACCTCAGACGTCTGCACGCAAGTGTCCCCGGTCCTTCCACAGCACTGTGTCCCACACTAGTTCATCACCTGCCCCTCCAGAGATAGAGGCCTCCTGCTCATGGTTATTAAGTCTGCTTCATGTTGGACAGCAGGGGTGGACAGAGAGCATCCACCTGATGGCGCAGACCTGGGGTCCCTGTGGGCCTCACTCATTTGATGATGGTTGATCGTCATATCCTAGAGATGACGCTTTTGTTTTACAGGTGGGGAAACTGAGTCTGGGAGAGTCCCTGAGGCCTGGAGGGCAGCAGCTTCCAGATGGAGCTGGGATCTGTCCCCCGACTTAGCTGTACCCAGACGGGTCTTCCCATCTGTCCACCCCTGCTGTCCGACATGAAGTAGATTTAATAACCACGCGCAGGAGGCATTTATCTCTGAAATGACTGTTGTGGTGCAGATAGGAAAATCGATGCGTTCATTAGAACGTGCCGGGAGCACCAGGCGGGCCGTGGGAGACGCCGGTTGTGGGCGTTGGCAGCACCGGACTTCGCGTCTCCAGGGGGCCGGGTGGGAAGACGGACACCACGGGCGGCTGCTGGCCTCCCACTCAGCCGATGCCTGGGGGAGGCTCCCGCCCTCTTACCCGCCCAAGTTTGATCCAAATGTATTGGCTGTGACAGTGTTGAAATTATACCTGGAAAAACCAGTTAACTTTAATTCCAGTTCCCAGAGAAAATGAAAAGAGGTGATGATTAGGGAAATATTGATGGCCATGAAAATCAGACAGGCTGTCTGCAAGGAAGCCAGCAGGGAACTCCAGGGAGCACCCAGCCCTGCGCCTGCCCGGGACCTGGGAAGAATCCCAGAGAAGGGCGAGGCTGTCTGAGGCCAGGCAGACCATCGGGGACGGACCCGAGGCAGAATCCAGGGACAGAGACCATATCATGGGAATCTGTGTCCCTAGACCCGGCATGACGTTCAGTTTCAGTCGAAAGGTGGGGCATGGGACTCCGGGGAACCTGGCCCCAAGCAGTCACATGGGAAATGGCAGCTGAACCCGTGAAGGAGCAGCCCTTTCACCAAAGCCCTGAGACCAAGCTCTTCCCAGAGTCGCTGGCGACTGAATCACGCCCACTGGGCGTCAGCACTACCTCTCTCTTGCCTTCTCCTCTCTTATTTGAAGCACATACGCACAGGAAAGGAGTATCGTGTCACCTAGCCGCCCTCATCTCCATGGCGAGAATCAGAGCTGAGACTCAGAAGACCTCCCTTCTCACGCCCTTAGTCCAGGCCCCTTGGACATTCTGAGCTCTGGTCTGCAAGCAGCCGGCTTTGGGTTCCGCAGGTGGGATCGCTGGGCCTGTGATGAGCTCAGCTTCGTGCTAGGTCTCGGGCAGAGGCGTGGGCCCAAGCCACAGGGCCAGCCTCTCTTGGAACTCGCAGTGTCTGGGGGAGGGGCAGACTATAAATAAGTCAGTTTATTCTTCCATAATGTCTGGCAGGACCAGCACCATGAAGTGCACGGTGGAGGAGCGCGGGGCTCCAGAGTGACGGCAGGTGGTTCTGACTGGCGCCGCCTTCCCGGCGTTCCCTGGAAGCGGAAGCCAGCCCTCGCAGCACTGGGGGCGTTGGGCGGGACATCCGCTGACCAGAGGAAAGCCCTTTCCTAGGAATGGGCATTCTAGCGGGGGGACATAAACAAGGGAAGGCACAGGACACACAGAACACACCTGGGGGAAAAGCCTCCCGGGCCAGGGAAGGCCCAGCCTTGGAGCTGGAAAGCCACACAGCATGTCTCGGGAGTAGCCAAAGTCCGCAGAGCAGCCAGCGCGAACGGGGGGAATTCCTGGTGGTGGAAAGTGGACTCAGGCCATCGCATGAACGAGCCCTGGTCCTGAGACTGAGCCACCCCACTCACCGACAGGATGCCTTCCATTGACAGAGGCCCCTCAAGGCCCTTAGCTGCTCGTGTCTCCGTGCAGCTGTTGAAGGAGATACTACTGTCCCTACTTTCTCCAGGAGTGGCATCTTCAGGTCTCCCAACCCTTCCTTCCTGACTGACCAGGCCACCACCATGCTCCCCACAGGCCCTTCCCCCAGGAGCTGTAAGTGGAGGGTCCAATTCCAGGTTTGGGGCTGGGCCAAGCTTGTTAGCAGGGAAGGCCACTGTGCACCAAAGCCACGTCCAGGGCTGCGACTGGCCCTCATGCTGGTGACCCACCTGAGGCCCCTCTTTGCATGGGAGAAAGCGGAGCAGGCTTGCTCTCTCTTACCCTGTCCTCCATTTCACTGATGCTATAGAACTTTTAGGTGGACCCAGAGCCTGCCCCAGGGTAAAAAGGTGGTAAAAAGTACTCGCCGCCCCCTCCTCTACCCTACTAGCTCAAATTCCTGAAGTAAACTCCTGAGACCTTAGGGTGAACAGTGATACCATTAACCTCACAGTATAAATGTGATACTTAATTGGAAGGGCACGTAGTAGGTCCTCAACCAGGAGCGGCTATCATGTTAGCTATCTCTTCACTGTTCTACCCACTGAGTAGGGTAAAGGGATTTCTAGGCTGAGGATGGGATGGCGTTGAAACCCTTGATGACCACACCCCAAAAAGGGCCTGGGCATCTGTGACCTGCCCAAGGTCACCCAGTAAGCAGCATTAAACTAGGTCTCACCCCGTCCCTGATGCAGAGAGCTCCTTCCTGGAGTGAAGCCTCTTCCTAATGCAGTTGTGGAGAACTGTCCACAACACTCTAATTGATATGGCGAATGTGCTTCTGCGCCACACTGTGCCACCTCTAAACTCCCATTCTGCCTTGCCAGCATCTTTCTATTTTTGTAAAACTAACTACTTCACTCTATGAAACCCAGGGACGATTTTAGGTATGCTGGGAAGTGCTTAACTTTGCACCTTCGATTTATGTGCATCAATTCTTCCTCGCCTCCATTCAGTCTGAATAGATTCTAGGGCACTTTTTGGTGAGCTCTTTGAAGGCAGAGACCTTGTATTTCTCATCTCTAGCACAGATCCTCAGGAAATATGTAGTTGTTTATTTAATCCATCAGTACAAATAGCATTCGAGGTTACTGCCACTAACAAAAAACAGAAAACTTTGGTCATAAACTGACTGTACCTTGTTTGGTTAGAGTTGATTTCCCAGATTCTCCCACTCTTAGGAAAAGGACATGTGTCATTAAGAAATAAGGTCACAACAATGATTTTCTAACCCATCTTTTAAACTCCATTAAGGCAAATCTCCTATGCCTTCTCCATCTCCATCACCAGACAATGGTATCCTTCTGCTGACCGGTGAACCTGTAGGCCCTGTGAGGCCAAAGGGCAACTGCCAAACCAGCGGGGTCCAAGATCCCCTGCCCGACGGAGAGGAGGAAGGAGTGAGGGAGAACCGGGCTGGAAGGGGCCTCACAGGCAGAATCAGTTCTGGGCAGGAAAATAAAATGTGAGGTCAAGTGAAAAACTGGGATCTCTGCTTTGCCACTTTCTAGCCATTCACCTTGCAGGAACCACTTCATTGCTCTAAATCTGTCTTTCTAGGTCCTCGAAATGATGCTAGGGACAGAACCAACCCCAAAATGTGGTTGTTACCAAAGAGTATAACGCTGAGGACTCAAGATTGATTATGGATGAGAAGCACTTCCGAGCTGGGAGACTCCCAGGCAGGAAGTCCCTCCCTCCTCCCTCCACACTCCCCGGGTTCAAGGCACACAGGGGTCACAGGGCTCACGGAGCTCCATTCCCACCACACTCAGGTTCTGACCTTTGCTGGGTTACTTTACTTCCAGAGATCCCACTCGTCTTTCCACCTGCTTGCTTTAACACAACATCTGGAAAAGCTTCATTTAGGGAAATGCAAGTCGAAGCAAGAAGACGAAGTACCAGTAATAATTAAATAAAGGTTTGGCAAAATTAGATAATAATAACTCCCTGAATCTTTTTTCCTCCCTCCTCAAGAATTATTTTTCTTTGCATGAGGTGAGCATCTATCCCGAGCTCGGACCCCAGCTCTACTGTTACAGACTTGGTGTTCTGAATTTCACGCTTTCGTAAATGAATTCCGGGTTGCGACAGTCTTCTAATTATCATTTTAATGGTGCCCTAATACCCCCACGTGTTGACGCACCCTAATTGACAAGCCTGCTCACCAATTGTTGGACACTTAGCTTCTGTTCAGTGTTTGTCATTGTGGATAATGTCATACGAGCATTCGTTACAGGTGCGTCTTTACCGCACCCAGCTCTTGCCATCTAAAGAACTACATCCCTAAATAAAAGAGAAATTCCCAGAGGTCAGTGTTTGGAATCAGAGGGCATAAACCTCATTACAACATTACCTATTTCAGTGGGAATGTGGTCCCTAAAAGGATGATACCAACTTATGCCACACCAGTGGGACATACTGGTGCCATTTTGTCCACAAAGCTATGCCATCTCTTCTGTTCTAACTTTATTTTCCTTGACTATTTTTTCTGTTTAAAACAGAAATACATGTTCAGTATAGAAAATTCAGACCAAAAAACAATACACAAATTAAAAATCATAACCCATTTAACCAAAAGTAATTAATTTGACAATTATACATATCTTTCTAGGTTTTTTTTTCTTTGTACATGAGAAACTTCCCCAAAACTTAGATCACATTCTATCTTCAGTTCGATTTTGTTTTGGTTTAGTTTTACTTATTAATTTTCTTGAGTCATTGGAAACGTTTTTGAAACCATCAGCCTTAATGAATAACAATACTCCATCATACAGACACCTCACTTAAAGATCCCCTGGTATTGGATGCCTAGGTTGTGTCCAACATCCCCACGTAATAGCCAAATTTGTGATGAACATTCCTCTCTATAAATTTGTGTTATAATTCCATAGATTGAGGAACTTTTATAGAAAGACTGAATTGAAAGTATAATTTTCCATTTTTTTTTTTAAATCCTTGGATATTAAAACTCAAACATGAGGAACACCGGGGGGATTACGTCCTACCCACCCACATCCTCTAGAAGGCAGCCTTGGGTCCTTTGAAGAGCGCCGGTGATCAGTCAGGCACTGCTGATCTCCTTTGGCAGCTTGGGGACAGGGGGCGAAGCATTTAACCTCCATGTCTTTTAAATGGGATGATGCTTTCTGTCACCTGTCATTTGAGGCTGCAGAATATCCAAACCAGCTCCCCTCTGGGAGAAATCCAAGGTAAGAAAGAAACAGAGCCTCTCTTCCCACTCTGGAAGCCAAAGGGAGCCATAGTCCTTTCTACTCACCCCAAATGCCCACAGGGATAGGATCATGCCCTGAGACCAGAGCGGAACCTCAGCACCCAGGGTCGTTTAGAGAGCGTGAGCAGCGGAGAGGCTTGGGGAGACGCTCAGGGACCCCAGAGAGCAAGATCCAGAGGCTGCTGGCTCTCCACTGTCCACTCCCGGTGGCCCTGCTCTGGTTCTCCAACTTCCTTACCAATTTTGTGAGCTACCTAACAGTCGGTTCCTTTTCTTCTTTAAGGACGTCAGAGTGGATTTTCAGTATTGCCACCCAGAACCAACTAGGTTAAGTGGAATAAGCCAGACACGAAAAGACAAATGCCACAGGCTCTCGCTCATATGTGGACTGGTAATGTGGAACTCAGAAGGCAAGACGAAGGGACGGCTGCCAGAGACCCAGTGGGGAGGAGACCAGGAGATGTTTGTTAAAGGACACGTTGGAGAGAGTTGTTATACAAGGTGGTGACTATGATTAATAACAGTGCAGTGGATTCTTGAGTCACTAGGAGAGTGACTTTTGAGTGTTCTCGACACAAGGAAAATAAGTTCACAAGGCAATGCACGTGTCAGTTTGATTTACTCATTCCACACTCTGCACATATTTTAAAATATTGTATTCTACACAACAAACACAGAAAATGTTTATTTTCAGGTAAAACCGTTTAAAAAAAGAAGAAGAACTAACTAGAAGTCAAGGTACACAGAGCTGTGGGCACTCAGATAATGTGGGCAATATTTTGCCATACTGCCCAGCCCAGAGCGAGCACTGGGTAAGGAGCGGCTGTTAGGATGATTGCTACCCTCAGGCAGCATGGAACAGTGGTCACCAGCCAGCAGGCAGTCAGACCCTCTTACCACTGGATGGCTGTAGGCAAGTTACTTAACCTCCCTGTTCCCCAGTTTTCTCATGTGGATATGAGCATAATACTAAGAAGAACACCTCCTTTTAGAGTGTTACAAGGAGCAAATGAGCTCACCGTATGTTAAGTGCTTAGAGGAGAGCTTTTTATGGGTGTGCTCTCATTACTGTAATAAACGGGGGTCACACTTTGTCATCCCTAAAGCACTCTTGCCCTCTCTGGTCTATCTGATACCGTAACAATCCGGATGAGATGTAAGATTCTTATTTTCCAAACTTGGAAGCTGAGGATCAGAAGTTTCCCATCTGTAGATCCCATAACCGACAGGCAGCAGAACCAAGGCTCAGGCCCGGGACTCTCTCTACCAAGGTCAAGCTCTGGCAGGTTTGCTCCTCTGGAGCCGGGAGGTGGGGGACTTGGTATTCTCCATAATTTTTCATGGACTACCCGTGCTGAATGAAAGAGGGAACCAGTGAGGTTAGTTGAAACCGGTTCCGCTGAGGACAGACTCTAATAACAGCCGCTACTGAGCCCCCACGACATGTCATTTAATCCCTGAAATGCGGAGACACAGATGGACTCATCCCACTCTGACAGTGAGGAACCGGAGGCCCAGAGGGGCTCAGGACCTCGCTCCCAGCCCCAGGCTGAGCACAGCTGGCCCTGCCCACCCTGCCCCACCGCCCCTGCGCCCGGGAAGATTCGAAAGGGGACATCTGCATTGTGTCTGCCAGTTCGCCTCCCTCTTCCCATTATCTCCCGACTAAAGTGTACAAAAGGTTATTTTTGCTACCAAATTGGCGTTTAGAAGCTAGAGATTAAATAAACAAACGTGTGACCAGCTTAGGGCGCGGGCTTGCGGGCTGCCAGCCGGGGCCTCCGCGCCCGACCGCGGTGGTTTGACTGAGGGTCTGCCTGACAATGACCGTGCGCAGGCGCCTGTTTATACACTGAATCTATAATGTAATTTCACGAGGTTCTGAGATGCACCGGGAAGCACGCGAGCGCTCGGAGCCCGGCCTAATCCATATGGAACAGGTTGGAAACGCGCCCCGTGGACACGCAGGGACGCGAGGCCGCCGCCCGCTCTGTGGAGGATTACGGGGAGCCGGGGACCTGGGGGCCCCTCGGGCGGCGCCAGGCGCATCCTGGGAAGGAACAGGCACAGGGTCTGCGGACGATTTGGGGAAATCTCCAAACCCACCCCTTCTGCAGGACCCAGGATGTTCTCGGCTGTGAGGACTGGTGGCAAGTGGGCAATGAATGACAACGGAGGTTTAAGAGCAGAAGATGCATTTCTACCCCTAGAGCAAGTTCTGGCCACGCCATGCAGCCAGACGCTGAAAGAAGGAGCGCTCTCCCTCTGCCGGAACTGGGCTCCCTTTGCTTCTCTCTGGTGGCTCCGGGCTTTCCACGTGTGCCCACCGTGCATTCATTCATTCAGCAAGCTTGTAGTGCCACCTCCTCCAGGTCAGCCTCCGGGTTGTTGCTGGAGATGTGGTGATAGATGCTCCCTTTTGATAATTAAGTGATTAAAATAAACCCCTTTGATAATTAAATATATTTATCAAGCAGGTTTCATGGGCTAAGTACGGTTTTGGTGGCAAGGATACAGCCCCTAATACAATGAGCACAAGGCCCTGCTTCCATTCTGGGGCAAGACAAGTAGCATATGTGATCAAGACTAAGGAGAAAGTAAAGTGGGAGGTGAAAATGTGTATAAAGCAGCCAGAAGATGTCTCCTGACAACCCTCTGAGGTCGCTTCCTAGAGGTGGAAACTGGCCAGGAAAGGCCACGCTGGAGGTGCTGAGACTGCATACCCATCTGCAGAGTCATCAAAGCAAGGCCATTCCTGGAACCCATTCAAAACCCTTAAAGGGTCCGGATGCCAGCTCCCTCCACCTGGAAGGCAGAGGAAGCCCTTGGCAGCCCAGAGCTGCGTTGTAACCAGGAAGCCCATGTGTCCGAGGAGCTCCCATCTCTCAGTCTGAGCCTCCACCTTGGTCTCCTTTCCCCCTCACCCAGGTCCAGCTGAATTGGGGAGGTCAGTGGTCCCGCTCAGATCCCAGGCTCCCTAAGGTCCTGGGATGGAAGGTAGCAGGAAAGGTGACCCTGCAAGGGGCACAGATGAACAGGGCAGAGAAGAGAGATGTCACATAGTATATTTTGAAGACAGCACATGGCTGGTTTGTCTGAGGGGAGACATCATGTTGGCCAGTCAAAGGAAATTAAGGATCAGATGACTGAAATTTATGGAGCACAGAGTGTGCACGATGCGAGCTGAGCAAGCCCCTGCCTCCTTCCCTGCATATCCCAGCCCCACCCATCACCTGGTCTCTGCTGCTCAGAGCAACTAAACAGACCCACCTCAGCTCCAACTCAACCTTGCCCACCCTGCTCAAAATCCTCCAGAGGTTTCAAGTACACATATAATCGTTTCCACCCAAACTCCTTTCCATGGTCTACAGAGGCCTGCACCATATCCCGGGTCTCTCTTCTCTCCAGTCCATGTCCTCTGCCCCCATTCCCTCCAGCCTCTTGCACTTGAACTTGACTGCATGCTCCAGGCTCAGGACTACTGTGCATTCTGTCCCCACTTCCTGGACTTCTCATCCCAAGTATCTGGCCAGCACTTGGGTCTCAGTTGGTGTCCTCCTTGAATTCTTTGGGCATCTCTTCCCTGCCTCCTTCTAGCCTGCTTCATTTTGCTTCTAATATTTATATTTTATATTCTCAGTGGTAATATAAATGTTGAGGTACAATTTACATAAAGTAAAATTTACCTTTTATAGTGTAAGTTCTCTAAGTTTCATCAGATGTATAGTGTGGTGTAACCAACAACACCATCAGGAAGAATTCTATCAGCTTGAAACATGTCCTTTGTCATCAACCCCCTCCCATGACCCCCAGCCCCTGGCCACCAGTGATCTGCTTCCTGTTCCTGTAGTTTTGATTTGGGGGGGTTGTCCTAGAGATGGACTCCTACAGTATGTAGCCCCCTGAATCTGCATCTTCCACTTAGCATAGGCGCAGTCAATGTTGCTAGCAATCTTCCTTTTCATTGCTGCATCATATTCTATTTCATGAAAGTATCTTGGCTTATCTGTCCCCTCACCCAGCAAAGGACACTTGGGTTGTTTACAGTTTGGGGGGGGTAATAATTAAACATTTGCATTCTGCTTTTTGTTGAAGAGTTGCTCTCAATTCTCTTGGGCAAACACCTAGAAACAAAACAAGATTGCCAAGTTGCATGGTAAAGATATGTTTAATTTTATAAGAAACAGCCAACATGTTTTCCAAAATGACTATCATTTTTACATTCCCACCGATCACCTAACACACTTTGCAGGCATGTATGGGGGGTTACTCTGTCTCCCCAAGGTACAGCGTCATCTCCGCAAGGGTAGGGATTTGTGTTGCTTGCGGCTCCGTTCCCATGCCTGGCTCTAAATACCCACTGGGTTAAGGAGTAACCTCGTGAATGCTCACGACTCACAGCAATCCCATAAGGGAAGAGTGGGCGTTGTGCCCCTGTTCCGGAGGAGGAGGCTGAGTTAGTGCCACTAGAAGATACGCCTACAGTTGCCCTTTTACTAAGTGGCAGAGGAAGGAATCAAAGCCACCCACCCACCTTGAGAACAAGCACATCTCAGCAGCCTAGAACAGGACTAATGCTTTGTTCCCTGAGCCATAAGACGGCACTGGTGAACTTCTTTAATCTGGTGGCAGGATCCCCAAATTTGAGGAAGACTCACGAAGCAACAGGTTGTGAAGCGATGGGGGTAACGGGGGTAGCAGGCTGCCTCGGGGCTCACGCGGGGGCCCAGGGAGGCTGTCCCGGGCTGGAGAGCGCTTCATGGGGGCAGGGGTGTGGAAAGAGACTGAGGCCACGCGAAGGAAAACCGGCTCCTCATCCCACGCTCGCCGTGGCTCGGGCCGGTCACCCTCGATTGCTCTTGGCAGGGACTCAAGGGCAAGCAGGAGAGCAGGAAGCTTCACTGCGAGGAAGGGACGGCTTCCAGGGAGCCGGATGCCGGCACGTGGCTTGGAGAAGCTGGCGGCAGGTCGCACTTGGTGTGAGGAGCGCGTCTGGCTTCGTCTGGTTGGTCCTGAGAGAGAAGCAGGGACGAAGGGCAGCTGGCTGTCACCGATCGAGTCCTGCCCTGTGGGACCGTCTGCTGTCACCCATGGGCTGGTCGTTTCCGTTTGCATATCTGGGCCTCTGGAGAGAGAGCGCGGGCCTGGCGTGCATGGGAGAAAGGAAGTCCCTGTGAGGATAAAACCCATGGTCTGTGACCCACGCTGGGCTGGCGACCAGAGTCTCATGTGACTGCCCGTGTGTGTGTGTGTGTGTGTGTGTGTGTGTGTGTGGCCTCACTGTCTTCCTAAGTCCCTGGGGTGGTGGGACAGGACAGTCCTGTGACTTGTGCTTCTTTCCTTCCTGGGTGCAATCAGTCGCAGCTCTGGAGCTGGAGAGGTGGCTGGGGCGGAGTGGTCGACGAAGCAAGGCCGGGAGCTGGGTGGCCACGGGGTGGGGGCTGCGGCTGCAAGGGGAGAGACAGACCCACGGCTGGGCCATGAGCCCCGCCCAGGACCCCACGGCCCATCCCCCAGTGACTGCTCCCGATAGCTGCCTGGATGGGCTCTGAGAAGCCACATGAACGAGGCCAGAACACCTGAGAATCCGAGACCCAGAGGCAGTGCAGAGGGCTTTAATCCAGCACTGCCGACTTCCCAACCTACTGAATGCCCCCCTGTTTGCAGTGAAAATAGGAGTTAGGCGTGACGGAGTGTGAATTACACCCAGACAGGCACTGTGCTTCATCTCATTGCGCCCTCGCGCTCTGAAGTTGATCGTATGGATTGCCTATTATGCCTCATTTTACAATTGAGAAGAGATGCTCAGAGAGGCCAAGCAATCTGACGAAGGTCACACAGCTAATAAAGGGCAAAGCACAGACTCAAATGAAGGAAGCAGCCTGAGCTGCTTGATGAAACTGAATTTGCACAGCCCGTTGGGATGGGCGAAGGTGATGGTGGGAATTCTTTAACCTGGAGCCAGGACATGGACTTTTAAAGATTCGTTTTAAGGTTTAGCAGGAGGGGCACAGGCTGTGGCATCAGGAAGGCCAGGCTAGGATCCCAGCTCAGAAACTGATTTCCTGCACAGCCTCCTGTGGGACACTCAGCCTCTCTGGGCCTCAGATCTGCATCCTCTAAACAGAGACAACACAAAGCAGTGTTCGGGCCTGCCGGGCACAGAAGTCCTCTCCTCTCCACGCCTGCTCCTCTCCTGAGCCCTGATCACTCTTCTCCCTCCAGGAGGCTCAGTGGGGAAGGCCCGACTCGGGGATCAGGCAAACATGAGCTCAAATCCTGCCTCTGCCATGTCCTGTTGCATGATCGTTGCCAAGTGACTCTGCTTCTTTGAGCCTTGGTTTCCTGGACTGTAAGATGGGGACAGTGCTTTCAGAGCACCAGGGTGGGTACTGAATGCAGTCAGGCTTGTGAGCACCTGGAAGAGAAACTAAAAGATCAGAAAGTCCCAGTAAACATAAATATTGCTGTTGTTTGTCATTGTCATAGAATTTTCTGGGCACAGACCACTGGGATTGCTCCAGTTCATGAAAGCTCTTCAGAACCCAAAGAAGTCTGCTGCTTCAGCCAGGTATTCCCTGTCCTCCCGGCTGCCCCAGCCCAGCCCCAGTACTGATGCCAATCACTGCCTGCCACAGACTTAAGAACTCAACCACCAGACTTGGGGCCTGGTGATCATGGGAGTTTGGTGTTTGTTGAATGAATAACTGAGCAACCCTGCAAACCAGTGGCTTTCCTTCTATGGAGGGCTGAGGGGCAGACCAATCTCAGATATCCCTGTTCACTGCCTCTTCCAAAATGGGTTGCCAGAGGCTCTCCTTCCATTCAGCCATTCTTTCCGTCTCTGAGGAAGTAACTTGGAGTAATAAGAATACCACGAAGCACTGCAGTGAAGAGCTGGGCTTCCCGGGTCTCACCCCCAGTTCCACCATCAACGACTCTGTGGTCTTAGATAAGTCATTCAACCTTCCCGAGCCTCCGTTTTACCAGATTTCCAAATGAAAATAATAACATTTAGGTCACGTGGTTAAATGAGACTGAAACATGATAAACTAGAAGAGACCGTATTTGGCCTTTAATGATAATACATGGTCTTCATTAATGTCACTCTTGTAATTATGATGAGGCTGAAATTTTTTTAAGAATCCAGGACATGTGCACATGCATATCGCTTTACATTTAATTTCAAGGAATTCCTGGTTTCCTCTCCAAGAATCCTAGCAATGGATCCCATCAAAATCCATGATCCCCTTAAACTAGCTCTCTCTCCCTCATCTTATAGGCAAAGAACCAGAGCCACCGAAAGGGGATGGGACTTGATCAATATGGCAGGTCTGGACCCCATGTCCCCGCTCAGGTTGAGACTGCAGCCACACTGACTCCCGGTATGTTCTATCGTCACTACTTGTAAAATCTCCCTTTCCACACACATTTCGGAGCTCCTTAGCCCTAGCAGGGAGCTGAACGGTCGAAAGACACAGGTCAAGCGAGTGCACACGGTTCCTGCCTGCCCCTTAGCGCAGACCCACCCTCTGGGTGGTAAAAACTGCAATTCCCTCCAGCTGCCCCAGAGAAGGAGCCCTGG
The DNA here is from genome assembly GCF_902686445.1 of Sciurus carolinensis. Taxonomy (NCBI): domain Eukaryota; kingdom Metazoa; phylum Chordata; class Mammalia; order Rodentia; family Sciuridae; genus Sciurus; species Sciurus carolinensis. Next base: position 14,543,689 of record NC_062226.1, on the reverse strand, counting down.
GTCCCATTGTTCACCCGCTGGGAGTCTTGGACAAGCCACTAGGTACTTGGGAGCCTCTTTTCCTTCATATATCAAATGGGATGATAGTCCCTACCTCACCAGGTTGTTGGGAAATGAAACAATAAAAGGTACCATAAGTGTCTCTCTGTAAGTGGGACCCGATGCTACCACCAGATTGCAGACATTAAAGGAGTAAATGCCGTCCCTACGGAGGAACAGGAATTCACAGAACCCAGTGAACAAAGGTTTGCCAAGTCCTGCAGGTACCTGTTTTAATGAATAAATGAGCATGCTCGGGTAATGAGTCTAGTGATTGTTTTATGTAAATAACGCTCCCGTGGAGCTTGTAAACAATTTCTTGTCTCAAGAAAACATTGCCCTTGAGAGCTTGTTTACAACACCGATTTGCTGCTCCAACTTTCTCTTCTGCGGCCTGCACAGAGGAGCCCTTGGCCCAGGTCTGAGAGCATCATGGCAGATCCAAAGCTGCGGCCTCCAGGCTCAGCAGAGGCAGGTGGGGTCCCCGGAGCCTCGGGAGGGGACTCCACCTTAAGAAAGCGTTCCTTTTTTCTTCTTCCCAGTCCTTGATCCAACGGGGCGGTGATCAGATGATACTTGATGGAGTTGATGTTTAGAGATGAGTACAAGTGATGAGTTTGGATGGGTACATTAAAAAGCATAAGATGACAAAGGACGTCCTCACCCACCAGGAGAATTTGCTGTGCCCCTGCATCAGTCTGGAACTGGGGGACAGCCAGGATGAGCAATGGTCAGCCGGGCAGCTGCTCCAAATTCCAGTCCCCAAGAGGGTGTCCATCGGAGGAAGCTGACCTGGGATCCCCCACAGCTCCCCGCGTGGTGGAAAGCGCGTCTCATCACGGAAAGTGCCCACAGTGTCCCACCTACCCCTGCACAAGTAACACAGTGCCCTGCACACCACAGTGCCACGTCCGCCCTACCATCAGATTGTTGGGCATCCTCCCCAAAGAGCTACGTGGCCTAGAAAGTCTTGTAATACAGCCCTTACTTTTAAACTAAATAAAGAGGTATGTATTTTCATGAGTGAAAAAGTAGCAGTTCCCTGGCCCACCCAAATGCATACTGAACTAAGCTGTACAGACCAAGAGCTTGCTGGGATGTTAAGCTGTCAGCCCTCTGGTGAGCCCACCTGCCTCCCACCCTGACCAGTCAGCTGACTTTCCAGCTTCCTGACTGCCAGGGCTGATGCCAGCCGTGGTCCTGTGGAGGCCCTGCTGTGCTCTGGCACCTTCGGCTTGCTGGCCCTCTTCTAGCCCACCCCTCCCTCCTATTCGCCTTGCTGACTCCAAGTCACCTGATGAGGTCCCTTCTCCCGTGGACTCTCCCTTCTCCCCAGGCAGCATCAATCCTGCGGCTGGGACTCTACATGGCGTCTTTAACACTATGATTGGCACGTCAGTCCACATGTGTGCCTCCCTTATGAAACAATGAGGTCTTTGAGGCTCAGACAAGGGAGGTTTACATGTGTTGTTCCAACACCTGCTGAGAATTAATAAATGCACCTGTGTAGATAGGAACGTCTCCACGACCATGTATCTCCTGCAATGACCCAATGGAGGGCCTTCCTTGCTCATCCAGAGCTCCTCCCCCAAATTCCCTCCCTGAGAGGAGTGAAGGGGGCAGAGACCTGGGATCCAGAGGCAGCAGGATTTGGAAAGCATGCATGTGGCTGGTCAGAGAGGCAGCAGCACTGTACAAACAGGAGCCTGATCTCCTGCAGGGGAGTTAGCAAATAAGTCAGTATATTAAGAGTAATAAGAAACAGGTTGCTCGTTATCAGCAAAGGAATCTAAAATATAAGAAGGGAGAAGGCTGGAATGAATACTTTGTTGTCAGATAGGAACTAGAAGCATCAATATAAAGTTATGATCTATGTAGAGAGAGGAGGATGATAGGTAATAGAGATATATGTATGTGCATATATACAGGCATGTGTTCTGTAGCTCTGTCCATGGAGAGATCCTGAAAACATGACCCTCCTGTAGAAATGAGCACACCTGAACACCCAAATCTTGGTTTCTAAATACCATCCTCCACTAATAGGAACCAGGGACCTTTGGAGAAATGGATGCTTCTGGGGCTGAAGCAGGGTAGCCAAGTACAAGATGAACGTGGAGTAGCTTGTGTCAGAAGGTAAAGACATGCTCAAAAGCACACAAGAGCCAGACTGAAAGGGATCCCATGAGGAAGATCTAGGGAGATTTCAGCATCAAAGTAAATAATGGCATTAGTGAGTTCTAACCCATTAAATAAGAGGGGTTGCCTGAATAATTCTGTGCTGAGATCCAATCAGTTGGCAAACAAGAGAGAAGGGAAAGTTCTTCCTTATACAATGCCAACAAGTAAATGAAAAAGGAATGAAGGAAACAGAAAATCTACTTTTGGCATCCACCAGCCTAGAGGTCAGTTTAGGCAGGAACGGTCTGGGGACACTAAGGCTGACCAGTGGAGGCTTTTACAGCTAACAGGCTACTGACATGATTTGGGAATATCTCACCATCTAATGTCCATTGCAAAGGAAAAATGGTGACTTTTGGTGAAGAAAGCCAGAAGACACCTTGTAACAACCCAATGAGGGAGGCAGAACCCTGCCTGGTTTGCCCAGTTCCAACTATGGCCACCACTAATTGGGTGATCTCTGTCACATCACCTCTCTGCCTCCATTTTTCTCTCCTCTATCTAGAGCTGTTGGAGAATGAGAATCTCTAAGGATTACATTACAAACTGATACATTAGCCCACATAAAAGGTTAGGACTGTGCATGATCCATGGGGTGCTCTCAACCAGTGCCAGCTACTATAAATATTACAGATGAGGAAATTCCGCCCAGAGAGCACCACAACCCACGTCCACACAACCCACGTCCACCCGACCCTGGTCACCGCCCTCTGTCGTCTCTCAGAAAGCCGTACATCCCTGCTGCTGAGCACCTGGAAGTTTTCAAAATGCTGTTTCACTCACAGTTCCTTTGAAAGCGGCAAAGTCCATAGAGGTGAACAAAAGGTAGATCCTCAAGGGCCCCATTTTACAGGTGAGAGAGGACCTCCCTCAACTCACCCAAAGTGCCAGCCCTAATAGTCATCAAAGGGGACATCAGAGCCCACGCGTGTTGACGCCAAAGTCCTGACTGCCCTCCGAGCCAGAGCTGGACTCTCGGAATTCCAGCCCCATGGCCACAGGTCTGTGAAGTGACCTCGGAGTAGCATCTGGTTCAGAAGAGGCAACCGAAGCTGAGAAGGCTCTTCTGAACTTGAAATTGACAGTGGAAGCCCTGAGGTGTTTCTCCTGCTTCCAAGTGCTTTACACTGTTGGATTAGGCTAGGCAGGAAGGGGTTCTGACAGGGGATCAGAGAGACTTCAGAGCCAGGATTAAGGGCAAGAACTGATATCAGCTAGTAAGTCTTCAAGGTCAAGTCAAGGAGGATGTCAGGCCCATTCAGGCAAGTAGGAGGAAGTATATCCTGCCTCTTGTCTTTAAATTTTCCATTTCTCATTGTCTCACCGTGTCATGGGAGAGGGGGACTTATCTCGGGAAATCCGCTGTAGAAAGGGTGCCCTCTGGGCTTAAGCGGGAAGGTGCCCTTTCTGCAATTCCGAGGGCACGCAGCGCCTCCTGATCTCCACAGCAGTGTCCAGAGTCCACTCAACTCAAGGCTTCCTGCCAAAGAACGCATTGAACACAGGTCTTCAGAAAGAGGAAAACGGATCGGAAGTTGACAGCCACCGCAGAAGATGGAACTATCTGAAGCCACAGGGGTGGAGAGACCCATCGGCACCACCCCCACCAGGACCCTCGGTACAGCTCTAACCTCTCGCTCTTCCTCCTGCTCCCTGGGAAAACCAAATCTCATCTGTCTGCAGTTAGCAGAAGCCTGGAGTAACTGGATCCGCAGCTGGAACAAAAGATATATGTGACGTTAACAGTTCATTGAGCTGTGAGATGAACAAGACGGGTGTTGAAAAGGAGTCCGGAGCCGAGAGCACATTCACAGTGTTAATAAAGCTTCCCTTTTGTTGTGCGTTTCCAAACACTGACTCCAGGATGGGTGCCATCCGTTTCCTCCTAGAACCAGACAGGCCTGCAGATTTAAGGCATCGGGGAGCATCACTCGGCTCTATTAACGGACAGGACAAGGTGCTGTGTCAGGGACTCGCCCCCGTCCTAGTTCTTAGGCTGGCTCGGCAGAGCATGTGCCTCCGGCTCGCCCAGAGAACAGGCACACGGAGAGCAGCCCCCTCCAGGGACCACCACCTTCCAAAACTCAGACTTGTGGAAGCACATGCTTGTCATGTCAGCACAATCAGCAGGGAAGGGAGAAGCAGATGAAGCGCCCAACGATTGGTGACAGTGAAGGACGGCAGAGGCGGAAATGGTGATGTTCTGCATGTGCCTTCAAAAGCACGTTGTAGAAGTATACTTGTTGACCTGGAAAGACGCTCTTGAGTTATTGCAACATATTTTTTAAAGCAAAGTATGTAACAGTAAAGAAAACATGATCCCATTTGTGTATTAAGTAATAAGAAAAAAAAAAGAAGCTGTGGACTAGCTCCTAGGAAGAATGGATTCTGCTAAATTAAAAACCAAGGTGATCTTGTTGGTTTTAAATGAATGAGAAAAGACCTTAGCTGCAGGTGCTCAGGAAGGAAGGATAGAGGGCTCTGCATGATAGAAAGGAAGAGGAGCTTTTGGGGAACATTCCAAGAGGGGGGCGGTGTGGAAAGGGAAGGAATAAGACAAGGAAGTAAGGAAAGAAGAGGGTCAGGGTTGGATTGCATCCTTCCAGAAAGATCTATTGAAGTCCCAGCCCCTGATGGCTATGAATGTGAACTTACAGGTCACAGTCAAGAAGCAGGTCCTTTGCACCTGACGTCAGGCGAAGATGACATTAGAATTGGTTAGGAGCGTGTCCTTAGAAAACAGAAAAGCAGAAGCACAGGGAAGACAGCGGAATGGACGGAAGACAGACTGTGGGGACAGAGGCACAGGCTGGAGCCCTGCCACCACTTGCCAAAGGATACCTGGAGCTCCCAGGAGCCATGAGAGGCAAGGAAGGATCCCCTCTGGCAGCCTCGGAGGAAATGTGGCCCTGTCCCCTACTTGATTCTGGACTTCCAGCCTCCAGAACAGTCGGAGAATATTGTCGCTATTTTAAGCTACCAGTGTGTGGCACTTAGTCACCGCAGACCCACAAAATACGCACAAGGACATGCGTGTCAAGGTGGGGTTTGGCCGAGAGGGTCCCAGGACACGAAGACACCACAGGTGAAGAGCATTTTAAGGATGGGGTGCTCAAGTCCACTTCAAAGCCATTAGGATCTCTGTGAGATGAAGGCTCCTCAGCTCACTCCCAAATCTGCGCATGCTGGGATCCAGGCTTTTATGTGATGGGCGTCTGGGAAAGGTGAGGGCGTTCCGCCTGGCTCATCGTGGTACAGAATCAGTGCAGAGGACAGCCAGGCGCCCGGGGACACGGAATCACATTCCTCCACTTCTCCCTATCCCATGGACTCCCAGGGAATTCTCAGAAGCCCTAGGACCTTAGACTTCCCCAGTGCCTGAATTAGAGTCTGTTTCCAAGAACAGAGTCCCGAGAGTCTGAGCACGGAGACCTGGTCGATCAGACGCCGGCTCAGTGGGATTCCAGACCGCGCGCCAACGCGAGGGCCGGTCCAGCTGCCAGTCCAGCTGCTCCACTGGCCCTGCTCAACCAGGAGCAGATGTCACACAATAGCCTTTCTCTCCCCGGGACCACCTCCTGGGTCAGCCAGAGAAAACAAAGGACTTTTGCTTTGTCCACTCACACAGCCACACGGGTGTCCTTTCCCAAGCTCCCAGTGCCTTATCCAAACAGCCAATGGCCGGGGACCGTGATTCTTCTTTCCCCTCTCCTGAAACAGGTCTGGTTCACTCGGGAGCGGTGACTTCAGACACTCGTCAGAGGCATTGGCCACCCAAGGGCGGGTCAGAAGGGTCGGCCCCTGGAGTCCCTTCCACGCCTGACGTCAGTGGGGTCATGCATCCACTGGCCAAGGCACAGGGACGAGAGTGGAAACCTTCCGGAAAGATGAAACAGAGCCAGAAGAGGTTTGGGGGAAGAGAGGCGCAGTTAACGCCTGGGAACCAGCCACAGCCTGACTCCAGGGCACAAGGTCCGAAGGAGAAGCCAGGCGGGAGCATGACGCAGTTCTCGGGGCTCGGTGTCTTCCAGAGGTAGGCGGCCGCCCCGGCAGGCTTCCCATCAGGAAGGGACGTGCCCAGACAGAGCTGCACTTTGGGGATTGCGGTGTGACGCTTCAGATCAGAGGGGTCCCGGGGCAGTCCACTCACAGGCCAGTCCTTTGGAAAGCGTGGCCAAGGCCAGGACAGAGAAGACGAGGCCGGAGCCGGCCCAGGGAGGACGGACGGAGGGCAGGGGCGGAGCCGGGGGACTCCTAGATGGGGAAGCTGGCCTGGCAGCCACAGTGGGGGAGAAGGAGGAGTCACGGGTGATGCCACGTGTCCGCTCTGGAGCTGGGAGATGGCGCGGAGCCCTGAGTGGGGCACCCGGGAGGGCGGATTCAGAAGGAAGTGTTGAGCTCCTCCTGGGCACAGTGGATGTCCAGGGAGAAGAGCCCAGCGTGGGTGCGGCGGAGCCAGGCCGCCTCCTCTGGGTGGATGGACTCACTCCAGCACCAGGTGCCCGGCCACCACCGCGCATGAGGCCGTGGGATCCCCAGCTCCTTCCGTCTCTCCTTCTGCTCATCATCCGGCCGTGGCAGCTACGTTCCCCCAATAGAGCTGGATGTGTGTGCGGGGAGATGAAAAGGAGCTGGCAGAGCCCCTCGCTGCTCTTCTCCTTCACCAGATGTCTCCTGAAAACTCCCTCCCAGTTCCGTCTCCGAAGGTCCGCTCCTCTTTCCTCCTCTCTGTTCTCTCTCCTCCCTCCTTGGCTCCCTGTCCGCTCCACCTCTCTGCTCTTTGTCTCTGCACTGGTCTCCCTCTCCCCTCTCTCTCTCCCTCTCCCCCGCCCTCCTCTCTCTCTCTCTCTCTCTCTTCCTCTCTCTTTCTCTCTCCCTCTCTGTCTCTACCTAGCTGCCTCTGTTTCTACCTCTCTCTCCTAAAAATACACTACATTTAGATTATATAAATAATACACGTACAGTCTGACATGTATATTTCTTAAATCTGCCCCTCTGGGCCAGGCATGGTGGTGCATGCCAATAATCCCAGCGGCTTGGGAGGCTGAGGCCCAAGGAGCGCAAGTTCAAAGCCAGCCTGAGCAAGGGTGAGGACCTAAGCAACTTAGCAAGACCCTGCCTCAAAAATAAAAAAATAAATTAGAAAAGGGCTAGGGATGTGGCTCAGTAGTTAAGCAAGCCCGGATTCAATCCCTGGCACCACCCAAAAAATATCTGCCCCTCTCTCTTGGTCTCCGTCGACCTGTCTCTGTCCTTAGCATCTCACAGTCTCATTGCCCGAGTCTGACTTGTCCTGTGTCCCTGTTTCTTCGTATGTGTCTGTCTGTCTGTCTGTGGGTTTCTGTGTGTGTCTGTCTGTCTGTGGGTTTCTCTGTGTCTGTCTCCACATTCTGTGTGTATTTTTGTGGCTGACTGTGCATGTCCGGTATCTCTGTGCGTTTGTGTGAGTTCCTGTATCTCTCCGTGTCTCTCTGGGGCCGCACACCCTTGGCCTTTGTCCAAACCTCTCTGATCCCGCGAGTCCTCGGAGCACAGAGTTGGATCAACGCGAGGGGACTCTCTCCAGCCATTTCCATTACATGGAGTTGAACACGTCACACGCCCCTCCCCAGAGAATGTCACCTGTGTAAGTAGGAAAGCTCAGAGTTTGAAACCTGAGGGTCTCTGAGACCATTAGAGAAGAAGGGGGTGGAGTCACATCAAGTCCCCCTACTGCTCTCCAAGCTCCCAGAAGAAGACCAGAGCCCACAGCAGGCCCCGCCCCCAGCCGCATCTCCCCGCGCTGCAGCCAGGCTGGCCTCCTGAACCTGCTGCCCAGAGCCCCAGGCCTGCCCCACCGTGCCACGCGTCGCTCAGGTGCCCACCTCTGAGCACTTCCCAGCCACTGCGCCCCCTCCCCGGGCACCCCAACCCCCTTCCCTACTTCACTTAGGCCACAGTGCTTGTCACCACCTGGAGGGTCACAGGTTATGATGTGGCCTCAATTACTGAGCACATGGGTGGGGCTTTGCCCGCGCATCCGTCTTGGTCACGATCAAATCCCCTGTGACCCGAACACACCTGGCATTTAGCAGGTGTTCAGGAAGCAGGAAGTACTGCTGAATGACTTACTGGAGGTGCCAGCTTCTCCTGCCTCACCTACCTGTCAGCTGGGCCATAGCAGTATCTTCATGATGGCCAGCACAGATCTCACGCCACCAGGCTGGCGAAGATGTACAAGGACCACTTATCCTCCCAACAACCTGCCAGGAGGTGGCATTACCTCCTCTGTTTTACAGAAGAGGAAACTGAGGCACAGCTGGCAAAACCCAGAGTGAGTACTGCAAAGCTGGGGTTCGAGCCCAGAGAACCCCCTCCTTACACCTGCACCAAAGCACTTCTGCCTCAACACCAGACAACAAATAACCTGATCAACACACAGGCTAAGGGCTGAAAGACACTTACAGAAGAAGAAATAGTCCATCAACAAACAGATGAAAAAATGTACATCATCTCAATTAGCAATTAGAGAAATGCAAATCAAAACCACTTAAGATTTCATCTCACTCTAGTCAGAATGGCAATAATCAAGAACTCAAGCAACAATGAGTGTTGACCAGGATGTGGGGAAAAAGGCACACTCATACATTGTTAATGGGACTGCAAATTGGTGCAACCACTCTGGAAAGCACTATGGAGATTCCTCAGAAAGCTTGGAATGGACCCACCATTTGACCCAGCTATCCCACTCCTCACTTTATACCCAAAGGACTTAAAATCAGCATTCTACAGTGATGCAGCCACATCAATGTTCATAGCAGCTCGATTCACAATAGCTAGATTGTGGAACCAACCGAGATGCCCTTCAGCAGATGAATGGATAAAGAAAATGTGGGATATACATACTATGGACTATTACTCAGCTTTAAAGAAGAATAAAATTATGGCATTTGCCAGTAGATGGATGGAGTTGGAGAATATCATGCTAAGCAAAATAAGCCAATCCCCCCCAAACAAAGGCCGAATGTTTTCTGATATACGAAAGCTAATTCACAATAAGGGGTGGGAGGGACACTAGGGAAGAATAGAATTACTTTATATTAGGTAGAGAGGAGTGAAGGGAGGGGAAGGGGTATGGGGTAGGAAGGATAGTAGAGTGAAGCAGACATGATTACCTCATGTACATACATGATTGCATGACCTATGTGATTCTACAATGTGGAAAATAAGAAAAATTAGAAATTATACTCCATTTATGTAAGATTTATCAAAATGCACAAATGCATTCTACTGTCATGTATAACTAAGAACAAATTTTAAATTTTTTTTTAAATAAAAATGAAAATTGAGTTTAAGATTAAACACACACACACACACACACACACGTCTGCCTCTGTCCTCCCCTTTGACACTCAGAGCAATCCTGGAAGGGACTCTCTCATTCCCTCATTTAGGGATAATATGTCCAAAGGACAAGAACCAAGGTCTGGAACCTGCTCCAGTCTGGGTTCTCACCCTGCTCCACCACGCTCTGGCTGGAGCCTCGGACAAGACCCTCCCACAGAGTCCTCACTTGAGAAAAGAGATGGGTCGGGAGAGCAGGGTGGGTCACATGCGCAGAGAAACAGGGACACGGGCAAGTCAGACTCAGGCAACCAGACTGCGAGGCTAGGAAGGACCGAGACAGAGGCCGACGGAGACAGAGGAAGAGGGGCGGAGCCAAGAGACACGCACGTCGGAGAACGCACAGACGGGTTCTCTAATCGGGTTTCCTAGGGTCTAAGGGCGCATTCCCGGGTCCCCGCTGCAAGTGCATCGCCTCTCTGAAGGCAGATTCGGCTGTCTCCTCATCCCCTCATCCCAAAGAACCTGGCCAGCGTCGATGCCCAAGAGGTTTCCGTTAAACGTGGGCGCTGCCAAGGGAGGTTGGGAAGCTCCCGGGGCTTCAGGTCAGACCACACGCACCCCTCTCAGGCCTCCCCACCCACTCCCAGGATCCCCTCCTCTTCTAACATCCTGGGGCCACAAAACCAGCCCGGGAAGGCGTTAGAGGGGCCGCGAAGCCTCTGAAACGGTGAAGCTCTTTCTTCACTGTCCCACAAGGTAGGAGGCGGGGTGGCAGAAGCTGAAGTCACTGGCTCTGCAAATCCTGGCCCCGCCGCTTCTCAGGGAGCGATCCAGGAGTGGCCCGGGGAGGGCAAACCAGACCAGAGAGACCAGCCTGTGCGAGAGCGGGGCGCAGCAAGCCATGGCACCCAGTCCTCCTCCCAAGGGCTGCTCTGCAGGAGGCCACCCCACCGTGACCCTCCCTGCGGTAACTCATGGCGACTGGGACCTTCCTCTCCCTGGAGGGTGCTTCCAGTCTGCAGAGCACCCCGCACTGGTCCTGAGCACCCCTCCTCACCGCAGCACGCGAGAGACCCTCTGGTCCCGTCCCCTCCCTGAACAAGAGAAGGGGAGAGGCAGGAGAGGACGCTCAGGACCCCAGGATGGGTGGACAGCACAGGGACCCATGTCTGACTGCCTTGCGCCCACCCTCGCAGCAGATGCCCTGTGAAGTGCGGAGGATTGGAACTCAGGTCCACCTGTCCCCAGAGCACACTCCCCATCCGGGGCCCAGCCCAGAGCAGGTCCCCGGGCTCAGCTTCTCTCCGTGTGGGTTCTCCTCCAGAGCTCTGTTCTCCCGAGTGTGCCACCCTTGGGCTCTGTGACCTCCTGAGCCTGCTGTCTCCTGCCTCAGTTTACCCGCCTTGATCATGCCACGTTTTTCTAGGAAGGACCACGTTAGCAACACTCCCTTGTCCAAAAAAAAAAAAAAAAAAGAGAGAGAGAGAGAGAGGGAAGGAAGGGGGAGGAAAGGAGAGAAAAAGGGCGAGAAGGAATAAGAAAGGGAGAGAATGGAAAGAAAGAAAACTCGGGGAAAGTTCCACAGGACAATCTCCCAGGGCCACGGGCAGCGAGGCTCCGGGTGCGCCGGGCTTTTCTGGAGCAGGTGATGAACAATGCGCGCCGCGGTCGGTGGCCGGTGATCTACGGCTCAGGCCCGGGTTATACTCCCCGGGGCCGGCTGCGTGATTTAGGGCGGCTCCTGAGACTCCAGCTGACGCTCCGCGTGGTTCATCCCCGCGTCAGTTTCCCAAATGGGCCCCAGGAGGGAGGCCAGCAGACGCCCCGCCTCCCGGGCAGCCCTCTGTGTCTGGCGGAGGGCTTCTTCACCCAGCGTGGAAGATTTACTCCCTGTGTTTCACGGTTCTGAAGCGGGTCACCAGTGCTGCCGAGATCGTACGCTCACAGACTCTTAGAGATGGTGTTCTGACCCCTGGCACTGTTCCAGGCACTGTTTGGGGGTACCACAGCCAACAAGGCATTGTTCATTTTTGCCCTCATAGTGCCCACCTTCTAGAAAGAGGACACTTGATACAAGATGCAAGTAGAATGGTCAGATTGTGCCAGATTTATGAAAAGAACCACAATGAGACAACAAATGACAAGGGACAAAACCTACTTCTGGGGAGCCGGGTAGGGAAGATCACCAGAAGAGTAGACAATGAAATGAGACTCAAAGGAAACAGAGCCAGTCAGTGTGGAATGTGGAGAAGGGTGTTCTGGGAAGAAGGAGAATCATGTGCAAAGGCCCTGGGGCTGGAAAGAGCCTGGCACATAATGAAAGATTGAAATAAGAGCAGTGTGACTGGAGCAGAGCAAGAGCAGGGGTATTGCAGTTAGGCAAGGAGTTGGGGACCAGAGCTGGCAAAGACATGAGGGTCAGTTTAGGATCTGAGCCTTTATTCTAATTGCAGTGGGATCCACTGTAAGGGAGTCGCCTGGCATAGACGATGAGAAAATTGTGTCCTATGAATGTTGAATTGTCAATCAATCAGATTCTGTTGCCACCTGAGGACAGTGAAGTTCTGTGGCCAGGCAGCAGGGGGAGCAGGAGTAGGTATTTCCTCCTCACTGTCCACCCTCAGATGTGATGGGGGTGGGGGGCAGACAGAGCCCTTGGTCACCCCCACCACCCAGAGAACATTCTAGAAGGGTCCGACAGAAGCAAAAACCAGAAGCAAACAAAACCCTCTTTGTCCTTCTAAATGGCAATGCGGACTATGAGCCTGTCCCCTTAAAGCAGAGGGCTGGGCCTAGAAGACCTTCTTTCCTGCTGATCCCTGCTGCTCAGGCCAGCCTGGTTTGCATCACTGAAGCACCGAGATAACCAGGAGTCAGGTCTTTCAGGATTATCCTTTCTTAATCCCCTTGCCCAGTGTCCTGAAATTTTCCACTGTGTGACTGATGTTGTCTGCATCATGTTCCATTGTGCAAGACCCGGCCAATGCCCTGACCTGGGCTCTCAGAGTTAGACCCTGGCCACAGGAAATGTCTGAGGCAGAAGTTCACCAGAGACCTTTAAAACTGGAGACTCGGAAGGTGGGGGAGGCAGGGACTGCCCCGTGCCACTCCTACCGGACCTCATCCATTGGACTCGGAGTGGCCAGCGTGGTCTTCCGTGGGTTTTGTTTGTTTGTTGTTTTGTTTTTGTTTTTGTTTTTTTTTTGGTACCGGGGATTGCACTCAGGGGCCCTCAACCACTGAGCCACATCCCCAGCCCTATTTTGTATCTTATTTAGTGACAGGGTCTCACTGAGTTGCTTAGGGCCTCACTAAGTTTCTGAGGCTGGCTTTGAACTCGAGATCCTCCTGCCTCAGCCCCCTGAGCTGCTGGGACCCCCGCGCCCGGCTGGTCTTCAGCTTTTAATGCAAATGGATCTGTGGCACATCCACCCGCTGCTTCCCTCTTCATCAGAAATGAGATCCACACTCCGCTCCATCGCCCACAAAGCCCTCCATGCTCCACCATCTCCTGGGCCTCCTTCCGGCCCCTCTTCTTCTCCCTGATGCAACTCTGGGCACACAGGCCTTGACCATGTCTCCCAGGGCCTTTCCAGAAATTCCAGGAACTCTTCCTCAACCAGGGTGCTCTGCTAGCTAGCCCTTTCCAAAGTTCATTCTGGGTCACTCAGTCATCTGTCCCTTCTCCACTCTGGTCCCAGGGCCTGGATGAGGGCCTGGAAGAGAAGAGATACTGAATGATCATCGGATGGAGTCAATGAACTGTGTGGAAAGCTTGGTCATCCCACGAATCCTCAAAGACACACCCTTAGAACGTACCTCTGGTCCAACCACCTTGTATCCAAAGGGCGGAGGAGAGGAGGTGTCTTCTCCAGGTCACACTGAACGAATGGCCGGATCTCCAGTCCTCCTCAGCCAGCCCAAAAGTCTTCCCCTTCCCAAGGGCAGCATCTGGCACGTGAAGACCCTGGAATAGGTAACTCCTTCCCAGCTGCTCTTGAGCCCCAGGCTTCCTGGCTCTTCCCATCTGATGGTCCACAAGCACCTCCAAGCCTGGGTGTCCCAGCCTGGACCCCACGACCTCTGAGTGCACTGGTCCCTTCTGCGGACGCCATGTTGGAAAAGAGGCCCCGCCCATCCTCCTCTCTCTCTCTCTCTCTCTCTCTCTCTCTCTCTCTCTCTCTCTCTCTCGACATCCCCTCCGCAGATGGTTGATCCACCCCACGGCTTCGGCTCTGCTCTGCAAGCGCCAGGCTCCGTGTGTCCTCCAGCCAGGCCCCGCCTGACCTCCAGGTCTCTAGCCAAGCCTGATGGACACCCCTCCACTGACCGGCAGACTGCTCCTCCCGGGTCCCACGTGCAGCTCCTCCCCTGGCTCCCCTGCCCGTCTCCTCCCTCCCCTGCTAGGTTTCCCACCAACCCCCTTCCCACCCAGGGGAGGCTCCACCCTGAACCTGACGCCCTCCTCCACCCTTCCCTGCCCCCTCCGGCCCTTCCTGACCCCAACAGCCGGTCCTGGCCGGGGTCTCCCTCACCTCTGTTCAGTGGGGGATGGTGTCCTCCAGGGCTCCCAGCTCAGGAGGCAAGTGGGGAGTCCTGTGAGGCTGCGTCCTCCCACAGATGGGCCGCCCCTTCCGCATCTGCACAGAGGCACGCTTTGATTCCCATGCAGTGGGTCTAGGGGGTACCCAGGAACTCCAAGGCAACCCTTCCCCAGCCCACCCCCCGTCACATGGCCTGGTCAGGTGCCTGTGCCTCTCACCTGGACCACCGCCTGGTGAGTCTGGTCTAGCCCAGTACCTCTCGGCCACTCTTCCAGCCCCTAGCCCTCCCTGACGCCGTCCCTCCAGGGGCAGTCGGCCCGGGGTGCTGACCTGACTGGCCCCCTCCCCTCCTTGGAAGCCCACACCCCAGCCGTCTCATGCAGCCCCTCCTGTCCTGGACCCATCCCTTGGGCTCCAGGCACCCCTTACCCAGTCCTCGCCCTGGACGGGACCCTCCATCTCCGTGTGTCTGCCTGTGGTTATTTCTGCTCACTGGCTGCCCCCAGCCAGCTCTGAGCCCTTCGGAGCAGAGGGAGGGAGTGTCCTCCATGTGCCCAGGAGCAGGACTCCGCGGCAGGGTACCGAGTGAGTCCCGAAGCTGCAGTTGACTTCCTCGAAGGTGTCCTGCCATGACCCGTGGGGACGCCTGAGAAGGGGAGGAAGCGGGACAGCCCTGGGGGCCGGCAGGGAGGGAGAGCAGCCAGTCGCCTCCAGCAGCCCTGGGGCTGCCTACCTGGGGTGAGGACAGGCGCTCCGCAGAGCGGGCGCCGCCAGAGGAGCAGCCTGCTGCATCCTTCAGTCCGAACACGCTCATGAGAGCGATCAGATTCCCGAGGTGCAAGGACATGAATTTTATCAGTTCTAAAGCATTTCTGGTGGGCCTTTCTGAACTCAGCATGCACGTTGCAAGGGATGTAGGTCATTTTTTTTTTTTTTTTTTCTATTTGATTCCAAAGGACTTCGGTTAAATCGATGATGGGCCCCATGATTCATGGAGTCCTGGATCAAGGACGTACAGCGTGACGCAGGGCGTCACTCCGGGTCTGGTTTGCGCCTGTCCCCCCCATATTCATAGCTTCCCTGCACTCCCCAACGGCCCCGTTTGCGTGCTATGTCACACGATCACCCGAACAACACAGCACTCAGAAAGGCTCAGACTCCCAGCCGACACAGGCCCACGATGCTTTATGGGTGCCCTGCGGTCTTCCCACAGTCTCGGACCCACTGTCAGAACAGGACTTCGGACTCCAAAAGTCCGCTCCAGCGTCTTGGCGTAACCTCCCAGCTCTCCCCGAGAAGGTCTGGGACAAGGGCAGGACGGCCAGAGGCCTCCCGGGCAGCTCCAGCTCCTAAACGGTGCTTCCAGATCCCTCCCCTGAGCAGCCATCCCTCAAAGTCACAGGAGCAAGTCCAGCCCTGACAAGCCCCGTGGGCACTGCCCACACTCCCCGCGAGAGGTTTTCCTGAATTCTGAGGTTTAAGAGGAAACGTAGAGCACTTTCCATCTATGTTAAGGTACAGGCCTATTTAACTTGAAAACCGTGTTTTAAATTAGTTGCAAAGGTATGAAACTGAACCGCCCCTAGGAGGCTCTGTGCTCACCTGGGGCTCTGGGTACCCCTGGCACGTCTCTGCGCAATACAGCCCCAGAGGTCTTTGCTCTTATGGGAGCTGCTTGCTGAGAGTGAAAAGGTGAATTTTCACCCAAGAACCTTGCATAGCTAACAACCTGAACAGGAAGGAAACACACCTACCACCTGACGATCCTATCCAATCACAGGTCTGGGCTGAACATTATTATCCCAGGGTACATATAAGGAAAGAAAGAGCCAGAGAGGTTAAGTAACTTATTTAAGTTTGCACAGAAACAGAGGGCTAGGAGGAAATTTGAAATCCAGGTCCCTGGGATTCAGAGACAAGGTTCTCCCCACCTGGCTCCCAGCAACTCAGCTTTTTCTTCTGTCTCCTCCACAGCTTACTGACAGGAATCAGTGCAGGATACTCCTCCCATTCCTGGGTTCTCCTCGTCTTCTCTGTCACTTGGAGTTCCTCTCTTTGGATTCACTACCAAGGACTCTCATGAGAGATCGGGGAAAATTTCTTTCTTTTTAAACATCCACGTCTATTTGTAGTTCTAAAAGCTGATTTGTAATTTAAGGGGAGTTATTTTGTGAGATAAAAATTTGCTGAAAATGTGAAAACTACTATAGATGAAATGCATTTATTCTGAGATCTGATCTGTTGGAGTCTCTACTACCAAAGGAGGGGGAAACAGGTGGTCCTCTAGAAAAATACTCGCAGATGGAAGATGTATAAATGGTAATTCACTGAAAACAACTGCAACCCTGACTTTTAAGATATGATGCTGGTTTCTTTTCTGGGCCAAGGCACTACGTTGAAAGCATTGGAACTCCCCGGATAACGAATGTTTGACTAATTAGATGCTAAATCCTAGAGAAAAGCATGGGTGGAGGGTAGGTCTCTGGAATCACATGAAATTTTAATCTATGTCCACAGAGATTCGAGTTTAGATCCTATTGAAAAAGACTGAAACCGTGCAGCAGGGGACATCTGAACCAAATCAAGCCAGTTCCGCTCCCTAGGTCCCCCTTATTACTGCCATGAAAGCCTTCGAGGTTGCTACAGACTGAATCCACCCATTCCCAAAGTTGTTCGGTGTTTTCTGTATTTTCCCTTGGCCTTTGTTGGTTGCAGTGAACATGTAAAGCAGCCTGTCTTGACCTAGATTAAACCAGTGCAATATTAAGACAAAAACCAGTTTTAATCTGCCTGGAAAACTCCTACCCATCCTTCAAAGCCCTATTCAAATATCCCTTCAACAAGATACCACTTCCCAGGCTGAATCATTCTCTCTCTACTCACGTACTCCCTGCTATTTGTGTATCTGACCACAACAAAGCATCTTTATGGGTGACTTGGTTTTATGGACTCAACCATGAAATCCTTCATGCCTAGGACCCAGCCTGTCTAGCATAAGGCTTGCACTACGATAGCTGCCCAACACATGCTGGGCAAACAAACGAGGAAGTGAATAAATAAACAAGAATTCTTGGGGACTAGAAACAGAGTCGTGACACCTGGATTTCTTCTCCTTTCGCAAAACAGCTGTGCCCTTCAGAATGAGTCTTCTCCGTGACTTAATTCCATCTTTATCTGCATTCATTCATTCAAACCAAAAAAATAAAGAAAGAAAAAGAAATCAAAGTCCCTGAGCATTCCCACTCTAGAATGCTGGAGCTAAGTTAAGCTGCCAGATACACCAAACTTGGTTCCTAACCCCACGAACCCCACACTCCTGTCCACATCCTCTCAGACCTACGGCAGCTTGACCAAGGTCATCGTCCCAGATGAGACCTCTCCGCTGCTATGGTGGACGCTGGACACTCTGAGGGTGACGGCTGGCAGAGCGTCCTCCTCCCTTAGCCACAGGGCTGCCCACCGCTCATGTCTGCCCCACCAGCTCAGCTCTATGCGGAGGCACAGAGGCCTGGCTCCTGCCCGGATCGGAGCTTCCTGGTACAGCCGAGGCCCCTGCTGCAAACCTCCCCCTCCAGTCCTGCACCGCCCCTCAGGGCTGCTGTTCCCCAGAGTGACCAAGACCTCTGGCTGCAGATCTCCTCCCTGGAGCTTGTCTCGGAAGCCCGACCCAGGAAGGCTGAGCCTCGCCAGGGTCCGTTTCCAAAGGACCTGAATTTGCAGGCGGGTCAGCATCGCTGTGGCCTCTACAGGACCCGCCAGGAGAAGGGCAGCGGCTTCTTCAAACTTCTCAACTACAGGAAGGGATTTTTCCCCCCTAAAATCCCCTTAGTCTTTTTTCTGTTTCTTTAAAACATGGTTAAAACACAATAGGAATTTTAAACTTTGATTTGTTTGGGGCCTCACACAGGGATCGCCAAAAACAGTAACAAGCAAGGAGGAGCCCGCCCGGCTCCTCTGGAAAAGCGTGGAGTTTTCAGTGCAGAATCACTGAGGATGGCTATCATCAAAGGGACAGAAGACGGTGGGAAGCCGGAAGCCCTGCACACCTACTGGTGTGCACACGATGTGAAGGAACCACTGCGGAGAACAGCAGGGAGGGTCCTGAAAACACAAAACAGAGCCAGCACGTGACCCAGAGATCCCACCGCTGGGTATCCACTGAAGAGAACCAAAATCCAGAGTTCAAAGAGACATTTGCACACCCACGTTGCAGCACGAGCCACAAGAGCCAAGATACAGAAACAGCCCCAATGTCCATCACTGGAAAGGAAGAAGAAAACATGGTCTATGTGTACAGTGAATAGTATGCAGCCCTAAAAAGGAGAGCAATCCGGCACTAGGTGACAACCTGGATAAGCCTTGAGGACACCAGGCTAAGCAAAATAAGCTGCTCACAGAATTGCAAAGGCTGCGTGATTCCACTTACATGAGGAATCTGAAACAGCCAAACTCACAGAAGCAGACAGTAAAGTGTGGCGGCCAAGGACAGCGGGAGGAGGGAAGGGGGAGTCACTAGGCATAACCTTTCAGTTATGCAGATGAGTAAGTTTTATCCATCTGCTGTACAACCCTGTGCTGTGGAGAACAATCCTGGATTGTGCACTTAAGACTCAGATGGGAGAGCTTGTGTTAGGTGTTCTTATCACTATAAAATACAAATCAAAATAAACGTATGGAATCTGAGTCATTTTCCATTTTGAAAATATCCTGCAAAAATAGGAGCTATATCCATAAGAGGCTACATTGTTTTTTCCTTACTGAAGAATTCCTCACTTTCACAAAATCCTGGAATGACAGGCCAATGCCTCTGCCTATGGATGGAGGCAGCACTTTCTCAAGGCCACATAGTAAGTGAGTTACTAGAACAGCCAGAACTCAATGATCACTTTCCAAACTCATTGTCCAAAGTACTCACCCCCGAAACGTGCTCTATCTTGGTATCCTTAGGCTCCCGAACCTCACAGTTTCTAAGAGTCACTTGAGAAACTCGTTAAATGCAGATTCCTGGGCTGCTCCAATAGAAATTCTCATTCAGAAAGCTGAGATGGACCTCGGCATCTGAATTTCAAATATGCAAATGACACCACAAGGTCATTTAGGGAAGCTCCATTTTTTTTTCTTTTGAGATGCACTGATATGGAGTGACAAAACCTCCCTGCTGGGAAAGCCTAAGAACCTGCTTCAAGGCAGAGGTCTCTTCAGTAATGCTTGCATACTTCCAAAGCCAGGGATCTCACCACCTCTGGAGGCAGTCCTTAACTCAGGGGTGCTCCTCCTGATTACTGAGCCGACTGTCTCCAAGAAGCCTCTCCATGAAGTTCTAGTCCTTCCCCTATAAGAGACCAACCTCTCTGGCATTTTCTGGTTCAACCTCCAAAAGCACAGTAGACACTCAGTCAATACTTACTGAATTAAAGAAGGGGAGGTGATACACCCATGTGAGCAGACGTGAATGAATCAGATATTTTGAGGCAGGCAGTCCTGCGTCCGATACACAGGAGGATGGCATACGTGTTGTAACTCTCATGTATAACTGAAAAGAACCAAAACAAAAATAAAGCTGATAAAATTTAAAACATGCGTTAGCTGTTTATTGTGGAATAGAGCTGGTGTGTCATGGCTGCTCTCTCCTATGTACTGAAGAGACATAGGAGATGCCTTGCAAAATCTGTTTGCAAGATGGGTTCAGGTGGGTCGACCAGTTGTACTAGAGTCAAGGATGAGTGACAGCAGCAGGAAAGTGTCATGTGACAAGCCTGGAAGATTGAAGTGGGGGTTTTGGTTGACCCTGTGAGTACTGATGTTTCAGGAATGGACTTCAGATGGTCCAGCCTGGCTGCCTGGAAGGAGGGGAAGACTAGTTAGAGGCCAATCACACATTTGCCCCTCTCTCCCTCGTTCCCTGGACCCCCTTACACTAGAAGCCCTAAGTTCCTCGATCATGCTGGGCACTTTCCTGCCTCTGGGCCTTTGCACGTCTCTTCCCTGCCTCCAACACTCCTACATAGGCACATTCTTCTCCCCTCCCCATTATTCTATGTCTTCAAATTCTAGGTTGTGTCTTTCGTAGCCTCTGATAAAATATGCACGTTTTCTATTCACATGCATGCCCTATTTCTCTCCCTTGCTAGACCATGAGATCTATGGGGGCAGAAAACTTTTCTTTCCAGTTCATTGTCCTAGATCCCTGCATAGTGACCAGAACATAGTAAACAATCAGTCAATGTATCTTATTTGGGTTTATTGAGTAAAAAAATAAAAACCAAGTTTAATAGTCTGGTTAAGGGCTAATCATTCATTCCCTAAATTAAGGTAGATAGATTAGAAAAGAAAAGCAAATCAATCCAGGCCGGCAGTTGAGTCTCTGCATGGGGAGTCAGAGGTAGAGTGGTTGTGGAGTGGGAGGAGACTGTGATTGGCACGGGGAGAGAGAGAGAGAGGAATCCTCCGAGATCTGCAGCCTGAGCAACTGACCCCCGACACTGAAAATCCAAAAATTCAAGCTGCACCTATTCTCCACATTCGCCTACAGAAAGGTGGGTGGCTGGGCCATGGGTCACAGTTCGCTGGTCTCTCCCTGTTACAGAATCACAGCCAGACCCTTTGCCATGTGGCTTGCTGGGGCCCACGGAAGGGGCTGGACCCACGTGCCTGGCTGACTTGACCTCTTCACCTGCCCTGACGGGCGCGTGACCAGCAGCTTGGGCTGCGTCGGCCTGGGTCTTGGTGTTAACACACAGGAAGTAGCCCTGAGTGCGACGGAAGTCTGGGGTCAGCCATTGAGCCCAGCCTGGGCCAGTCAGACCCCAGCCAGCCCGCAGACAAGGCCCCTAGTGAGCATCAGATGTGAGCCTCTGGAACCTGGGAGTCGTTAATCATTCAGCCTTTTTGCACCTGAATCTTAAGCAAATGTGGCAGTTTGAAAACACGCCTGCACATCCTTTGATCTCCTTCCACCTCCCCCTTGGGAGGAGGAGTCTGTTCTCTCTCCTTGTGGCCAGATTTAAATCCAATAGGGTGCAACAGAGCCTGACTTCGGAGCCTGGACCAGCAGAGGTCAAGCAGCTCTGGGGTGCTCCTCTTGGGGTGCTCCTCTTGGGGTGCTCCTCTTGGGGTGCTCCTCTTGGGGTGCTCTCTCTCCCTCCTGACACCTTCTCCCAGGGCACTTCCACTCAGGACCCAGCCGCCATGCTGTGTGGGAAGCCGGGGCCACAGGGAGAGGCCAAAGCAGCTGCTGTCCTCAACCACCCTGCTGAGCCCAACCCAGCACCAACTGTGTGCAAAGAGGCCTCCAGAGAACTTCAGTCCCGGGGCCACCATGCCACCTCCAGCCTTCCAGACAGAGTGAAACACAGACGAGCCTCCTGCTGTGACGCCCCATCCAAACTCCAGGCCATGAATCTGTGAGTGTAACGAAATGTTTGTTTTACTGCACTAACTTCCGCGGCATTTTTTTAGTTGCCGTAACTAGTACAGCAAACAAGGACCTCCTAGGTGGCCAGGTGCTTTCCCTTGTCACAGCAGCCACCACTAACAGGCCACATGCCACCACCCAGCCTGGGCGGAGCACACCCAGGCAACCATGGGGAACACTCCAAACTTCAGCCACTCGGGGCCTGACCTTCTGCTTTCCTGAAGTATTTGAGGAGAGCCGGCACCTCACGCTTCTCGTCCCTGCCTGAGTCATTGGAACTGAAGTGGGAGTCGCAGTGAGCTGGGCCCCTCTTTCAGCTCCAGGTCCTCGACTTCCCTTCACCTTTGCTGGCCTTTGCTGTGTGGCCCGATTCCGAGTCTTTGCAGCCACTAATCCCTCTGCCCTGTCACGCTCTTAACCCCACCTTGCCTCTCCTGCGTGTTCTCCAGTCTCACCTCCAAAGTCACTTCCGCAAGGAAGCGCACCCCAGAATCAGCCATTCCCTCTGGTCCCGCCCTCCCTGCCCCTGGTTACAATGTCCATAAAATAATCATCGGCATGGCGAGTGGGCTAATATCTGCACCCCGCCAATGAACTACAAGCTCCAGGAGGACAGGGCTGCAGGTGTCTTGGGCTCCGTGACAGGCAGCAGGTGCCGTAGGGACATCTGCTGAGCAGTGCGTGATGCTGAGGAGGGCAAGGGGGGTCGGGAGCCTCCGGCCAGGAAGGCTCACATGGTGTGTGCGCGGTCCAGCCTCCCTGGCTCCTCCGGTCTCCCAGGGATCACACGTCCAGTCATCTCCCTCCCCTGGGGACCCTCCTCACCTCGCTGACCACTGACCAGGAGGAACTCCCTACAGTAGGACGCTGCTTCTCGGGGCAGCCAGAAGGCACCGCCTGCGACGAAGACGAACAAGCACTTGTGTAATGACAGCTTAATATCTTCATCTTCTGCACGGAGCCCCAGTCAATTAATATTCCGTTGATTGGAAAATGTGTCAGAATAATAATAAATTATCCATAATTAAGTCCAGCCAGGAGCCAAATGACTTCCTTGCCGCTTTAGGGGGAAACGGTAATTGGTAGCACTGTAAATAAGTAAGCGGTTTGGGTACTCGTGTCTGGAGCCACGGAGGGCCAGGGAGTGGGTGTGGCCTGGGGACCTAATTAATGTCACAATTCTGTCTCATACCAGGTTAATGGGAATGAACATGTGGCCACATGTCTTATTTATTGAGCTGATGGCCAGCTTCACATAGTGGCTACAATATGAAAGATAGTCAATAAATATTTGAAGTAATTAATGAATTATTATTGTGCTAAAAGACTTGGACCTAGTCTCTCCAGATTTGAGACATCGGCCATCACTATAAGCCACAGCACCGACCGTATCATTCCATGGCTCCCTACTGCCTTCGGAGCAGAGAGAGATCTTCAGGGCTGTGCGTAGGAATCCCTTGCACCACCGCCCACAACTACCTAAGCCTCCTCTCTCATCCCCATCCACACCCTGGGCTCCAGCCACCATGAACAGCACACAGTGCTCAGGTCCCGTGTGCCCATGCCTGCCACTGAACCCTCGCCCCTCCATTCTCTGTGACAAGAATACTTCTCTCTGTTTGATCCCTACCCCCCTGTCAGACGGAGCACAGATTTGATGCATCAGGAACCTGTCCTGAAAACAGTCAATACTCCTCCTCGGGGTCCTGCAGCCCACCCACACTGGACTGTAAACACCCATTTACTTGTCTGTGTCCTCTACTGGCCTGAGAGCTCAATGGGACCTGGACACATATCTGCAAGAGGACCACAACCCCTCTCCTCAGGGTTACCAGCAACGCACCTGGCACATGGAGGGTCCT
Source organism: Sciurus carolinensis (assembly GCF_902686445.1). NCBI lineage: Eukaryota > Metazoa > Chordata > Mammalia > Rodentia > Sciuridae > Sciurus > Sciurus carolinensis. The sequence continues at coordinate 14,520,326 of NC_062226.1, read as the reverse complement.
GATATAAGCTGAACGAACAGATGAACGAACGAAGATCTCATGGCTGGAGGTTACCCAGAGCTCCGGGAAGATTTGTCATCCAGAGGTGGATTTAAATGATATTGACAAGCCAGATGTGTGTCCCCAGAGGGAGGCAATAGGCTTCATTATCCTCCAAATCTCCCTTTCCATAGCAATTATTTTGTAATAGCCTCTTTAGTAGGATGAAATAAAATCTATAGATAGTATAACCTACCTACATAATTTTTAAAAATCAATATAATGTATCATAAAGATAAAGGAGAGAACTTACAACAAAATAATATCTATCTCAATAAGTAAATGCTCAGAGGTGACTCAGAGAAGGCCTCTGAAGTAATTCGATGCTGTCACCACTTTCTAAGGAGACACAGGGCGAAACTTAACTAAAAATTTTCGACACCATTTCCTCTGTATTTGACATATTTGGCATTTTGAAGTCAGGGTTAAATAAGTGTGCCTTCCTATATTTTAACTACAAAGGCAGACTGAAGCAGGAGGAACTGCAGGTGGACTTCCACTCCACGGGGGCCTTGTGTCCCCAGCAAGTTTTTCTGAAATGACAGGCAACTCTTGGTAAAACTGTGCACCGAAGTTTGGTACAGTCAGTCTCTCCTTAATGTGCATGGTCATCGCATTACTGGAAAGTTCTGTGTATTTGAAAACCACGTGCAGAATACTTGATACACATGCATTCATTAATAGATGGCAATGATCTACTCTAGACGCTTCCAACTGCACACAGGTTTATCCTGACATGCGTGTCCAGTGAGTTGTGTGAAAATCCCACAAGTGGACTCTTGGTGACGTGGAATTTCCCAGCACAAGGCTGGAAAAGTCCGGCATCTCTGGCCCCCACCTGCTACTTGCTAATAACAACTGAAACCCTGGGACAGCCCAAACTCCCCACAAATACCCAATACGTCCTGCAGGGGGCAGCACTGCTCCCTTGAGAACCAGGCTCTGGGAAGACTAGCTGGAACCTAGGACCCCATCAGCCTGGCTGGAACGGTCAGGGACTCAGCTGTGTCCCTCCTGTCCTGGAGGAAAGCTCAGCTCAACTCTCCCAAGTATGGAGGTTCAGAGGAAGCCGGGGGCAGGCGTGTGAGCTGGCACATGGGGCAGCCACCTGGGCGGCCCATCCCAGCTGAGACTGCCTCCAAGGATAATGTTTGCAGAATGGGGGTATAAGCAAAAGGGGCTCTCACGCCCCTAATGGCCTCCAGCTGCTGCCACTCACACTGTGCCTGAGGGCATGGCCAAACCAGACTGGGCCATGGGCTTCCTGCCCATGCTGAATCCAAGCTGATCTCAGCTGCCAACTCCCAACAGCCAAAATTCTCAGTGCAGAGGCAAGAGACTTCCATTCCAACAGCTCTGCCACTGACCTGCTGGGAAGGAGGCTCTACGTCTCAGGGTCCTATGCACCCTTCTGCCACGAGAGTCAGACGAGAGTCTCTTTCCTGCCATCGAAGTTACTATGAAAGGAAAAGTTGCATCCAAAAGAAGGGAGATGTTCAACCCAAGCAACACTTGGAAGCACATCTCTAGTAAAACTTCTACTGACGCCCTGTAAGGAACACAAATGGGCCATTTTGTACTTGGCGCATTAATCGCTCGTGCACTGATGACCCGGAGTTCAGTGCATTAAAAGACAAGGTTTAAGGCAGACTGTGAGGGGCGAGGTGGACGCCAGCCTGGGCAGAGCTAAGGGGCAGCTGAAAGCCAGAGACACAAAACTGGGCCGACCAAATGAAGCCTAGCATTGAAGAACCGTGAGCACCAGGCTGTGAACACCAGGCTTCTAGAAGCCCGAGGACAGTGCTCTCCCCAGTCCATGGGAACACACTCCAAGACCCCAGTGGGTTCCTGAAACCATGCATACTGCCAACCCTGTGTGCATATACTGTGGGGTTTTTTTTTCTTATTTATACACACCTATGATAAAGTTTAATTTGTAACTTTGGCACAGTACGAGGTTAACACCATAATAGTAAAGTGAAACAGCTATAATAATATAGTGCAATAAATATTATTTAAAACCTATGAGTTGTTTATTTGTGGAATTTTCCATGTAATATTTTTGGGCTGCAGTTGACTATGGGTAACTGGAACTGAAGAAAGTGAAACGGGATAAAAGGGACCTCGGTATTATAACGCAGGCAGCAGAAGGAGCAAGGGCGCCAGGCAGGGGATTAGGATCAAGAGTGTGGTTAGAGTCTGGGCTTCAGCAAGACAGGGAGAAAACAAGGACAAGATCAGGACTGGGGACCAGCCAGGCACGTGGAAGACACAGTGGTCCTTCTGACAGAAAGTGGTCCACTCTGGTGCTCCTACCTCGTGTGGAATTCATGACGGGAAAACCAGAATGGGAAGGAGAACCGGCTTTAATTGACCACGTAAGGAATGAGCTGAAAGTCTCACATAATCACAGCGTTGGTGCCACAGGTCATTCTCAGGGTAAATATCATGGTCCCTGTTCTCTACACAAGGCCCCGGGTGGGAGTCAACCTGTACAAGGTTATTTGGTTTATAGGTCGTAGATCCAGATGTTAGATCCAGGTGTGTCCAATGCATCCATTCACCCCTTCATGCACTCATCCAATACTGAGCTTCCCACGTGCCCCGTACTGGGTGGGGGACAGGACAGATGGGCTCTTGGTTTTCCCAACACTCACATGTTCATGGTGGGAGACAGAAAATACACAACCATATGAACACATTGGTGAGATTATGGCATTAGGAATATAACAAAGAAAAAAAACAGAAAAGGCACAGAGCGGCCAAGGTGCGGGGCTAGGGAGTGCCCTGCAAGGTCTTGTGAGGAGGTGAGAGTTGAACTGGGACCCGAAAAACAAGAGGTAATCATGCAAAGAGCTACAGGATGAGGGTCCCAGGCTGAGGGACCAGCAGGACCCACGCTGTGAATTCAGAACAAGCTGTTTGAGAAAGAGAGAGAAGGCGTGGCTTGCTCACTGGCGGGGTGCGGTGCCAAGTGAGGTCAGAGGTGAGCAGAAGCACATGGCGCATGGTCTCATGGGCCAAGAGCTGGATTTTATTCCAAGAGCAATGAGCAGCCATCCTAGAACATTTTTTCAATAAAGAGTATCATGATCTGGTTTACATTCTAGAAACACGCTGCTATGGAGAGAACAGACCAGAAGGCACTAAGAGTTGAGCCAAGAGGCCAGTCATGAGGCTACTGCAGCTATCCGGGAGGAACTGATGGCCTGGCCTGGGGTGCTGGCTGCCAAGGTGGGAGCAGTAGGCAGGTTGGATGCTGGAGGGAAAACAAGAGCTGGAAGAGCTCGCTGCTCCCCCACAGGGCCTCTGAAGGCCGAGCAGGACCCCTGATCCTGTCTCCTGTGTGGGGTTGGACGGCATCACACTGGGTTTGTCCCTCTGCAGGACTGGAGGTCCAAGCTCTGCAGCAGCACTGGAGGATCTCCACCTGTTACAAAACCCCCTTCCCTTCCGAGTGTGCTGTGTCCGCCCTCCCAGGACACCCACCTGTCGCTTCACCTGGCACCACAGCGAGAATCCATTCCTTTTCCTCAGAGCATCCTCCAGAGACGTGGAGACCATCTTCCTCCTGCCTTCTCTTGCTCCAAGAAGTGCGTGTTTCCTCTTGGAGCCAAAGGAAGGGCTTCCAGATGCCGCCTGGCTGGGGCGCCTGCTTCTCACACCCCGTTAATCTCTCTTCCGTGGAGCGCGCACACCGCACATGTGCTGGATGGCAGGCCTGGTGCCCGCCCCGGCTCTGAAGTGTGCCAGAGGAAAAGCCCAGCGGATCTTAGAGCAGTAACTTCGCCAGCACCTCCAGGGGCTGCTCCACACCCCAGCTGACAGCCCCTTTCGGGGTCTTTGATCAAGACGATCGCTGGACCCTGGGATTCTGTCCTCACTCTTCACGTTTTTTGGATGGATTGAGGAGCACACTCCTTCCCCTAAGTGGGTTTATCTCAGTCTGTCAGCTTCAGGTGCAAGCCACGCCACTTAAGGCACATTTCATTCACCATAAAGCAGCAGGCGAATAAACAAGGCTAATGGACTTAACCAGCCCTCCACGTCAAGACCAATACAGGCGACAAGGAAGCGCCAGCTCTGCCTGTCTTTCCTCCTATTTTCTGCCCTGCTAGTAATTCATTCTGGTAGCTGAAAATCCCTCTTTAACCAACCCACAATTCCTATTTTAGTAGGACCAGCCAGGGGCACCCCAGGGGAGATCACCAGTGGGAGAAAAGGGCCTTTTGAAGATTATACATGAGCAAAAAGAGAGAAGCTTTGAAACTTGATGGAGGTTCTGGTATTCAAACCCCCACCAGTGCTGCAGATCTCACTGAAAAATAAATGGACAGAGGGGAAAGAGATGGAAGAGGTAACAGGAATTTAGATTATTGCAGGAGCCGTGGAAATTGGGAATCAGAAACCCAAGTGACTTGCCCAGGCATTCTCTTTGCTGTGCGACCTCCAATATGTCAATTTGTCGAAATATGCTGATCGATAAATTTTCCAGGCTAAGCCTGGTGGAGGGCACCCAAGATGAATTCCAAGGCAAGGAGATGAAGACCCTGCTCTCCAGGTCACATGCTGTGGGGAAGCCAGGAAAATGGATGATTACACCACACTGTGACCAGTGCAGTAATGCCCACCATCTGCGGCAGTTTGACCTGGGAGGTAATGAGAACAGCGACTCTAACACCTGTGGAGCTCTGAGGACTCCCGGACCCGGGGCAGCTCTCCTGGTCTCCCATGGCCATGGCAGGAGCAGAGCAGGAGCCCAAAGCTCTGGAGTTCTTGCAAAGTGCTGCCCTTCCTGACTCCTCCTCCTAGCCCTCCAAGCCAGGCACACGACTGCTACTTGCCTTGAGACCCCCCAATCTAATCCCGTCATGCCCTTCATGGTGATTCGCATCAGTCACCCCAAGAAGCCCAAGGTTCCTCGGGACAATGTTCCCAGTGGACTCTACAGCCCCACCCTCCCCAGCTCCCCAGGGCCTCCCCCTCCTCCCTCCCCAGCCTCCTTCCCCAGCCTCCCTCCCCCTCCTCCCTCCCCAGCCTCCCTCCCCACATTTCAAAGAACGTTTACCTTCAGGCTCCTCCTAAAATCTGACTCTCCCTGGAGACCCTCCGCCTCTGCAGCTGTCCCAGGAGGAACTGTTCTCGCCCACTCCTGATGTCACCCACGGCTCCTGACTGCTCCTCACTGTGCCCCAGAACATCGTCCCTCTTCCCAGTGCAGACGCTGGTGTCCTCCCAACAGCCTGTCTGTCATTCTTTGACCTCCCCTCAACCAAAAGCCAGACCCGTCCCTCACCGTGGTCATGGTGTACACCTTATGATGACCAGAACCATTCGCACTCCATGACCTTGGTTTCGAGGGTCCCACTGTCTGACCCCTGCCCACTCAGAGGTCAGTAATTCTTCCTTAGGAGAAGGAGAATCCTGGGGTCCACTGGTCCCGCTGGGCTCTCTCCCTTACGTCCTCACTTCCCTCTTTGCTTGCGGTCAGTTAACATCACCATGGTCATTTCCTTGTGCTCACCTGGTGACAGGCCATACGTTCTAGACGCTGGCTGCAACACCACCTCCCATCTCCCATGCATTTCATACGCGCATGCGTCTCACGCCCCTTCACATGCGACGCCCCTTCCGTTGAGAGGTGGGTGGCTGCCTCTCTCCTCCACTCTGTGACAATGGCAGCAGCAATGCCGGCTTAAGTCATGAAGGGCAGGAGGACCTCTGCCTGCTTCTCCAGGGACACTTGATCTTGGAACCCAGCCACCAGGCCAGGAAGAGGCTCGTGTGGAGAGGATGGGCGGCCCTGGCTCCCAGGCCAGCTCACGGATGACAGCAGAACCAGCTCGCCAGCCGGTCCGTTCGCCATCTGCAAGAGTTCCCCAGGGCTGCCGTGACAGATTACCACCAACGGGGTGGCTTCAAACAACAGAAGCGTGTCCTCTCACAGTTCTGGAGGTGGAAGTCCAAAGTCAAGGTCCCGGCTGCACCGCTGCCCTTCAGGGGCTCCAGAGGGGGATCCCTGCCCGGCCCCTGCCAGCCTCTGGGGCTCTCACCACCCATTTCTCCAGGCTCCTCCCAGTGTCCTCTCTCTCCTCTGAATGTCAAGTGCCTCTACGTTTCTCTTATAACGACTCGTGATGGCAGGTAGGGACCACCCAGATAATCCAAGATTAAACTCCCCATCCCAAGGTCCTTAATTTAATTGCATCGGCAAAGACCCGTTTCCAAATAAGCTGGCAATGACAGGTCCAGGGATGTAGATCTGAGACCTTTGGTGGCCATTACCAGCCTACCACACCATCTTGAAAGTGAATCCTCCATTCCCCAGTTCAAGTCACCCCAGCTGGGCAGGGACAAGCTGTCCCCACCAAACACCTACCAGAAATTAAAGATTCACAAGAAAATGAAAAATGGTTTTTGTTCTCAGTCTCTAAGTACTGGGGTGATTTCTTAGGCAGCAAGAGAAAACTGGCACGACCCGCAGTGTCCTGGGCCCTTGCTGGCTTCGGTCCCTTTACGGGTTTCATGGGGCTCTCCGCCTGCCCTCAGCCCAGCCGCCAGCTGGATGGGGTAAGAGGGGAACCGCCAACCCTGCCCACTCTGAATGCACTCCAGGCAGCCACGCCCCCTGCGTAGGAGCCACGCCCCCTTCCCCCAAGTGGTCCCTTACTCGGCTCAGCTCGGGCCCTGACCGCCTCCTTCCAGCCTCGATCTCAGCTCTGGCCTCCAAGAGAGGAGCCGAGGAGAAGCCACAGCTCCCGCGCCGCGTCTGCCAGCCACGCCCGCCCAGCCACCCAGCTCCCACTCCTGCCGCTGCGCATGACCTCCCGCACTCCAGCCTCTCCCCTTGTCCCCTCATCCTGTCCCCAAGGACACTGCTGGTTCTCCCTCGCTTCTGCCTCTCTGCCAGATGATCGCCATTGACTCCGGACGTGTTTGTTTCTCCCGTTCCTTCCTGGCTCTCCTCCACCGTCCCCTCCTTTAAAATGAAAAAATGGCTCCTACCCATCTGCAGGCATTTCCTCCCAGACTCTCCTGAACACCGGCAACGGCCTGGCCACCTCTGACCCTATGCCTAACATTGCCACAGTCAAGGCCCTCCTCAGTCCTGGTCTTACTTATGTTGGTAACATACATTGTTTCTTTTTGGGGCGTGGGGAGTACCAGGGATGGAACTCAGGGGCACTTGGCCACTGAGCCTCATCCCCAGCCCTATTTCGTATTTTATTTAGAGACAGGGTCTCACTGAGTTGCTTAGCACCTTACCTTTGCTGAGGCTGGCTTTGAACTCGAGATCCTCACACCTCAGCCTCCCAAGCTGCTGGGATTGCAGGTGCACGCCACCAGGGCCACCATATCCCGTTTCTTAGGAAGCCACAACGAATTATCACAAACTAGGTGGCTTCAGACAAAAGAAACTTATTTATGACCCTTAGGCTAAGAATCCAAAATCAAGGTGTCAGCAGAGCCACGCTCCCTCCAAGGGCTCTGGGGACGAATCTTTCCTCACACCTCCAGCTGCTGGTGGCTGCTGGCTTCCTTGGCGCCCCTGTCTGTAGCTGCGTCACTCCAGTCTCACAACCTGCCTCCACCCTCACGTGGCCTGCATCTCTTTGCACGTGACCTCCCTCGTGTCATTGGGTTAAGGCACATCCTACTTCGGTATGGCTCTTCTTAATTAATTTCATCTGCAAAGACCCTATTTCTAAATAAGGTTGCACTGCTGAGGTTCCTGGTAGATAGGAATTTCAGGAAAACACTCTTCAACCCGCCGAACAGCAGGTAGCACAGCGGATTACTGACCTTAAAGCTACTGCCTTCCCTTTGCCCCCAAGCACTGTGTTTCCTGGGTCTTCCTCCCACCTCAGGGAACACTCGGTCTCCTCTATTGTCCCTCATTTCCCCAAGTGTCCCAGGGCTCAAGCCTCTCTCTCCTCTATCCGCTCTCCTTCCCCCGTGATCCCTTCTAATCCCATGTCTTCAGATGCCTCTGGATGCTGACAGCCCCAGTCTCTCCTGACATCCGGCTCATCTACTTCCCTTGGATGTCTCAGGGGCACCCCAAGCCTTATGCATCTCAAAATTAAAGCAAATTAAATAAACCTCCTGAATCTCCCCACACCAAGGGGACAGTCCATGCTCCATCCGTAGACTCTCCCATCTCAACAACTGACAGGGCTCAACTTCTGTTTGCTCAGGTCATAAGACTCAAAGTCATCCTTGATTCCTCTTTCTCCATCTCACTTGACAGCAGATCCTGTGGATATAGTTTTTCGTTTGAGGTTTTGGTTTTGGTACCAGGGGTTGAACCCAGGGGCGCTTAACCACAGAGCCACATTCCCAGCACTTTTTATGTTTTATTTTGAGACCGGGTCTCAATGAGTTGCTTAGGGTCTCCATAAGTTGCTGAGGCTGACCTCGAACTCACCATCCTCCTGCCTCAGCCTCCCAAGCCACTGGGACTACAGACATGCGCTACCACACCCAGGTCCGGTTGTTATTTACCTTCAAAGCATTCAGTCACTTCTCCACACCCCACTGCCACCCTCTGGTCCAACCCATCAGCATGTTGCTTAGAGCAGGAGTCAGCAAACTCCGGCTGGATGGCCAAATCCAACCCACTGCCTGCTTTTGTAAATAAAGTTTTATTGGAAAGCTGCCACATTCATTGGTTTACATGTTGTCTGTGGCTACTTCTGCATTCCAACAGAGACCACACGGACCTCAAAACTGAAAACATTTACCATCCGATCCTTTAATAGAGAAAGTTTGCAGACCCCTGGGCTGCAATTACAGATCTTCAATTGCAATGATTACAATCACAGATCTTCCCGGTTGCAGCCTTGTCCTCCTTAGAGTTGATTTCAACCCAGCGAGCAGGCATTGCTTTTAAAACACGAGTCAGACCCGATCACTTCCTCACTCAGAACTCAGTGCCTCCTGTCTGGCTCGCCCCGGCTACTGCTCTGCCCTGTCTCCAGCTACTCTCTATTTCCAATTTCTCCAGCCACACCACACACGTTCCTGTTCTTGGAACACCCCAGCCAGGCTCCTACTTTGGGACTTCGCATTTTCTATTCTGTCCCTCTCTAATAATCCTCACCAGGCTCACCTTCCTCAGGAGACCTCACCTGGTATCAAACAGCAACAGCCCTCCCGGGACCCACCATCCTCCTTAATCTGCTCTCCACAGAATTTTCCACCATCTGACATCGTGGACTTTCTCTTAGCATGGAAACTCCATATTTCTAGCAAATGAAGTACCTAGATTACCCAGCTCATGGGGACAGAGAGTTGGATGCTGGTTGCCAGGAGCTGGGGACAGGAAATGGGAAGTTACTGTTTAACAGGTCCAGAGCTTCAGTTTGGGGAGATGGGGAGAGTTCTGTGAGTGGAGGGCGGGGCTGGTCACACAGCAATGTGCATGGACTTAGCATCACTGAACTGAACCCTGACAAATGGCTGAGATGGTACATCTTATGTCATGTGCATCTTGTCACAATTTTTGTAATCCCCCCCCCAAAAAAAATAGTTCTTCCTCTTTATAAACTGCCAAGTGGGTATAAACTCTTCAGCTGCCAGAAGAGGAAAGTGTGGCGCTGAGAGCCAGGGGACCAGGCCACCTTGACCAGAAGGAGCAACTTGAGCTGAATCTCTTCCTGTCATTTCAACAGCGCCCCTGCTCCCCCACCCTGCCTCTCTCCTCCGTATATTCACTGCATTTGAAATACTGAAATGGATTTCTTCATCCCTTGGGCAGATGAGGAGCTTCTGGAAACTTCTTTCCTCCTTGCCTAGACCCCATCCCAGTTGGAGCAGGTCGAGTGAGTGCCAACTACAGAAATGGTCTTGGAAGAGCCTGCGGGAGGGGGCTGGAGGGAGATGTTTGTGCATTAGCATATGCAAATTGGCAAGGGTAAAGAAAGCTGGGAAAGCTGCTATTTTATCATTTGTGGTAATTACAGTAATTTAGAGTGGTGAATCAATGGGCTCCTGGAGGTAAAAGCATCTCAGAAGGATAACGCGGTATGATTAAGAAGTTCTGATTAAGAGCTGAGCTGACATCAGTTTCACTTGAAAAAGGTGAGGAAAGAGACCGGGGTCAGAAGTGCAGTGGTACCAGTCACCAGGGCGACGACCTCGGCCGGCTAGGCCCTGGCCCCAGCCCTGGGGCACAGAGAGGAATCGGCATCTCCCTGCCTGGTGGCCCTCAGAGAGGACAGGCAGCCGCTGGAAACGACCATGCAGACACTGGGGTGTGAGCAGCAATCACACCCGTGCAGGAAAACAGGGCTGGTGAACTTCGTCTCGGGGGAAAGCATGGTCCAAGAGAGCATCAGAGAAAAAGATGAGACCTGAATAGGGTTTTGCAACATCAATAGGAGTTTGTCACGACAGCAGCCAGGGCAGAGGGGCTTGCAGGTAGAAGCAATGGCACGTGTGGTGTGAACGCAGCTGGGAAACTCCAGAGGGGAAGCAGAGTCGGGGGAGCGGAGCTTGCGAGGCGCCTTGAGGGCCACTCGGGCCAGCAGCAGGGCAGCCACCTGGTCAGAACTGAACTTAGGAAAACCTGGGGGAACAAAGAATTGGAGCAATAAACCAGGATCTGCGATAGAGGAATGGGAATAGGGGACAAAATCAGGAGGTGAGAGGAGCAGTCCCTGAGATGCAAGCGGGAGACTCGGAGACAGCCAACCTGGAACTTCAAGAGTCACAACTACAAGAGACCATCTAGTATAACCCCTCCTACAGACGAGCAGCCCAGGGCTCAGAGAGGTTAAGGCACTCGTTTGATACCACACAGCTAGCAAACAGCAGAAAAGGGGGTTGACGCCCGTGTCTCTGGTCTTTGACTCCAAAATGTGAGATCTGCCTACCACTCCACAAACCGCTGGAATGTAAGACAAACTGTCACTCGTCCCACGATGCTGTCATCTAACAGAAGTACCAGAGAGCAGACAGGGCTCTGCCTTCCATGTTGTCAAACCCCAAAGCTACTTCCCTGTGGCTGAGGTGGCAGATTTTATTCCTATGCACATTACAAGGAGTCAGCTCACTGCTCAGCCCAGGAGAGAGTGGAACAGTTAACCATGTCCACCAATAGGGTATCTTAGGAGGTAGTGAGTTCCCTGACCCTGGGGGTATGCAAACCAAGGCTTTGTACCCACCTCCCCAAAATGCCCCAGGGAGGATTCCTGAGCTCTAATCTTAAGACCCCTTTCAATGCTAACACTGTATGATCTTCGCAGGTTGAGACACATCCCCAAACAAACCAAAAACCTTCTCTAAGGAATCACTTATTAATCATTCTCAGCAAAGAGCATCTTGGGCGGGGGGAGTGTATTTTGAGAGAAGCACAAGAAGCAGCGGGGAGCTTCAAGACGTGCCTCACAAGCTGGTCTCCAGGGTGAAGGGAAGGGCTGAGCCCAGTAGGCCGGGTGGCTGAAGGCGAGTGGGCAGAAAAGGCCGCAGACCACGCGGGCCTCACCTGCCTTGAGCGCCCCGGAGCCCGGAGGAGTCTCCAGCCGCCAACTGGGGCGAGGTGCGTTTTAGAAAGTGCCCTTGATGTTAGAATCCATCCCTTAAGACTGTTTTAGACAAGAAGCAAAATATGACCCCTGCCTGGCTCCGGCTGGGGGGCGTGGGGCCCGGCCTCTCCATCATGGGGGGCCGAGGTCTCCACCTGCGTCGGGACCCCAGACGCCTGGTGCCCTTGCTGCGCTGCGGCTGCGTCCGTCCGCAGGTACCTGCGCGGCCAGGGCCTGGGGCCTTGGCCCGAGCGGCCCTCCGCCGGCCTCGTCGCCGACAGATGGAGCGTTTGCTGACGCTCCGGTGACAGCTTGAAAACCCATCTCCTCCCTCCGCGCCGGCCCGTTCCACCTCGTCCTCCCATCTGCCATCTCATTTTAAAACTAGCAGAACAACTCGGCTAGAGCAATTCCGACTTTTTCCATCTGTGCCGAGTTAATTAAGAGGGTAATGAGAGCTGGGGATGAACGAGGCCTGCATTAATTCAAGATATGATTAAGAGAAACATTTCTAAAATATGTATGTGCGCGCAGAGAGCAAGGCCAACGACGTGGGTGTGCACCCTGCCGTCGCCCGGCGGGGTCTGCAGAGGCCTGGGCCTCGGTGGCAGCGCTGGAGGGAGGAGGAGCCCGGCCTCCCAGGAAGAGGCCCGTGTGGTCACAGAGGGGAGAGGAAATCTCCCGAGTCTGCCCGCCACGTGGTCACTCCACCAACGCTGATCCTCACCTAGTGCCACCCCAGCCAGGGAGAACTGCCAGGGGTATCAGGGCTTCTCTTTATGGAAAGTTCCATCCCAGATGGCGCCAAACGTTCACCGAATGTCAACAGAATGAAAAGACCCAAACCCATATAGATAACCATCTTTAATTCCCACCATCTTTAAGTCCCTAATGTGTTGGGACCATCGATGCCTTTCCCATTTTGCAGATGAGGAAACAGCCTCAGCCATCTGGAGAGACATACCAAGATGCCACATTTATAAAGAAGCAGGGAGAGAATTTGAACTCAGGTCTCTTTGAGGCCCAAACTGAACTAACCTTCTAGGCAAGACCAGCCTCTGGGCTCAAAGAGACAAATAAATAGGAGGCCCACGGCAGTGTTTAGGGGACAAAGAGAGGGGATCTTTTTAATGGACTGTTTTTCAATTGTTCCTTTTATTTTTTAAATCGTTTCATTGGTGCATAGTAATTATACGGAACAATGGGCTTCATTGTGGCACATTCCTGCGTGCACACAACCACTTTTACCTGTTTCCTCACTCCCCGCCCCCTCCCCTGGTGCTCCCTCTTCCCTCCCCCTGGCCCCCTTCCTCTCTCTTACCTTTTTCCCTAAGATCTCTTTTTTCCTCTTTTTTCTCTCCAGCTTTCACATATGAGAGGAAACATAACGACCCCTGACTTCCTCAATCTGGTTTATTTCACTTAACATGACACTCTCCAGTTCCATCCATTTCCTGTAAATGACATAATTTTGTTTCTCTTTATGGCTGAATAAAACCCCATTGTGTATACATAGCACATTTTCTTTGTCCTCTCATCCGCTGGCAGACGCAGGCTGGTTCCATAACTTGGCTACTGTGCCTCGTGCTGCGGTAACGTGGTGTGGCCGCCCGCTGTGGCACGCTGACTTGAGTGCTTTGGGGTAAATAGGGAGAAGCGGGATAGCTGGGTCGTGTGGTGGTTCCATTTCTAGTCTTCTGAGGAACCTTCCTACTGATTTCCATAGTGGATCTTATCTGACCCTGTGCGTTTAGGGGAGAGAGAACTAAACTAATCTACCCTGCTGGGTAAGGCCAGTGGGAGGCCATTATCATTAAAGCACCAACTCAGACCAGCCAGGAGACCGGCAGCGTGCAGGGAAGGACTCGCCCCAGGGGCCGCCCAGCCTGTGAACGAGGCAGGACTCACCCCCAGGACACTCTGACTCCGAAGGGAACCCCGAGTCCTTAGCTCAGGTTGGGTCTCTAGAAGGAGGACAGACTGATAAGAGGGAGGGAGCACCCTGAGGACCCCAGCCTCAGGAGGGCAGAGGGACACGGGTCACCAGCCCCAGCCCTCCCAGGAGTCAGGACCCCTGGACTCCAGGCCCTGTCCTCCGGCCAGCCTTCCCAGGACGTCGGACAGTGACTCAGCTCCCCCATCTGCAGCGTGGACCTGGCCCTTCAGAACTGCATTCCGTGCTCAAGGCCAGCCCCGAGGGCCAGGCCCAGTGCCCAGCCACGTTCCCTCACAGGGAACCTGGCCCCTCACCGCCGGCTCCCCGGCCCAGAGTCAGGTGCACACACCTCCGGGACCCATCGCCATCCTTCCCCCGCTCTCCCTCCCCTTCCCACCCGCCCTCCCCACGCTCCTGCCTTCCTGAACCCCTCCAGCAGCTTGTGTGACCTGCAGGTCCAAACAGAGGTCATCCCACGCCCTCTGTCCGTCCCGGGCCTCTCACCACTTCCTATTCACGAAGCCGGAAATGTGGGAGTCGTTCCTGCCTCCTCCTCCTTCAGGCCTGACCGGTGACTGGTCACCGGGGCCTACCTGTTGCCTCTGAAGTGCGTCGGGCCCTCCCTCTTGTGCTCTTCCCGCCACCACCCTAGCCAGGACACTGTCTCAGCTCATTCATGACAACACCTCTCTCAAGGGTTCACCCTAGAGCCTCCTCCACACCCACTAGAATAACAGAATTCTTTTTTGAGCACAAATGATATTTTTTTATAGAAGACAATCTAATTTACAAATCAATACACATGTCAAAAAGAGCATTTAGGCCTCATAAAAGAATGTTTGACTATAAAAAAACCAATGTGCAAAATTCAACCAGGAAATGCACATGAAAACTTATTTTGAACTATGTCATTGTTCGTGAGACACTGTGAAGACAAAATAAATTCCTCTTCCAGAGGACAGAAATGGAAGGAGACCTTCAGAGTGTAGCAGAAGCATTTCAGCGCACTGATTTCAATAGTCTGGTCTGTGCAGAAATATTTTCTCTAGATCCATGGAGTCTGTGCTTTGAAGGAGAAGAATGAAAGTATTCCATTGGTGCTCTTTTGAATCTTGGGCTGCTTGGTGAAGGGCTGCCATTATTGGTTGATGCTCATGAGTTTCTGAGGTCATTGGGATCCTAAGTTTCCCAAGGCACTGAATTGCTTAAAAATATCATTGATTATATTCAATTTTCAAAAGAAACCAACAGCACCCACTTCATAATCATTAGGATGGCTACTATCAAAAAAAAGAAAAAAGAACAGAAAATAATAAGTGTTGATAACAGCAAGAAAAAGTTGGAACCATAAGGGAAGGTAAATGTCACAGCTGTTGCGGAAAATAGTGCGGTGGTTCCTTTAAAAATTAAAAAACTAACAGAATAAGACAAACATCATTACCCTATATACATTTATGATTACACAAATGGTGAGACTCTACTTCATGTACAACCAGAAAAACAGTTATACCCCATTTGTGTACAATGAATCAAAATAAATTCTTAAATTTTTTTTAAAAAAATAAATAAAAATGCAAAAAAAAATTAAAAATAGAATTACTATAGAATGCAGAAATTCCACTTCTGGACAAATACCCAAGAGAACTGAAGGTAGCTCATGTTCATAACAGCACTATGAGCAACAGGCAAAAGATAGCAGCAACCCATGCACGTTAGTCAGCTTTTCATCACTGTGACAAAACACCTGACAAAAACAACTTAAAGACAAAAAGATTTCTTTTGGCCTTGGTTTCGCAGGTTTCGTCAAGGTCAGCAGACTCCCTTGCTTTGAGGCCTGTGGGCGAGGCAGAACATCATGGCAGAAGGGCATGGTGGGGAAAAAAGTCGATCACCTCATGGCAGCCAGGAAGCAGAGACAGAGAAAGGAAGGGGCCAGGGACAAGATATGATCCCCCGATTCACCCCAACAAGGACCCACTTCCTCTAACCAGGCCCCATCTCCTACAGCTGCCACCATATCCCAATACCCCAATAGTGATTCAGTTATGAATTCCTCAGGGGGTTCATCCATTGACAGGTCAGAGCCCCTATGATCCAATCACTTCCCAAGGCCCCACCTCTGAACATGGCTGCACTGAGGACCACGCCTTCAGCAATGAGCTTTGGTTGGAAATTCCAGATCCAAAGCATAACACCAAGCGTCCATCAGAGGATGAGAGGATAAGAAAGATGCAATATTTACACACAATGGAATATTATTTAGCCTTAAAAAAGCAGAAGCTTCTCCTACATATCACAACATGGGGGAAACCTCAGAGTTCTGACTTCCCCTTATATTAAATGAAATGAGCCAGTTAGGAAAGGACCACATGTTGGGTCCCCTTACATGAGGTACCTGGAATGGACCAATGCACAGAGACAGAAAGCCGCACATTGTCAGGAAGGTGGGGCTAGGGAATGACTGTGGGAAGATGGACAGAGTTCTGCCAGTGGATGGTGGTGATGGCCGGGGAACCTGAACGTGCTTAATGCTGCTCAACGGCACGTTTGAAAATGACTAAGGTGATCCGTTTTACCTTGTGCACATTCTGCCACTGTCAGAACGAACATGGAGTATTTTTTCGGAAAGTCGTGGAGGATGAGGCTCCCACCACTGCAGAGTTTACCAGAAGCACCAGCAAAATAAGGCCTTTCTTTGGGGTTGGGGTTCGGAGTTGGGAGATGCCCCGAGTGGGCCTCAGTGCCAGCCTGTGGGCGGGGCTGAGTGGGAGCAGGGAGGGCACCCCTGTGCCCCATTCCTCTTTCCACCCACTCGTTATTCACAAACACAAACGCCCCCTTCATATCACAACATGGGGGAAACCTGAGGGTTCTGACTTCCCCTTATATTAAATGAAATGAGCCAGTTAGGAAAGGACCACATGTTGGGTCCCCTTACATGAGGTATCTGGAATCTTTCCCTGTGCTCTGCACACAGGTGTACCCTAGCCACCCTCCTGCCTGGAGATTCCTTGCCCCCTACTTGCAGAGACCCAGGTGCTCAGTCACCCGTCTCCAGCAGGTCCGTTTGGTCTCTGCAACCTCAAGCATCGTCCACGCACTGGGATGCTCAGGGCTCTTTGCTGCCCTCCACACTCTCTGACTTCCCTCCGCTCTTATCCCGCTGTGGTTCCTTGTTGTTTTTCTTCTGGAGCAAGAGACCTTTCTGAGCCCAGATTTTCCATGACAGCTTCATCCTGTGTCCTCCAGGGTGTCTACAACAGTTTCTCCACATGATGGATGGACCCAATAAACTTAGGCTGACGACCTATCACCCAAAACCAAGAGAGTCCAACATTTCAGCAGGAAGGACATTCGTTCCTCTCTCAAGTAAAAGAGCGGCCGTCAGGGACTAAGGCTGATTCTATCATTTTCCCCACGCTTGCTGCAGGTTCTGTTTGCAAATCCACCTCTCTGTCCACGGTGGCTGCTAGAATTCTGTCCGAAACGCCCGGGGAGCGGGAAGGAGGAAGAGCAGCCATATTGGATGCGCTCCCTTGGAGAAGTCTTCCTGGAGGCTTCACACTGCCTGCTATTTCGATCTCACTGAGCAGAACTTAGTCACTTGGACGCATCTGAAAAGGGGGCTTGGAAATATAATCTCTCCGTTGGGCATATTGTCATTGAAGTTAAGCCTGGAATTCTGTCATAAAGAAAGAACAAGGGGGTGGACCTTAGATGGAAACTAGCTGTGACCAAAATAGCTGAGAAGAACGACTTAGAGGAGGGAAGATTCACTTCAGCTCGTGGTCTCCGAGGTCTCCGTCCATGGCCAGCCACTCCTTGCCCTGGGCCTGAGGAGAGCCCAGTGAAGGCAGGCAGCTCAGCTCACGGCAGCCAGCAAGCAGGGGGAGAGTGGGAAGTGAGAGTCAGAACACAGCGCCCCGGGGCACCCCAGCACCTACTTCCTCCAGCCACACCGCACCCGACTACAATGACCGCCCCATAGTCCAAATGATTAACCCCTCAAGTGGGTTAATCCACTGATGAGCTTTCAGCTCTCATAATCCAATATTTTCACCTCTGGACATTGCTACATTTCCTAACACTTGAACTTTGTGGGGAGATCCAGATCCAAACCACAACACTTAACAAACGCCCCAGCAGCAGCAGGTGGTAATGCACAGGGAAGAGCCGAGCGGGCCAATGAGTGAGCGAATCCTGGGATCTCAGGGACAGAGCCTCTTGGCAAAGCTTCGATGCACAGAAGCTGGGCACCGACTCTACACCCGGGGCCATTACCCCTCTTCCAGCCCTCGTCTCCTTGGCTTGATGAAGTTGCATACGTATTTGGGGTCGCCTGCGTCACCCCGGCCAGCGTCACTCTCTTTCCTATGATTCACAAGGAAGCGTGAAGAAAGAACGTTCTCAGGTCTCATCCTGAAGCTGGCGTTTCCCAACCTTGGGAACCAGGAAAGCCACTTCTCTAAATTTCTGTTTCCTTGTTGGCAAAAATAGAATAAGTTTCCACCTCTCAGAACTATTGGGAGGGGTCATGAGATAACAGGGAAGGGGCCTGGACCTGGCAGGTCTCCCTCCTGCTGCCCCTTGTCTGCCTCAGTGCCACCGTCTCTCATCCTCTTGAGACCTGGGCTTAGCTGGATGCCAGCTGGTCCTCACCAAGGACCCTGCAATGAAAACTAGGGGTGGCAGGTAAAGCTCCTGGCACCGCCCTGCCCCGGAGCAGAGCCGGAGTGGACGTGCAGAGCCAGAGCGGAGTGCTCTGGGTGCTTCCTGAAGGGTTTCTGTTTTAACCTGTGGAGTTGAAATTCACTTGAGGCCCAAAGAAGTAACTGTCAAAGGGTGAAGTGCATCACCTCTCGGAGAGATGCGGGAAAGGCTCCTTTGGTGGCTCCCAAAGGATTCCAGAAAGGCAGCCACCCCTTGTAGCTACAGGAAGCCAGCCGGTCCTGCTGGAGCTAACCTCCTCTCTGCTGCTTTGTTTTATTCCATCCGGTTTTATTTTATTGCTTGGTGGGCAACGAAATAATGCCTGAATAAGCTCTTAGAAACTTTCTTTGGAAAAAAACTTCAGAAAAAAATTGCCATGGTAACGAGTGTCCAGCGTTCAGGATGCTGTGGGCACCGTGCCCTGCTCTTTACCTCTCTTACCTCGCAGCTTCCAAACCTCCTGAGGTGGGCACAGTTATTAAATCCATTTCACAGAGCAGAAAGCCAAGGCTCAGAGATCGGGTTATGGATCCATGGTCCTCAGCCAGCAGGCTCAAGAGCCCTGACCAGGGGCAGGTTTCTGCTCCAGGCAGCACTGAGCAGAGGATCTCCCCTGTGCAGAGCGTGCAGTGTGGCACTCGGTGGCCGTGTCAGACCTGGTCACCTGGCTACAGGACTACTTCACCTTGCCCAGCCATATGGGGGCATCAAGAAGAATCATGACAGCTAGAAATAAATGGCAGGCCTGGGGGGCCAAGTCTCAACTCTGCCCTGTGACCTTTGTCCCTTTGACCCTCGGTCTCCCCAGCAGAGGAAAGGCGGGAGGCCAGGGGGCCACTGTGCTGTAGATGGCTTTTCTGATGGTCACTGAGCTCAGCAAGGAAGCTCTTGTCTCTGCTGACAATCCTTGCCAGACTTCCAGCCTGATCCTTGCCTTCCTAGACCGGAAACAGGGTCAAAAACCCCCAGAAACAACAGCTGCCATTGACCCACGTCACCCGGCAGAACCCGTGTGCTCATGTCAGTGCCCCAGGCGAGCCGAGTGTCCCCAGCGGGCAGCTGAGTGGAACCGCGGAGGCTGTGGTCACGTGGCCTTTGGAATCCATCCCCGTCCATGAAGCCTCCTGTCCTGCAGGACCAGAAGCTGAAAACCGCCTTTCCTAGGTGCCCTCGCAGCCAAGGTTTTGGAGGCAGAGGAGGCTCCGTGGACGAGAGGCATTCGGGTGAAATTCAGACAGCACAACAGGCACAGCCGCGCCTGCCTCCACTGCCTCCCGGGTAGAGGCCATGGAGACCCTGCACTGCCACCGCGGGGCGCAGTATCCCAGGGTCCAGCTGCCAGCTTTGCGGGTAAAGGGAGAAACTGGGGAAGCAGCCACGGCCCTGTCCCCGCTGGCCCACAGCTCGGGTCGATCAGTAGACACTGGCAGCCCCAAGGCTTCCTCGGCCCAATTCCTTCCAACCATGCGTAAGTGTCTGATGCCTTCTGCGAAATCCTTCCCTGCTTCAAATCGAGAGAATTCTGCTACCACACTTCATCCTAATCCCCAACCAAGAAGAATGTCGATTCGCCTTATCCACGCTGTGCAGAAGATTCCAGAAGTCCTGCAGGGCATGGCATCTCAACTCAAATGGAGACTCACAGCTCCCGGCCCACCCCACTGCTCCCTCGAATCCAGACATGGCACACGCTTGTGAGCAGCAGAGCCTGAGCCAGGGACAGGGGGTTCCCTCTGAAACAGCCAGGTTCCAGCCTTCCTCCAACGCAGGGAAACACAGAGACAGATACGTCGTATGTCCCCGTGTTTGTCATGGGGCAGCCAAAATAGGAGGCAAAGGGAAAGAAGGCTCCAACGGCCGGCACCCAGCTGAAGAGTGGATGCTACAAAGGCCTGATGGGGGAACGCAGGGAGCGTCCCGTCTAAGGACAAAAGCCAGCCACAAGTTACAGCTTCTTTTTTTCTTTTTTTTTTTTCACTACATACCCACCAAGATGCCAGAGACTGGAAACATCAAATGGAAGAAGATGCCACTCCCCACAAATGCTGGCTCAGACCCCAAGAATCTCCCTCTAGGAAAAGGTCCCAGAGGGGTGGCAGAGGGATGGCCTCCAGGGCCAGGAAGGGTTTTGCTGGGCAGAAGCAGGGACCTGCACGAGCAGGTCACAGTGAGTGCAGCGGGAAGAGCAGGGAGGCCAGAGCAGGCGCAGGTGGGAAGCAGAGCTGGAGCCGGCAGCGAGGAAGGAGCAGCCCGGGGGGACTGCAGCGCCACACGCCGGCCAACCTGACTGTGGCGCGGTTCCTTCTCCAGTCATTCAACAAACATCTGCCAAGTGCACCTTAGGGACCAGCCATTATGCTGTGCACTGGGGATTTGGCAGTGAATAAGACCAGGTCTCGGCTGTTGTTGAAGAAAGAAGTGACTCTACATGACCTGGTTTGGAGGGGAAGGACCAGCATCGGGAGGCTGGGGTGGGAGGCGCCGGTCGTCTTTCCTCTAGTAACCTCCTCTCCGGGAATCCTCTCCACTCTGTCCCTGTTCTGTCAGATTCCCACGGGGCCCCACATCATGGCCACAGCTGCCCAGATTGAGCAGGTCACCTGAGCTGAGCACATCGGAGCACATGGCACCCAAAGAGAGGCAGGAAGCACTTTGGTGCCTGTGAGGTACGAAATGCAGAATGCTCGTGTGCAGGCGGGACGCAAAGACAGGCGACGCGGCGGGGAGGGGCCCGAGGGAAGAGGGAGACAAGGAGGCAGAAACAAAGAAAGGAGTGTGGGGGAAGGACTGGAAGCATTCGGGACCCTGGCACCCGCTGTTCCTAAGCCCCGCCCCCACATTTCCGCCCTTGGATTCTAGGAGTCATTCAGAATCTTCAGAGTGATTCCGGAAGTTTCTCTGTGTCAGTCAAACTGGGCACCTGTCCCTGAGAACCCTGTGCCCTGTGTGATTCGTACAGTTGGGCTGCTTTATAGCAGTCTGGCTGAGAGACAGTAAGTCTCTGCCACAGACAAAAACGGACACAGTTATGTCCAGGGTCAAGGAGGAGCAGACATCTTGAGAAAGAAGCAAGGTCACAATGACTGTCCAGAAAGACTCGAAATCGAAGAGGGGGAAGTACAGCATTAAGAAGTCCCGTGCTTGTACAGTGCTTTGCTGCTTCCAAAGGAGCATGACAGAGAGAGCCTCTTCCATTCGTTTATTCAACAAATATTTAATGTCCTCTGTTTGGGTCGGGCGCTGTCCAAGGTGCTGGACATCCGATAGAGACAACACAGACTGGACCCCTGGGCTTGCACTGGAGAGGGGAAACCAAACAAGCAATTTGGTAAACACATGATTACAAACTGTGGGAAGAGCCACGAGGAACCACAACAGGGTACTCAGAGAATAACAGGAGGCCTAGTGTAGATGGAAAAGCCTTCTGTGAGACATGATGTATGAACTAAGCAGAGATGGAAAAGAACTAAGCGATGTCTGGGAGACGGTATTCCTGAGATTGTGCAAAGGTCCTGAGGCAGGAACAAACTTGGCCTTGAAGCAGAAAAACCAGTGTGACTAGAGAAAGGTAAGCAAGTAAGAAAAGTTTTGGTGAGATGGGGTTAACACAATGGCTGAGCTAGCCCAGAGAGGTATCTCCTGCACCACAACCAGGAATCTGGATTTTGTTGTCAGTACCTCAGAGGAGATACTTGATATCAGATTATATCTCCTGCTTTAGGATGTTGAAATTTGGACTCAGAATTGTTCAAGGTTAACAAATTAACTATATAACTTCTAATTAATACAGTGATTGGAGGGAAAGGAAAATGAGATTTCTCTGGAGAAACCTCTTCCCAAAGCAGCTAAGGGAAGATTCCTAAGAGGTGGCGTGGCAGGGGGTCTGGGTGGACGAACTTCAGGGGACTGTGGCATGCTGGATGGGTGGTCTCCATTTGCTTCTGGGGACCCCAAGACAGCACTACGCAAAGGTGGTCTGGACTAACAGCACTGGAATCACCTTTTAAGTAAAGCAAGATCCTCTGGGGTGTGCAGTTTAACCTTCCCGTTTGTACACACCTGTGCAGCCCCACCCACATCAACATATAGAACCCTTCCAGTCCCTGACACACAGTAGCACCTCCTTCCAAACAGCTGTCCCAAAGGAGACCATGTTCTCAGCACCATCTCCACAGACTGCTTTACCCATTTGT
The DNA here is from genome assembly GCF_902686445.1 of Sciurus carolinensis. Lineage (NCBI taxonomy): Eukaryota > Metazoa > Chordata > Mammalia > Rodentia > Sciuridae > Sciurus > Sciurus carolinensis. The sequence goes on along the minus strand of NC_062226.1, from coordinate 14,497,920 downwards.
TAGCTTCCTATAGAAGGGATTTGCCATGCGCACTCTTTGGAGTTGGTTATCTTGCCCTCCATTGGCACCTGTGACACTCTATGACTGTGGATAGCCCCTACTTGCCCTTTTCATTGCTGTGTAATATTTCATTATATGACTGCACCATAAGCTATTGGTCCATTCTACCACTTGGTGACATTTGGAGGATTTCTAGTCTAGAACTATCATGAACAAAACAACTGGACATATTTTCACACTTTTTCTTTAAGAACATAAGCACTCATTGCAAATGTGCAGCTTTTGTAGATATTACAGGTTTTTACAAAGAGTGTGTACAACTTTCATCGAGCTGTATGTTTGTGAGTTTGTAATATTTCGGCAGGACTTAGCTGCCCCCTATATTCACAAATCCAGCTCAGTGATGTGAAGTCACTTTTCCATGACTGTGGATCAACCCCCCATCTGCCCTGTCAATGTGAATAACTTGTGTTCTCTCCCTGGGCCTCAGTTTCCTCATCTGTAAAACCAGTGGTAAGACTTTCAGTCACCTAAGTCTTTCTTCGAAATCTTGCATAGAAGTCCAATGCAGTGGGGGCCAGGGTGCTCTGACTTCAGATGGAGATGGGTAGAGTGTGCCCACCTCTCTCCAGACCCAAGTTTGACCTGCCACAGACCCGATTAACTCACAGAGAATTTCAAATCCATTCTAAGTATCTTCTCAGCTCTCCTGAGAGATCCAGTCTGCCTTGCACTCTGGCCAGACTCCAGCTACAAGGGAGGCCATGACAGGCCCAGGGCAGAGGGCAGAGAGGCAGAAGCAACCCAAATAAGCCTTCCACGGAGAAACGCCCTTTCTGGAGGAAGTATCCACGTGACTGGTCCTTTCCCTTCTCCTGCCAAGCCTGAAATGCTGGAAGATCAAGACCCACAGTGTCAGACACTGAGACATCTTAACTAGAGGCAGTTGAAAGAAACCACAGCAGAGTCCGGCCCCAGGTAACGCGGTGGTGATTTTCAATTTACATGATGTCGAGATGCAACGCTGGACTTTGGAGAAGAATAGGTAGTGTTCGGGGGAAGGAAAAAAAGTACCCATTTATTCCTGTCACCACTTCCAGGCCGTGATAACAGAGAAGGCAACGGGGAGGGAAGAACAAAGACTAGGGGGCCCAGGCAGGCCTGAGGGAAGGGCCCGCCCAGCGGCGTCCTGGCCGCGCCTGGAGGAGCGCCGGCCCCATTCGGGGGACGTGACCTGCCACATGCTCCTGCTCTCGGGCCCCCTCCCGTGTCATCGACCCAGCTGCCCCTCCCCAGCGAGTGCCTCTCTCCTTCCCCTGCACCTTCAAGGAGCTATCGGCAAACATCGCTGAGTGCCAACCACCTGTCAGGCCCTCGGTGCCGGGAGCGCGCCTTCTCCTGGGGTGACCCGCCTGTCCTAAGGTAGTGGGAGGGACCTTCCTTCCTTCCTGTGACCTCCACGGTCTGATGCAGCAGTGCTGGCCGCAGCCTCCCAGCCTCTCCTCCCCTGCTCTCCCCTTCCAGCTCTTGACCTTCCTCCTCCCCGGCTGGGACGGCGAGGCTTTCCACCTTAGCCTTCCCTGAGGCCGTGCCTGTTGCTCTGAAGGTGGAGCCAAACCTCTGGGCAGCTCTGCTCCACAGAGCCATTCAGGGATCCATTTCCTTCCGTCTTTGGGGCCCCTCACCCCTCAGACAGGTTCATCTCCTTCTTGGTCGGCACTGTCCAGATACCATCATGCCCAGACACCAACTTGTGGGAAACGAGAAGAACAGGGAGGAAGCACAGGGAAGGTACAGAACCTACCCAGATGTGGCACACCTGTTGGTGAGGACAGAGCCACCCAGGCTCACCTGACAGCACTGAGATTCAGACACTCGACAAGTGCCCAGCTATGCTGCAAATGTGGGCAAGGGGACAGGGACTTTGGTTAACACCCAGCAGTCTCTTTAACCCCCTTGGAGCAGGAAAGGGGCTCAGCAAGGTCAGGAAGCTAATGTTCCCCTTCCCCCACCACCTCCCCAATTCCCCGCCGTATGCTCTTTCCCATTCATCTGGTCATAGATCGGCTTCTGGGAAACAGACGGGGGTGCCGTCAGGACCCACAGCTGCAAGAGTTCAGGAAACAGGGCAGAACTCACTGTGAGGCCCCTGCTGATCCCAAAAGGAGCTCTGAATTGCACAGAGGTGGTAGCAGCACTGCAAAGTTGTCCCAGCTGATGGCAAGAGGACCAGGGCTTCAAACCCAGAGCCATGTGTATTGCCCCAGAGCAGGGAAGTGGCCCCTTGGAGCCAAGGGCAAAGGCCAAGAGGGACTCTGTTGAAAGCCAACAGCAGCCAATACTTCCAGCAGCCGGGGGAGCCCAGGTCTTAAAGACGGACCCATGGCGTCCATAACACCCACCATGATCTCCACATTCTCTGAAGAACCCAGCTGAGAGCCCAGCACCCATAAGATATTCAACAGTTTGTGGATTATTCTCAAATTTGCACAACGGAATCTTCTTGTGATTGTGCTCTTTCCTCCGTGATTCTTGTTGCTTGAGGCAGCGACTTGGGGAGGCCATCCTGTGCGGAGCAGGGCGGACAGTTCCAGGATCAGAGACAGAATCTCTGTCATCTAAGGTTTCACAATGCAGTGGGGACAAGTCTAGAAGGAGATGTCAGATGCCATCAGATACCATGAGGGGACAGAGTCCACCATAGGCAAAGTCTGCAACAGGGATATAAATTCATTTGAGGAGATCCAAGAAGGCTCCATGGATGCTTGGAACTTAGAAGGAAATGGGGTTTGAGAGAGATTAGAAAAAGAGAGTGGTGAAGAAATCTGATGATACATGCAGCATTTGGTTTTCTGTGCCATCTCCAAGGTTCACGTGGCTGCCCGCGGTTTCAAGGTCTGAGATTAACTTCTCCTCTGAATTCTGGTTCTGCCTGGTCTCTGCCTGTCTGCCCAGGCCATCTTTGGGCTCCATTGATGGCCACCCCCAATACGGAGCTATACCTGCCTCCAGCATAGAGCAATCCTTCCTAAGAATGGGACCTAGAATTCCAGAGGGAGGAGAACCTTAGGACCAGTTCAACCCCTTGATTTTCCCAGGGGAAACCGAGGCTCAGAGGGACAAAGGGAGCTTCCCAAGACAATCCAAGTGGGAGAACTGAGGCTACCACTCCAGTCTTTCAACTTCCTGTGCCATTTGTGTGCCAGCCTGTGAAATTTTCACACCTGCCCCCTCTATACTTCTCTCATGATCTGAAATTAAGGAGAAGGAATTAGCCATTCTTGGGAGCCTGCCACCATCCCTGAACATGGTATATCAGCTCACCGTGTCCTTAAACCCAATTGGGTGGGGTGAGCAGGCACAGCCCAGTTGGAATGACCAAGTTTTAGTTCAGAGATGTGGAGTGATCTGGGGGGTAGAGCCAAAGCCAACTGAAGCCTGTCAGTGGATCTCAGGACCCTGCTGTCCCACTGAGTGAGGATGCTTGCGGGGGTCAGAGTGGCTCCTTCCTGCTCAAGATGTCTTTCTGGACACTACTGCGGGAGCCAGCGGCTTGGAAATGGTTGCTGTTGGTCTAGGAACAGAACGGAGTCCTCTGGCGGGGACACTGTCATAAGCAGGATTTGTCTTAGAGGTTCATCCAGCCCCAGCAGGAGAGGAGATTATTCTAAATAACATACAGTCGACTGTGACATTATTATTCTTAGACTATAAATCAATAACCAAAATAAAATAAATTATTAGGTCTGGGCGGCATAAAATATGGGCACAGACAAAGAGACTTAGGGGTCCAATTTGCTCTAAATCAGTTTAACCACCTTACAGCTTTCTCACATTAGAGTCTTAATCTAGCACATTAGCGAGATTAGTACGTGGTTTTTACAATTAAACTGCATATTTTATCACGTCTCCTTCTTTCACGCTATATAAACTTTCAAGAAATTACAGACTCATAAACTTTGGCATTAAGCATGAGGCAATAGGAAGCAGAGAAACCAGAAGGATATTTGGGGCAGCCCTGAGTTTCTCACTCCTTATTTTTTATGTGATGCAAAAAAAAAAAAAAAAAAAAGTCCTTTATTACTTTGACCATTAGGATAAAAAAACAATTCAAACAAATTGATTTATAAAGGAGTGACTCGATGCATATAACTGGGTCCCCTGGGGCCTTTTTTAATTGCTAAGAGGGAAGGTTTAACGTTTTAATATAGATGAGTCGGGACTAGTGAGTTACTCTGCTCTCAGAGCAAGAAAAACACATTTTCTCCTGAGTTTGGGGTGGTTTCTGGTCTCCCCACAGCCCCAACATAAGTGATTTGGGATCAGCACCCATTGCTTAGTAAATCAGAGAGTAAAGAGGCATTTGGCAGGTGTGTCTTGTGCACTGTTTCCTGACTGGTGGTGTTTGGAGGCCAATCCTCCCACCCTGGGATCCATGATGCACGCATACATAGCAAATGCAGCCCTTCCTACTCAGACCAGATTCCTGCAGCGAAACTCTGCTCCCTAGCAGTTAGAAAACCCAAGTCCAAACTTCAGCTAGGACACAGTTCCTGGGCTCATAAAGAAGCTGATCATGGAAGCAAGTTCCAGTGCATCTTCTAGAACCCTCCTCCAAGAAACCAAAAGAGAAAGCTGAGGACTTACCCAAGGCCTCAAACCAAGGTCCTGGAAGAGGTGCCACTCAGTCAACAGAAAGGAAAGTGCCGTGCAGATCCAGGGCTTCGCGGGCTGCTCTGGAGAGAGAGCGCAGGCTCCTGGGTATCATGGGCATCAAACAGACCTGAAGGCAGTCCTCATTCTTGGACGTCATCTGTAAAATAAGGAAAGCTGGAGAATCTACTTTGTAGAGCTGTTCCAAGGAGACACTAAAATTTGAAACACACAGAGTGCTGAGACGGGTGCCTGTCACATAGCAAGCCCTTAGTGAATGTCAACTGGCACTGTTTTGATATGAACATTATTATTGTCACCTGCATAAGAGGCATTGTGGTGCTGGGAATCGGGGGCACAATCCAACTTCTCAAATATTTACCGGGCGCCCACTGCGTGCCCGATCTTGATTGCCTGTGGGGGATACTGACGTGAGTCAGACTACATTACTTCTTGCAAAGCATCAGAGTCTGATGGGAAGGTGACCACACAAGCCAGTAAGTGGCAGTCTGAGGCAGGTGTGCTAACAGATAGCTCTCATAAACTGCCACAGAGGTTACACCGGGAAGGGGAGGGGCGCCCAACTCGCCGTCTCTGGAGACCAGGCGTTGGGAAGCCAGGAACCAGCCTCAGCACCCCATCGCTTACAGCTATGCAGCCAGCCGAGGGGGTTCCCAGCCTCCCCAGATCTCAGTCCTATCATCAGGAAGCAGGAGAGAAGGAATCCCAGGGCAGGCCCTGAGCAAGTCCCGTCTGCAGCTCTGACAAGCCCTGGAGCTGAGATTGAACTGGGGTCCCTGGTAGGACTGAGTTTCCAGGACGCGTCAGCAATTGGGGTCCTAATTAGTATCTTCCAGAATGTGGAGGCTCCATCGTTTTCGAATCAATGGGGTCCACACGCTCACACGTCCCCTGCAGATGGGAAGCGGATGGGCTCAGAGTCGTCTCATGAACAAGGCCAGAATCACTCTCTCTTCCTTAGATTTATTTCAGCTGCTCTGGACAGTGAGGATCTGCGGTTCCCTGCCTTTCGTCTCCTCCCTCGTCTCTTCGTAGGCCCCAGGATGACGGCCTCCCTGTGTCACAGAAGCAGAGCCCCATGGCTTCGGGACGGCTGTGGCTGACTTGGCTCCACTGAGGTGAGGCGACATTGGCCAGAAGGGTGAGTGGGTTGATGGGTGAAGAGGATCAATCTTCAATTAATATGCAATTAGGTCCTAATAGCTAAATGGGCACAGGAATGAGTGAGGAGGAAGCTAAACCGAGGCCCGCCTCCTGTCCCCTCCAGCTCTTCATCCTTCACTCGGTCTCTGTCATGTCGATGCCCACATGCAGCGTATTTTATGATTGCTGCAAGACCCCCTATTTTCCTTCTAGATGAAGGCAAAGTATAAATTCATCTATCATTTCTCCTTCCGGTCTCCAATCCCAGAGCATGATAGAGAGGAGGGGTATTGGACTGAATTCAGAGAGTGTTCTTACAAGAGCCTCAGCCTGAGAGGACGCTTGGCCTAGCTTGGCCCGGGTAGTGAGTTCTGAAGGACCCACGACCTCTTCTGTCCTCCACCTTCTGACCCTGAGATCTAAGCCTGGAAGAAGCAGAAAAAGACCCTGGCCCAAGAACAAGGAGAAGAGGGGCAGGGATGGGAATGAGAGAGAGCAGAGGGATTGGGGAAGGGGCGGGTAGGAGGAGCCCTGGTGTGGGAATCTGGGACATAGGTCCTCAGATTTGCTCTGTGACCCTGAGCCAAGTCCATGCCCTCTCTGGTCCTTAGTTTCCTGGTCTGGAGATCTGTGCCCTTAGGGCTCCTCTCTCTGCCACTGACTCCCAGGGGAAAAATGGAGAGGGAGAAGGCAGAGGGCTAGGGGACTGATAATAAAAAGGTGACAGAGGAGGAAGGCAGCCTGTCTGTCACCTGGGCAACTCTGTCCCCTGCCTCCCTCCCGGGTGAGTATTTAAAGAGCATTGTGCTCAGTACTCGGGGCCCGGGCGGGGAGCTGGGTGGTGACAGAAGCTCGGAGAGTGGGGAGGGGTGCCCTCCTAGCTGCTGCGGGAGCCTGGCAGGGTCCTGCCACACACTGTCCTCATCATAAACGGAGGCCACCGATGGTCCCAAAGGGTCTTTCTACCAGGGTTCAAAATGGCGACCCTGCCGTTAAGTTTTCTCCAGAGAAAAAACAAAAAAAATATGCAGTAGAGCCATTCTAAAAGGGCCTGTGCTCCAAAAGACATTTAGGGAATGTTTCAGCAAAATAAATGTTCTCAACCCTGGATGCACGTTGCAATCACCGAGGAGGCTTTAAATAAAATATTGGTGGATCCATGACTTGGTCCAACATGGCAACTTGCTTCCATTGATCTGGAGTGTTGTCTAAGTGTGTGTTGGAAACTCCCAGGCGACTTGGATGAACATCCAGGGTTGTGAACCTGTGCCCTAGACCTGCGACAGTTTGATAACCTTAATTCCCGTTCTTGCCTGTGACATCATCCTTCCTGGCAAATGGCCAATATCAGACTATACCTACAGCCAGCTTGACCATCACATCCTCAGACTGATCACTTCCCCAATGTCAGAGGCCATGTCGAGTAACAGCCCGGATGCCACAGGACACTACACACCAAATCCAAAGAAAACGGTGGGAGGAAGTCTTAGCATCTGTGGCCACACTGATGAAAGAAGAGATTCATCTGTGCCCGGCACTGTTTGGATCAGTTTTCATGTAAATCATTTCTTCCTTATAACAACTCCTATTGGAGGATAGCTGCTATTATCTTCTCATTTATTGGTAATGAAACAAGAGCACAGAGAGGTTAAAGAGCTTGCCCCAAATCACACAGCTACCGAGTGGCAGAAGCAGGATGGTGCTCCGGCCGTTTGGGTCCACCACCATGCTGCTCTGCTTCCCAGAAGCTGTGTGTGTGTGTCTGAATTCCAGCCCGGGTTCCTGCCGGCGTCCTCTGAGAGGAGGATGGCCTTCTTCAACAACGGTCCAGTGCTGCAGGCCAGACGAACAGAGACGACACCGTGGGCCTGAAGCCCCTCATCCAGCAAGCGTCCCTGCTGGTCACTTGATATTCCTGCCACGGCAGACATCCTGTCTAAGGGCAATAAGCGGCTCTTTATCTCGGAGGTAGCTGGGTGGAATCACTGCCCCTCCCTTCTGGAAATAATAAAAGGAAAGCACCACACATCTGGGTGGAAGGGAAGTGGCCGGCTAATGAGCTTTGCCTCGTTATACATTAGCACCACCTGGGGAGCTGTTCAAGTTCTTCCTGCCGAGAACCCTGGACCAAGGACATCAGTCTTCGGGACAGGAGCCAGGCCGCCCTTTTCTAAAGCTCTCTGGGTGACTCCAACAGGCAGCCAAGTTTGAGAACCACGACTCCAAACCTAATTTCTTAGCAGGCAGACCACAAATACGGACATCCATGGGAAGCTAATGCACCAGCTGGAGGAGGGCTCCAGGAGAGCTTCCTGGAAGAAGCAGCATTCGACCTGCGCTGTGAAGACTGAGGAAATCTGGAGAGGCAGAGACTGCCGTGGGGACCTCTCTCAGGCCCTGACGTCGGGGCCCCCCTTCCCCAGTAATTTCCCCTTCCTGTCCCAGCTTCCTCATGTCTTCCAGGGATGAGCTAAGCACTCAGACAAATGTGAGGTTGAGTGAAGAACATATGTCCTCGTGCGTTTAAAGAGCATTTCTCTTCCTCCTCACAGTCTCGTCAGGAATTCAGTTCTCTCCGCGTTCACATTTTAGAAATGAGCAGATGGCAAAAGTTTTGTTTCAGGAATAATGTCCATTTGAATGGCCCACGCTCAAGGGCCCCCGACTCTCATCAAAGGACCATCACAGACATGCAGTCTGGACTCTTCAGAAGTCCCTATTTCACCCCCCACTGAAACCTTCACCTGCCCCCGCCCCAGCCCATCCCAGTGAATGGAGCCCCGTCACCCGGCCAGCGTGACGGTGGAGCCCGGCCTACCCCACCCACCTGCTGCGTTAGCTCCCAGCCCCACAGCAGGCAGCCAGGGCTCCAGCGTCCGCGTGCCACGGCTACTCCAGGCCTCCTCACTGCCTTCCTGTCCTCCTAGTCTCCTTCCCTCCAGCACTTGTTCCACGCTGTGGCCGCAGAACTTTCTAGAAGGTGCGACTCACCAGAATACATCCACACTTCACAACCTCCAGGGAATTCATGTTGCTGCAGCTGTGCTTCCCAGCCGCTGTCGCTACAGGGCTCACCTGAAGAATGGCGATGTTTTTCCAACACACTGGAGAAAACAGATGGACAGTCCAGATGGGCGTCCTGTTGCCAGAGTGGCCTGCCCTGAGGCGCTATCAAGAGGCAAGGGGTCTCGGCCTCGTGAGGAGCCGATTGCATCGACTGATCTGGAAGCTGGGTCTTATCACCATGGATCCCAAACGGAAGGGATGACCAGGATTTCCTGGGATTTCTTACAAAGTATGATCCCCAGGCTTCCCAACCCGCTCTGCCCACTCCTCTCCGTCCATGGCAGGGTCTTTCTTCAGAGCTCTGATCTGTTAGTCGTCATGCACTCACATGAATCAGCATTCACATCGGTCTGCCGTGTTAACCAGGCCATAAGCCCTAAAGCCTCACTGTGTACCAGGCCTCCCAGCCCTGACCAGGTGCGGCTGCTTCCAGGAAGTTTTCAGGGGCCTCCTCTTTGTGGTACCCTGAAACCAGACTGATGGACTTTGTCAGGCCATCGGGCGTACGTGACAGACATTGAGCTATGTGACAGCCCGGCACACAGTGGAAGCTCAGAAAGTATCGGTGAGGATAGGTGGGTGTGCAGGTGGGTGGATGGGTGGGTGGATGGATGGATGGATGGACAGATTGGATGCATGGTTGACTGAGGGAAAGAGGGGGGTGGGGGGGGTGGGAGGATGGATGGACAAACAGAAAATTGACTGTCTGGATGGATGGAAGATCAGATGGAGGATAGATGGATCTTGGCCCTGCTGGCCTTTCCGGCTTTATCTCCCACAGACATGCTAAAAACTCACAAAATTGAAAGAGGCAGGGAATGTGTTCCTACATGGCTTTACCTTTTTAAGAGACAATCTGCTTTCTCATTTTAAGAGAATTTTCTGCTCCCAGGAAACACACCTTTCTGGAAGGAAGTGGAAAAGGTGTGTCAGAAAAGTCGTTTCCCTAAAAGGCAGCACAGGAGGCGAGAACGGAAGCCTAATAGGCTGGCCCCTCCCCCGGCCGCCCGGGGAAGCCCCTTTCCATCCAGGGAGAAGGTCGAGCAGAGCTTTGTTACCATCATCAAGCATGGGATGCCAAGCAGGGAAGTGTCCTGAGCACAGTCCAGTAACTCTGTGGCTGGAGGCGGTGAGGGTCCAGGGAGAGCTGTGTGGAGTCCGTAGAGACAGCAGTAACCATAGCTACGCTTCTCGCTGGACCGACCCTCACTATGTCCAGGCTCTCTGCTGAGAACTTTGTGCTCAGTGAACCCAGGGGCCACTTAACCACCCAGTCACATTCCCAACCCTTTTTAATATTTTATTAGACACAGAGTCTCTCTGAGTTGCTCAGGGCCTCACTAAGTTACTGAGGCTGGCTTCGAACTTGCAATCCTCCTGCCTCAGACTCCTGAGTCACTAGGATTCTAGGGGTGCACAACTGTGCCCCGGCGACAGTGTCTCCTTTAATCCTCTCCAAACCTATGTTGGAAGAACGGCCATTGGTGGCCTCTGGAGCCATCCTGCCGGGGTTCAAATCCTTCTAGCACCACTTGGTGGTTACAAGGGAGTGGGCAAGATACATAATTTCTCCCCTTGCTCTGTTTCTCATCCACAAGTTGGGAATGACACCATTGCCTGCTTCAAGGGATTTCGAGGATGAGATGAATTGGGGTAATACATGTTAAAGTGCTGAAAACAGTCCAGGCACAGAGTACGCAGCATTAGTTGTTACCTGTTACTATGCCAATCATTAACTCCTTCATAGATGAAGAAACCGAGGTTCAGAGAGGTGACATAGTCACCGGGTAGCAGAGTTGGGATCTCGATCCGGCTGTCTAGCCAAAGCCCACATTCCTAACCACCAGGCAATGCTGCCTCGCTCCAGTGCCCTGGATACGTCAGTCCACCTCAGGTGCCTTCCGTCTCTGCACCAGGAGAGCTCAAAAGTCCCCTCCCCCGGGTGAGCTTCTTCCATTCTGTATGTCCTGAATGACTGTCATGCCAGCGATGGGGACATACATAAATGGAGGAGCTGCTGTCCTCACCCTTGCCCTGCTGAGGCTCAGCGGTGGAAGACCTGGAGGTGAGCATCACGGTGCAAAGGAGAAGAGGAGCCACTGCCGGGGCAAAGCTGTGCTCTGGGCCGGGCTCTCCCCTCCTCCGCCTCGCTCTGTGGGCACCTCCTGTCCCCACTTGATAGGCGTGCCAACCTCAGCACAGAGAGGCCCATCGCCTGACCAAGGCTGTGCCGCAAAGAGGGAATTTAACCTAAGGTCCGCCTGATTCTGGTCCACCCAAATCACTCTGAGCGAAAGTGTGACTCACTCCTTGACGGACGAGGGACACGGTATGGGGTATGTGTCCTGAGGACACTATTTAAGGGATCGCAAAACCTCAGGCTGAGAACAGGAAGAAGCTGGTGATGGCCACAATTAGCCCCAAACTGTTGGTTTTCTAGAAATATGTAACTTAACAGATGGGCTTGAAAAGAAATTCAAAACCTAAAGACTTCGATGACCAGTACAGAATGGAGTCAGTAAAGTAATGTCTACCTACCAGAAAGCATGCATCCACTCACACGCACCAGGAGGAATAAACGAAAGAAAAACTGGAGAATTCTGAACAAGATCATTTGAGTGCATCAAGGTTGGTATCCTGGTTACGATCTTATATTATTGTTTTGCAAAATGTTGCCATGAGGGGAACTAGATGCAATTTTCTGAGGATCTTTCCATATGAATTCTTATAACTTGATGTGAATCTACAATGATGCCAATAAAGGTCTCAAGAATTCAACAAAAGGAGATTCCAGTGGAAAGGCAGGCAGAGTTCTATGCATAGGCAATTCATGGGAGAGAAAACATAAATGAGCAATAAACACATGTAGAGACAATCAAATTAAAATTATCAGGTGTCATCTCAGCAGGTTAATTGCCAATTTTTTTGTTTTGTTTTTACAAATCTGATAACATCAAGTATTGGCAAGGACATGAGGAGAAAGGTATTCGTTCACTGCTGTTGAGAATATACATCAGTACAAGCACTCAGGAGAACAATTTGGCAATATCTAGCAAGTTGCTGATGTGCATATTCTATTTTCAACAAAACTGTTTCTAGGCCTGTCCCCTAGAAATGTGTGTGTGTTTACATAACACACATACCGTATACACACATGGGAAGACATGAACAAAGATGTTTATTACAGTACTGTTTATCCAGCAAAACAACCTCACTGTCCTTCAATAGACCAGACAAATAGGGATATGCTAATAAAATGGAATGTAATGTAAAAGTTAAAATAGCTGCTCCTCCTACATCCACATAAACTCAGAACAAAACGTCAGCTGAAAACACGTTGCAAAATAATACTTTATGGTAAAAACTATTTCAAAAAAATTAGACCTACAGTACTATGCTATATGTGGCTAATGAAATGTGTCGATGTGAACATTCAAGTAGATGTGAAAACATGCACAGGAATGACAGATACAGGGAGGTGGCTACCTAGAGGGGGACTTGGGAAAGGCAGCTGAGACATTTTACCTTCTTTAAAAGGGAGAGAGATTTGAAGCAAAAATATGGATACATATTAACTTTTTGAAAATGAGTATGTGACTTTTTTATGTCTAAAACATAAATTTTGGACAATGTTCAATTCCTAACCTTATTTTTTGGAAGTCTTCAGAATTGAAAAGGAAACAATGATTGCGAGATCACATACTGACCCAGTGACTCCTTCTGTATGAATTCAGGCAACAGACATTTTTGTACATGTATTCATGAACAAATATTTTTATTGTAGCATTGTTTATAATAACAAAAGCCAGAACATGACCTAAAAGTCCTTTCACTGGTGACTAATTATATGAGCTATAAAGCATTCATAAAATGGATTAAAAAGAAGCTTAGCTCTCTGAGTACTTGATGGGATAGTATCTAAGGTGTAACAGTAGGTGGGGGAAAATAATGTGATTTTTATTATGCATACTAGAGCACTCTGTGTGTTTATACATACACATGTATGTATGTTTTGAAAAAATGGTGCTAACCTTTCTTTTACCCACATGCTGTAATTTGGATCAAAGGCCCACGTGTTGAAAGCTTGATCCCCAGCTTGGAACAACCGGGAGCTTGGTGAAAGCTTTAAATGGTGAGGCCTAGTGGAAGAAAGGTCACTGAGATAATACCCTCCAATGGGAGACTGAGACTCCGGTCTCTTCCCATCTGTCTCATTGGCTCCCAGCTGACATCATGAACAATTTCCTCCACCATGGTGTGCTGCCTTGCCTCCAACCCAAGAGCAAGGGTGCCAACCAACTTTAAACTGAAACTTCTGAATCTGTAAGCCAGAATAAACCTTTCATCCTTATAAGTTATCTCAGGCATTTTGTCACAGCAATAGAAAGTTGACTTGCACAACCCATAACTTATGAGATGCAAGAATATAAAGAATAGGATGAAGAAGAGAAATTGTAGTTTTCATTTTATGGTTTTATGTCCTGTTTGAAAGTTCTTTCATCAGGTCTATTTGCATTATTTAATTTAAAAAAACTAAACAGAACTAAATTATAGTCACTGATTTCTAAAACAGACTTTTATTAGTAAAATCATATATTACTTGAATAATCCAATTTTGCATATCATAATTGAATCTACCTTTGTGTAAGTAGCATTTCCTCTTCTGAACTTAAAAGAAGTGCTCATGAAGCACCTACTATGCCATAGAGTCTGGACACAGAGATGAAAGCACATGATTTTCCTCAAGGGATGCAAACAGTTCAAGATGGGCAGATAATTTAAAAGACAGTAAGATTAGAGAGATGCTGAGGACAAGGATAGCAATGAGGGACTGCAGGTGGACTTCAATCTGCCCCCACTGTCCTCCTGTTCTGTGGTCCATTCTTCGAGGCTGGAAGAGTCACTGCCATTGGGCGGATGCCCTTCCCGTGGCAGGATCTCCAGAGGAGTGGTGGAAGCAGACGGTGCTTCTTGAAGTTCTTGCTCAGAGCTGACACACTAACCCCTCCACTCACGTTTCACTAGCAGAGGCTGGTGATGCAGCTAATCCCCAAACCAGTAAGGTGGGGATGTACACACTGCCCACCAGATGCAGACACGCTGCACGGTCACCGATGTGAGTCTATAGTGTCATGGAGGAGGGGTAGCTGATGTAGCAAGAGGCAAAACAGAGGTTTCTAGAACAGTGCTTCTTAAACTGTTTCACATGAGGGATCATTGCCTTATTTTTTTTCCATTGCCATCTCATTGCTGATCAGTATTTCTGGAAAATGCAATAAAAATGAATTGCTGGGGGAAAATGAATACAAAATGCTAACCCCAAATGCTTATTACTAGAGTCAACGCATTTATTAACTTGCTAGAATAGGTAGTTTATTCCAGTTTCTGTTCTTCTCTTGGACTAGTAAATAAGCAAATGTCACCGGGCACTCATCCACCAACCACTCCTAGAAGGAACAACAGCCTAAAGAAAAGACCATCATGCAGGAAATCCAGCCAGCGCTGCAAAGTCAAGAGGAAGGATCAACCAGGAACCCCTCATTCTGTAAAGAGATGCTGGTCACCCCCACACAGGACTTAGGGTCCCATATCCTACCCCTCCCATGTGCCCAACGGTACCACCTCCAACCCAAAGCTGTTCCAGTTCTTATTCTTTTGCAATATATCACCTCAAAATTTAGGGGACTATTATCCTCATGTTTCTATGGATCAGGAATCCAGCAAGGGCTCTCAGCAGGCCAAGGCTGGCGTGGGGTCTCACACAATAACTGATTCGTGACAGGAGCTGGCACAGCCAGGAGCCCACTGGACACTTTCTCTTCCTCTGGCCTTTGGGATTTTCCTGTGGTCTCTCCACGTGGGCTGGCACAGGTGTCCTCACCGCATGGCAAGTCACCAGGCAGCCAACCTGCTTTAGTGGAACTCGGGGCCCCAATTCAGGTGTTCAACAAACTAAGAAGAGGTGGCCTACAGCCTGGCTTCTGTCATGGTCCGTTGGTGATAAGCTCATCACAAAGCTTCCCAGAGTCAAGAGGAGACTCTGTCTCTTGAGGAAGAAACAGCAAGATTCTCAAATCTGGATATCTGAAACCAGAGGTCATCTTTGGAAAGACCGATCTGCCCCAGAACACCATAAGGAACAATGAGAATTCTTTCAAGGGAATTTACAGGAGTAGAGAGAGCTCTGGGGTGTCCTGCCCTCTCTGCGGGAGATGAGTCACCAAGACTGAGCTGGTCACGGTGAGTGGGGTGCTAGTAGGAGGGATTCCAGCCGCTTCACCCAGAGTGGTGGTTACCAAGCTGCGATTCTTGGTCTCCAGTGCCAGGGACTCAGAGCAGCCTTGAAGTTTTCTGAGGAACTCCCGACAGAGGGGCCCCAGGAGTCTGGGGGAGAGTGTGAGCAGAGAAGTCGGTTGACACTGCCCAGGAAGGCCAGCCGGAGAAGCAGCGAGGGCTGTGGCTGCCACAGCAGGTGGCCTGCGTGGGGTGGTCCCAAGGGGCCACACGTGTGAGCACTCCGGCCCAGGAAGCTGAAGCCAAGATTGCTGAGGGGACTCCAGAAGAGAAGCATAGATGGTGATCCAAGGACAGGAACCGGGGCCAGGCTGGAAAATGTCGAGATCCAGGACTCATGTCAGGTTCCCATCCAACCACAAGTTGCCCCGCTGGAGCAGGGGTCACCAAGGTCAAGTTCAGCAGCACCGGTCCTGGGAGTCGCTCTCTCTCCCCTAACCTCTGCATTCCTGGGCCCCGCCTTATGCAAACCGTCAGTGGCAAGAGGCGGGGAAGCCAAGTGATGACCAGCGAGTGAGCTGACCCGCCCCAGCCCCAGCCCCGGCCCCACCACAGGGCCTTGACCAAGCCGTGCTCTCAGCTCCAGGCTGGGACGGGAGTCGCTCCTGCTAAACGGGAGACTGAAGTTTCGATTTGGACCAGACCGGACTTTGCAGCCCTGAAGTTGGGGCAGTGTTGAATACCTGAGAGTGAGTGAGTGCTGAGACCATCGTGGTATCGGTTCACCACCTGTAATCCGTGTGCCACCCTCAGGTAAAACGTTCGTAATAGCAGACACCAGGGTGCGTGTCTCCGTGTGCCATCGTCCCCACGTTCCTGTAAATCTCCGACTGCTCTAGGAAATGAAATCAAGTTAAAAACATTTTTTAAAGTGACTAGAAATCCATGGGATCTGCTGGCGATGCCTTGAAGCGGCGAGGAAGTAGGAGCCAACAGAAGGTGCTAGAAGGCCCTGGAGGAGGAGGAGTAAAGCTGCTTCTCCTTGGGACCCTGACAGGCCAGTACATTCGATAACAGGCTATTTTGGTGATTTTACAGACGGGATGATTTTGCAGGTTTGAAAAACTGAATTCTCTGTTTTTTTTCTAAACCAAGTGTAGTAAGATTTACCAGCCTCTTCTATTCCAAGCATCATGGTATGAGGTGACTCACCCATGGGTGTACTCACCAGTGGCCTCTGCCACCCCTGCATCCATTTCTCTTATTTCGGGCATGTGCCCCTCCATGTTCCTTTAGGAATATATCCCTCCCACCCAGACCAGGTAGGAGATCCAGGTAGAACTGATCCCATTGCCCTTCCTAGCCTGGAGCAAAGGTAGTACATGACTCAATCCGGCCAGTCTCTTGGTTCATTCAGGAATGGACACATGATCCAAATCCATCCAATGAGCTCAGCCCCTCCAGTTATAAGAAGCTCTCTCTCTCTCTCTGCTAGGTGGCCACGAGCTAGTACTAGCGGTGCCAAGTCAGCCCTCGGGACAGCTCCCTGCGGATGAACTAATGTGAAGGGAAACAGAAAATGTACCCTGAACCCTGGTGACATCACTGAGCACCTAGATCCAGGCCTATCTGACCCTAAGCATCCCCGGAAGTTTTCATACCTGTGACAAAATAGTTTCTTCACTGAAACAAATAAAAGATAAGATTCTATTCCTTGCAAGGAAAAGAATTCTGATAAATTCTGCATGCGTTCCACCCTTGAGCTGATCTACTGGGAGACACAAACATTGAAAGAAATCTAACCAACACGCCGGCCAGGCCCTTCTGGCCCTGGGAGATGCAGGTGCCTGACTCAGACACCCTCATTCCAGGAGTGCAAAGCTCTTCTCATGGCTGCGTCTCAGCCCCAGAGACGTGCGGCTTCCTGGGCCATCTGCCCCAGGCCTGGATCCGATGCTGCTCTCATTGCTTTTACCCTAAATCCTCACTAAATCAAAACCCAAACTTCGTCAATGCCCCCAACATACCCCAAAGCACTGAGTGGCGTGGAGTCCCCTGAATGCTTTGAATGGAAGACGGAGGAGGCAGAGTGCACACCCTCCCTACCACGGCCAACTTCAGACGCCCATCTCAGGCACTCCCTGTTCTCCCCGAGCCCCTCCTCAGCTGCCCTTCCAGCAGAGGGGAGGCAGGAGGCCCCTCTCTCCAGGACCCTCACCCCAACTTCCCTCCCCATCTCCCACCCTCCCCTGGGGTCTTCAAACCTCCCTCCCTCCATTTGCGCACAATGACTTCATCCTGGCCTCGTTTTTTAACAAATGTACCGCGGTGCCTGGCAGAACCAAGACTCGCTGTTAACTTAATCCAATCTCTTTAGACGAAATCTGGGTAAACAGGAAAAGAAAATTATATTAAAGGCAAGAAATGTTAGAACATTGTGTGATGAATTCTGCACTAGAGAAAGATGCACACGGTGTACCAGAGGAGAGGGCAGGCGCGGCAAGGGCAGGAGAGGAGAGGGGCTTGGGAACTCTGCCCAAGCAGCCTTAGGAAGGATTCTCCAAGGAGGGGACATTTGAGCAGATCTTGCAGCACAAGGAAGTTTTGACAGACAGAGAACAGAGGACGGATATGACCGGCAAAAGGAAGAGCGTATACCCACGTGCAGAGACCAGAAAGCCCATGGTCCATTCAGGGGGCAGCTTGTGGGGGGTACCTAGGACAAATGGTCAAAGGGGAGGGGGCCGAGGAAGTGAGCCAGGTGGGTCAGCTGGAACCCAGGCATAAAGCATGTTGGACGCCAGTGAGCAGATGGACTCCGTCCAGTAAGAAGAAGGTAAGAAGAAGCCATTAACCGATTTTAAGCAGGACAATGACAGTTTTTGTTTAGAAAGACCAAGTGGGTGACAGGTTTGGAGAAGAACTTTGGGAGGCTGATGGAAAGGGGTAGACTTAGGTTGAGGGTGGGTGAGGAGGTTGCTGCAATATTTCACGCAGGCCTCCTTGAGCGGGATGAGTGGAGACTGCAGCACTTGGTGATCACTGGACTATGGAGGGAGGGGGGGGGAGCCACGTGTCCCCGTAGAGTGGAAGCCCCTTGGCGGTGGGGCTGTGGCCTCTGAATTCCCAGCACGGGATCCTGCAGGGTGGTGCACATGCTGTATGCACACAGGAACAATGCTAGGTCCCTGGGGGAGGTGCTGGGGGACTGGCCAGCCTCACCGGAGCCTCGGCCTAGGTGGAACTTGTGCCAGGAGCGCCTGTGGAGCTTAATCAGAGGTGAAGAGGGAAGCACAAATCTCAGCCAGAAAAGCAATGTCGCCATTCAGTCTGGGAAGAAAAGTGAAACTAAGAGTCAGGAAACAAACAGAAACAACATGTATCCCATTTGTTTACAATAAAAATAAATTAAAATTAAAAAAAAAAAAAAAAAGAGTCAGGAAATAGGTCACGAGGCGGCAGTCTCGAGATTAGGGAGCTCTGGGGATGCTGAGCGCAGATCCGGGCAGGACCGGCAGTGGCGGGCTCTGGGGTGAATGTTCTGGAATCCACTTTTACATAGTAGCGCGTGAGGCAGACATGCCAAAGGGAGCCTTGAAGACCCAAGCAGGGGACACCTCCGGCCACATTCCCTTGGCACTGTGCTTGGGGAGGTGTTTGTCATCATGCTATGGGACAGCAGGTCACTGTGGTTTGCCAGGTCAGGACTAGACGTGGCTGGATCGAGCAGGGTGGCTCTGCTTCCTCCTGCAGGGTGGCTGAGCGGTGGCCGGGGTGGCCTCAGGCTGAGGTCCACCTCAGGGCCTCTCTACTCGTCTCTCAGCTTCCTTGGTCACCAGCATGTTCCTCTCAGGGGAAATGGCAGGAGGACAAGAGCCCAAACCAAACTGCACAAGTACATTGAAGGCCTCTGATAGGCTGACCCACTACCAGGGTGTTGGCCAGAGGAGCTCCCACGGCACCCCCAGCACACGTCCTGCCAAGGCACAGCATGACAAAGGCGAGGCGCTATCGTCCAAGCACAGGGCAGTGGGTGGGACCGATCACCCGTCACACCCCATCTTACTAATCCAGAATCTCCAGCCTCCCCCAGACCCTGTCCAAAAGGCACAAATGGTATGCAAAATGCTCCCACCTAGAGGGACATAAGAATGCACGAGAAACCGCAGCCAACGGAGGCCTAATCGATCACACCAGCCCACTTCTTCATATCAGCCAGGTGTCTAAAGCAATTAGAGATCTCGGAAGGAAGGTGCAGTTGGAAGATCTAAGAAACTTGACAACATTCTTCTGGAAAAGCTTCCTCCCATCTCCTTGGGAGGATCAGAGTGGCGACTTCCTCAGCAAATTCCATCCACGTAAGTCATAGCCACCAAGGTTAGCTATAATGTCACCCACTCCTTTGTCAGCCAGCTCCTCCCTGCCCCACTTCATGCATCTTTTATCACCACCTTAACGCCTTTATAAAATATTGATGGCTCGTTCCCATGGCCCAGCCAAGGGCCCCAAAATGAGCTCATGTGCTGATGTCGGGAGTTTGGGGCACGTTGCAGATGACAGAACCCACTAGGGGGACCAGGAAGACCTTCTAGCCCCTGCATGGAAGAGATCCTGGGGAGTCTAAATTAACATCATGTTTACTAATGAGAAAATGAGGGTCTCAGAGGAGGGTTCAGGAGAAGGGAGATGAAAGGAAATAAAAAGGTCAGGAGGAAGGAAAAGGAAGCCCGGGAGTTGGTGGTGGGACCATGCTACAGGCCTGATCATCAGTCGAGTTTGCTGTTAAATTTAATGGGCTGTAGGTGTTGATTGCTCAATCCATAAAATGAGCTATTAATTTGCTGTTCTAACAGGATAGGACCTATCTTATGCAAATTGATTTGAAAGCTAGCATCAGCTCTAAGAGAACAGTTCAGGCCTCTCCCAAATAGAAGTTTCTAAGACTTTCCCATTGAAAAGAGCTCAGCCTGCTGGTTGCCATGCCCCGGGGAGTCTGCCTGCTGGCAGTCCCTTGTCCATCTCTCACACTCGATGTGAGCTCCCCGAGGGCGGGGCTGGGTCTGCTCTGCTCCCCTCTGTATCCTCAGCACCTAGTACAGTACCTGGTACTAAGATCTGCCACAGCCCTGCATGTGATTTGGGGCCAGGTAATCCCCTTCTCTCTGCCTCTAGTTCCATACATAAAGAGGAGGGTTTGAAATGAGTATTGTCATGGAAATTCCACCATCTGGGACATCCATGAATACAGAAGATGGTCCATAATTCATGTGAGTTTTTAAGAAATGAAGGTTAGAGCAGCCGAAGACTCTTGATGGCCCTAGATCTCACGTGCTTCACAATGACTTTGACCTCACAGGACTGTTGGGAAGCTCAAACTTCTTCCCCAGTAGAAAGGAAGGTGCTTTATAACCAAAAATTCTCTGTGAAGATGTCAGGTGAAGGAGGACGAGGCTTTGGAGACAGTGTAATCACAAGCCAGCTGTGTGATCTTGGGCAAATCACTTAAACTGTCTGAGCTTCAGTCTCCACAGCTATAAGGTCAGAAGGAGAATTCCTACCCCACCAGGTTGTTAGGAAATTAAATGAGATAAGGTTTATGAAGTGCTTAGTATACACAACCGAGGACTTCGGGACTGGCTGTGTAATTTGCAGAACCCAGTACAAAATGAAAATGCAGGCTTTTTTGTTTTAAAAAGTATTAGGAATTCTAAGATGGGGTTGCAGAGCTTTAAACCAGTTCAGGGCGCCTCTCAGTGCAGGTTCCCGTGGGAACCTAGAGGTCACACACACCTGGGTCCAACCCTGTGGCACATATGAGCTGTTAAGAGATGTTGGGCCCTTCTCTGTCCCTACCTCAGACTTTTCCCAGCTCAGCACATATAAATAGCATTTGGAAACTTTAAAAAAAAAAAAAAAAAAAGAAAGAAAGAAAGAAAAATCACGATTATTATTCCTGAGGCAGCTTCATTTTTCCTCTTCTGAGCAGAGCGGAGTCACCCATCCTGATAGACACCAGATAAAGGTGGAAAGAAATCAACTTTCTGGCTGCTGGCAAACGCTGCAGCTAGAGTAACAGGTTTACAGGATAAGCCAGGAATTAGAACAGAGGAAACGTGACCAGCAAGGCTTTTCCACCCGTAGCAGCAAAACATGAGCAGCTTCCCGAAGCACCACCTTCCTTTTGCAAAAATCTTTGGTGGACCCTCTCCAGTGCCCTTAGAGAACATCCATTAGCCCTAGCAGGTTGTTCAAGGCCCTCCAGGGTCTGATTTTCCAACTGTCTCACCTGTTGCCTACTATGATGCTTCAGTAAAGCCGTTTTCTCATTGACCCCCATATACGGAATGTTTCTCTGTTCACTCAGCTTTTGCCTTCTGGAGTTTACTTCCCATTTCTCAGTCTAATGAAATCCTTTCCAACCTGAGTTTACATTCCATCTCTTCCAGGAAGCAAGACATGATACAGAGAACGCATTAGTCAGCATTTGCTGCAGTAACAAGCAATCCTGGAGTCTCAGTGCCTTAAGGTACAAACATTTGTCTTCTTCACTTTACCGGAAGGTCACTCGCTGACAATTAGACAATCCTGTGACTGTCTGCCCAGTGCTGTTCAGTTTTACCCCCTGTTTTCCCATTCTGGGACCCAGGGGGTGAAGAAGCCCCTGACAGGGACATCCTGAGAAGGAACACAGGAAAGGCAGAGACGACCCAGTCTTTAAAGCCTCTGCTCAGAGGAGATACATCTCACAACCATTCACATACCATTGGCCAAAACAGTCACTCAGCCAAGCCCAGAGATGATGGGGTAGTGAAGGCACTCTATCTATGGGACAGGAAGGGAGTTTGGAGCTGGGAATAAATAGTACACTGTGCTCAGCATTGGGGTCAACTATGTTTTTTGAATCCCAGTTACTCCAGTTACTTGTTGAGTATGAGCAGGAAAGTCTCAATTTCACATCTGTAAATACAGGGGAATAATGCTTACCTTTATTTGGGGATGGGCACAGGACTGAACATGGGGCCTCACTCAGACTAGGTGAGCACTCTCCCGCTGTGCTACATCCCCAACTCAGTAATACTTCCCCTGATGTTCCCTTGGAGGGATTAAATGAGGTAATGGCTATGAAGGGTTTGCACTGTCCTGGCCATGGAAGGTACTCGCAAATGATATTTTTTATAAATAGCATTTTTTAAAATATACTGTCACTAATCATAATAATTCACCCTGGTTCATTTGTCCATTTATTCAAGGACAAATTCAACCAACATTTTCTCTGTGCCCATTGGCATCTGCCTAACTCCTCATCACACAGTCTTAGTCCTGAGGCACTTGGGTTGTCTTAATAAGGCTTACAGTCCCAGTCCAAGAGAGGACGAACATCTAGAGTCACCTCTCAAATGCACCCAGCCTTGCACATGTAAGAAAATCCTGGAGACATTTTCCTCTTGGCCTGGTTCCATTTCAATCTAAAGGATCTGCAATCAGTCCAGTAAAGGAGCGTAGGCACATAAAACTTTAATTAGTTTCATGAAGTTAAAATTGCTTTCATGGGTGGAAAGAATAAAGGGGGGAGGAGGTTGAGATTGAAGAAAAAAAAAAACCAGGGAAAACGTCGTGGGGCAGGAGAAGAGTCTCGCATGAGGCTAAAAATGAACCGTCTGCATTTGGCTGGAAATGCTGCAAATGTCACCTGCCTCTGCCAAGAAAGTGCCTTTGTAATTTACTCAGCTTTTCAAATGAATGAGAAGAACAATGGGGGAACCCTGAGCTGGATGGTGACTTAGGTCTCAGGTCCAAAGAGGAGAGCAGATAGTTCCCTTAAGGATCAATGGGAAAACATGCAGGGGAAAAAATGTGCTTTCCCACACATTTCTCCAGCAGGGCCGTGAAGTTTGATTAACCAAAAAAAAAAAAAAAATCCTAGCTCTGCCTTTACCATCTACATGGTCCTGGGCAAGAACTCTCCTTCTCTGGGCCTCGGT
Source organism: Sciurus carolinensis (assembly GCF_902686445.1). NCBI lineage: Eukaryota > Metazoa > Chordata > Mammalia > Rodentia > Sciuridae > Sciurus > Sciurus carolinensis. The sequence continues at coordinate 14,474,821 of NC_062226.1, read as the reverse complement.
TTCCCCTACTGATGACCATAGGAGCAGGACCACCCTCTCAAGGCTGTTCAAAGGTGACCCGAGGTCCCCTGTGGGAGGCACCTAGCCCGTGCTTGGCACACGAGGCCACATGGAAGCTGCTGTGTTGGGAGGGAAACCCTGCTGGCTTCAGAGTGGGACGGTTCCTATCTGAGTCAGCTTCCCAGAGAAAGTGAACCATTGGGATGTGCATCTGTAGACAAAGAGATTTATTATAAGGAATTAGCTCGTGCAATTGTGGAGGTCCACGAGAACCAAGATGTGCAGTTAGCGAGCTAGAGGCTCGGGCAGAGCTGACGGTGTTGTTTCTGTCTCAGGAACCAGGGTTTCAACGTGAGTCTGGAAGCAAGAAAAAATGGTATCCCAGGCCAAAGGCAGAGATTTCAGGAGGGAATCATTCCTTCTTATAGGGGCAGAGGGCAGCCTTGTGCTCTCTCTGTGCCTTCAACTGATGGGACGAGGCTCACCCACATTAGGGAGGGTAATCTGCTTTCCTCAGTCTGCTAATTTTGATTTTTTGGTCCTTTTTTTGGTTGTTTTGTTGTTGTTGTTGTTGTTTTGTTCTGTTTTGTTTTTTGGTATCAGGGATTGAACCCAGGGGAGCTTAACCACAGAGCCATATCCCCAGTCCTTTTTTGTATTTTATTTAGAGACAGGGTCTTGCTAAGTTGCTCAGGACCTCACTAAGTTGCAGAGGCTGGCTTTAAACTGGTGATCCTCCTGCCTCAGCTTCCTGAACCGCTGGGAACCACTGTTAATCTCATTCAATAACACCCTCCCAGAAACACCTAGAATAATGTTTGACAAATATTTGGGTACTCTGGGGCCTGGACAAGTTGACACATAAAATTAATCATCACAGTTTCTGAAACTTCTGTCTGATGCCAAGATCCTCAGAGAAGAGAGTCACCAAGCTGCATGAAAGAGCAAGTCGGAATACTTTGTATTTTCCATGCTCCTGGGAAAAACACAGTAACTAAAACCCAGGAGGTATGAGGCCACAATCATTTGCCAGAAAAGAAGTCACCACTGAGCCTGTTCCCCACTCTGTTTAAAAAAAAAAAAAAAAAAAAAAAAAAAAAAAAAAAAAAAGATAATGCCTTTGGTACTGCATGCTGCAGAAGATTGACAGGAAGAATGTCATGCATAACTGTGAGCAAAGTACTCTGGGGCAAGAGAAACCAAGGCATGACCCCCGTACCAATTATACCAGATGGCATTCATTCATTTGCAAGTAACAGAATAAGCCAATAATAAATAATAAAGATACTTCATGAAGATATGTAATCGTCCAGAATTAAGATACCTCATCATCTCACATGTCAAGAATTCTGAGTTTAGGTCCAGGATTGATTTATTCAGCAGGCAAATGGCATCAGAGGTTTGGGTCAGACCTTCTGAGGTTCTCATGGCCTTTCTATCAGAGTCTCAAAAGGGCTACGGTAGCTCACATTCCTCATAGGGCAGTGGCCAACTCTGGAAAGGACAGAGGGATGGGGAAAAGGGCTTTCCGCTCCTTCATGTCACTCTCTTATGAAAGGAGAATCTTTCTGAGACTCCCCCAGAAGGCTGCCCCTTGCCTCTCATTCACATGACCTTGGCCAGCAAGAATAGCATCACTGTGATGATCATGGATCAATCCTGACTTACGCTGCTGCCGGGGACCTGAGCTCCAACCAAACTCAAGGTTCAATCAACAAGAAAGAAAAGAACTCCAGGGGCAACCTACGGTGTCCGTTGCTTTCTGGAAGGATATAAGAGCAACAGGCCAGTTGAAGCAGTGTTCACGTGGCTAGATGAAAGAGAAAGCAAGAAAGGGAAGAAAATAGGGATTTTGGGCAAAAAGAAAGCTTATTCCTAAATGAGACAGACCATTTTATTTTTTACATAAAGACTAGACCCCTAACTTGAGCCAAGAGGATCTCAAGAAACATCCACAGAAATAAAGGCAGGATGAACTAAACAGAATCTGATTCCAGAAACCATAGTAAGCTCTTCAGCATGACATCAAACTGGCATCATGTGATCACCAGACAGGCTTGGGGGGAGGGGTGAATTCTCAGTGGCAAATAGTAGTTTATTATTAATTCCTTTACTTTGCTCTAAAAGGTATGTCTTATTAATTTTGTATTATGCTTACTTAGTTTTGCTATTTGCTCATGAATAGTTTATCTTTTGTTCATAAACTTGGAGAATCCAGAGTTCTTGTTTCCCTTATTTCTGAATCAAAGACCGACATCCTTAGCACAATGGTGCCAGACTCTTTGATCCTCATCTGTCAAGTGCCTGGTGTCTGCCCCTGGAGGCTTCTGACACCTGCTGGCCCCCAGGGAAAACAGAATCACAAAATAGAGGTATAATTCTGGCAAAAGTGTGGAAGATGGAGTCAAAAAGACGTTTAGAGTGGTGCTTAATAAATGTTTGTTGAATTAACTAATTTTCAGGTGCCGTAAGTAAACTACAGCAAGAGTGGGTCATCTTCCTCCAGTCCTCCTGGAATAGGTTATGTGGTGGGTTGGTTGGTCGGTCAGTCAGTCAGTCTGTCAGTCACTTGGTAGGTGGGTGAGTCGATGGGTTGGTTGGTCAGTTGGCAGGCGGTGGGTTTGTGGGTTGATCAGTTGGCAGTAGACAGGGGGCTTTCTACTATGCACACAGCACTGCTCAGGGCTCACCTTCAAAAGGTATCTTAAAAGGTACAAGTGAAACAAGCAGACTACCCCACCATTCCTTTGCCTCCTTCAAGCTAAACCCTAGGCTGGGCTGTGGACAGGTAGAGAGGGAGAGAGAACGCGCATACCCAGTTCCCGCTGAACAGGAGGGAGTGATGAAAACAACGACCCAGAGAACTACTGGGTTAGAGAGAGACCTCCCGTGAATAGCAGGAGACCACGTGCTTAGGCACTGGGGCTCTGACAGCCAATGCCTGCTTGAATCTATGCCCCACCACTGACTTGCTGGGTAGCCCTCCGCAAGTCACTTAACGTCTCTGTGCCAGAGTTATGGTAGGAACTAAATGGAAAATGTATGCAAAGTGTTTAACACAAAGCCTGGCCAAAAGCAAGATCTCAACATGTATCAGTTATTATGATTATCATCAAGAAAGTTTGATTTGATGGGGCAGCACTTTGAACTTCAAAACACGAGTAGGTGCTTACCAGGCAGGACTTGGAAGCGAGTGACCTTGGAGAGACCGAAGGAACACTGCGCAGGGGCAGCCGGTGGGAAAGAAAGACGTGTGTTTAGAAACTACAGGAAGCCTAGGTATGTGGAGCTAACGCTGGGAGGAGCTCACGCTGGGAGGAGCTAATGCTGGGAGGAGCTAACGCTGGGAGGAGCTAACGCTGGGAGGAGCGGACGGAAGACTGGAACCCGGAATCCACAGGCTGCCCCTCCCAGGCTGCAGCTTCTCCACTGAAAGACCTGGACAGGGAGGCACTGAAAGAGGAGGCGGGAAACCCTGGGGAGGGATTTCTCCTGAGCAGGCATGGAGGGTGGCTTTGCCCTAGATGAGAAGGTGAAGAGGAGCAGTGCAGGTGAAGCTCCAGCTCCTTCCCAGCCCTTGGCCCAGGGGCAAACGGCACCTCTCCTGCCCTGCAGGGACTCGCGCCTGGGTCCACATACCCTGGGAAGTAAAATCCTGGAGCCCTGTGTTTGAGAAAGACCCAGAAAAGCAGGTGGGGGCCGACTAACTCAGACTGTCCCTTCTCCACCCGCCCCTCCGCACTCCCAAGATTGGAAACTGCAGTCTGTGAGGGTCGCCTTGAAATGCTGCTTTTCACAGGGGACAAAGGGCCATGCTACAACCGCTGGACCTGGTTGATGAGGCTGGAGTCTTTCGATGCTGCTGACCTTCCCCCACACAAGTTGCTTGTCAGTAACCCACATCCCTGGGGGAAAATAAGTGTACAGGGAAACATGCTGAGGTGTCTGAGCAGCTCAGCTTCACCGAATAAAACACCAGCAGCTTTCTGGAATACGAATTCCATCCGAAGCAGAAATATTAGACCAGAGGAACAAGAACTTAAAATGAACCTCATCATGTGAAAGACCATAAGGATATTAACAGTAAAAAAGAAAATAAAACCAAAAGGACCAAGCATAAATGTTGCATGTGGGAAATTGAATCACTTATATAATGAAGAGAGAAGCTGAGATAAATGGTTGAAGAATGCATTCATCCATGAGAGAGATTGGAGAAATCTCTCTGAAGGAAGAATCCATTAATGAATGAACTAAACAGGTGAAAGAAAAGCTAAGCAAGATGGATGCAGAAGTAGAAGGGCTAACAGTCAGATAAGAGATCCAGAAATGAAATGGAGATAACAATTCACAATAGCTTAGCTATGGAACCAGCCTAGATGCCCCTCCACAGATGAATGGATTAAGAAAATGTGGTACATATACACAATGGAACACTACTCAGCCATAAAGAAGAATGAAATTAGGGCATTTGCCAGTAAATGGATGGAACTGGAGAATATTATGCTAAGTGAAAGAGGCCAATCTCAAAAAAACCAAAGCCTGAATTTTCTCTTTGACATGTAGATGCTAATGCATAATAATGGGGAGAGGATAGAAGTTCATTGGATTAGACAAAGGGGAATGAAGGAAAGGGAGTAGGAAAGACAGTAGAATGAATCAGGCATAACTTTCCAATATTCGTATACACGACCAGTGAAACTCCACATCATGTACAACCACGAGGATGGGATCCTAATTAGAATCAGTTATACTCCATGTAGGTATAATATGTCAAAACACACTCTACTGTCACGTATGTCTAAAAAGAACAAATAAAAAAGAAAATGGAGATAAAACAATAGTTGAGATAATAATGGAAGCTAAGTGTCTAGCAGTTTTCAAAGGGTGAAAGAATTCACCTCTCACCTAGAAGGAGTGAGAGAGAAGCAAAGAGAAGAGGCAGGAAAAGTCACACCCAGACAGCTCCTGATGAGATGTGTTCCAGACAAGGAGAGCATGGGAAGAAGCCAAGATGTGCTGGAAGGAGATGAGGGAACAGTCCTGGGTCCAAACCCGAGCCTGGGCCAGCTGGAGAGCACCACGCCCGCCCTGACTCGTGGTCCACAGGAGGTTCATCCAAGCCAGTTTGCCATGCTGGTTTCTTCAGGTGATCATTAGATGCATGTCTCTTCCTCCCTCTAAGGCATCATGAAGGCAAAACCACCTCTCTACTCCCCGGAGTGAATGGAACACACAGCAGCCACTGAACAGCTGTTTGCTGAACATACCAATTCATCTACCTGCTGAGTGACTTGTCACGAGCACGTCGTAACACTTGCGGCCTGTACTGGATCGGGAACCGGGTAGGAATAAGATAACACTCACGTAGCCGGTCATTGGTCCTCAGATGAGGTTTTATTGATGCTCGGTTCACAGCAAACGGCAATCAGTCATCGGAGTAACAGCATGCAGCGACCAGGGGCCTCGAGCTGGGGAGCACTATCTTGTCACTTGTCAGCGGGACATAGTGACAGACTCTGTGGGTGGAGTAGTGCCCACTCGCTCCTGATCAGTCTGCAGTTTATATAGTCACATCAAAACAAGTTCACACATTACCTCATTTGTTTTTCAAGTCCTGAATTCTGCAAATTCATCTAGTAAATATTTTTACCAGTTTTACCATTAAAACTAATGTAAATTTGGTGTAAACAAACTGCCAAATGTTTTTCTCAGTGACTGCATAGTCACTGTGTGCGTCACTGCTCGTGACTTTACTTATCTTAACGCTACACACACATTTTGTTTTGATCTATCACAGCAAACAACATGTTTTTTATAAGTTTCACAAAATGGGGTCAGAAAGCAAAATGGGAGTTGTTTGGTTCACTTCAGCAATGTTCCATACATGACTCCTGCCCACTGGCCACTCTGTGCCCCAGTCTCCCTCTACGGCTGGAACCCTGCATTCCACCTAAGTGCGGTCAATACCCTCCCCCCATGACTGGATTCAGCCTCCTTACCCAGCACCATGCCAATCACAAGTAAAAGCCTCCCAGGTCCAAAGGTCCAGATCAGGAATCTGATCCTCCTCCCACCATCCCCCTATCCCCAGTTTGCCTGCTAAGTCCTATCATGGGATCTCATGGTTGCAATACTTGCCTAAACCACACCAAATTCGGAGAAGGAAGGAATTACTGTGGCCACACAGCACCAGGGCGAGAACCCCAGATCTCCTGATTCTGAAACCAGATGCTCTGTCCTGCTTTATGGTGCTTTCAGAGGACACCTATGAATGCAGGTTTCCCAGAGCGGGTCACTTTTTGGCTCTAGTTGTGAATCCGCGATGGAGCAGATACCTGGGAAGTCAGAAAATCACTGCCATCTTCCTCCTGTCACCATGGCATTAGCTGAGTCAGACAGATTGAGATTCCCTTCCTAGCTCTGGCACTGATTAGCTGGGTGACCTTCAGCAATCACGTCTCCCTGAGTCTCAGCATCCTCCCCTCTAAAAGGCAGGTATTATCCCCTGAGCCCCATGTGTGAGGAGGAAAGCAGACCATGTGCACATAGGAAGTCCTCGGTAAGCCCACCTTCCTTGCCTGCTTTCTTCCTGAGAGTCCATGCTACAGGGAATCCCGTGAGCCCTGATTCAGGTCTCTCTTGCTCACTACTGGATCTCCATTCAGTGCGGGAGGTACGGCAGGGGCTTGATCACTCCCGAGTAGATGGTAAAGGAATGAATGCACAAATGAGAAGTTCTCCCTTGGAGTGTGCTGGGACATTAATGGCTCATGTTACATTGTGTGGTGACCTTTGTGGACATAGAAGAAGCACTGAAACAGAGCTAAGGAATCCAAATGCAAGACAATCTTCGTCTAGGAATTTACTGGGCCAAGTCACCATGTCAGGAAAATGGCTAAATTCTCGGGATATGAGTGGTTATGTCACATAATTTCAGCATCTAATACTTAACATTGTAAGCCCTGGTAATAACTCCAGGTCACCTGTCTGGGGAGGAAAGATAAGAATTTTCAAATTTCACATATTAGCATGTATAATCTACCACCCAACCTTGTTGACTCTGAGAGTGACATATTTTAATTCGCTCCCCCCAGTTGCCCTCTGAGAACACACTATTTCAGGAGACGTTAATGGAAAGGGATGATTGCTATGTGGTTGCATTCGAGAACTTTTCTGTTATTCCATGTAGAGCTCGTTTCCCAGTCTATTGCCAAGATAAGCCCCTTCCCCAGAGGAAACAATGTCTCTGGAACTACAGGTGAGCAATAATATTCTTAAGTTTGAATCTGGGTTCTCCTAGTGATCTTCTGTGTGACTTTCTGCAGATTGTTATTCCTCGGTGTCCATTTATGTATTCATTTATTCCTTCACCCACTCTCTTCACCCATGTTAACTTCCTACTGGAATTTAGAAATGCTCTTACGCAGCAGATTAAAGATGGCTGCTGATTCTTTGACCTTCCTCCAATCTGGAGATGGGCTACATGCACCCTCTGAATCTGGGCATACCCTGTGGCTCCCCTGACCAAGAGGAAATAGCAAAAGTGGTGCTATGCCAGTTCTCATGCCAGGTTTTAAAAATCAGCAGCTTCTATTCCCTGTGTCCAGGTCCACTCTCTCTGGAAGCTCTGAATAGCCTTGAAAGAAGTCCAGCTTGCCTGAGGCCACCATGCTGGTGAGGATGCCTGCAGGTGTTCTTGTGGACAGTCTCATGGGAGCCCAACCTCCATCCCCACCAGGGCACCAGACATGTGAGTGAAGGAGCCACCTTGGAAGTGAATCCTCCCTCCCCAGCTGCCCCTGCAGATGCCACGTTGGCCAGTGCCCGACCACCCAGCTGAGCTTCTCCCAAATTCCTGACCCAAAATTATGAGCAAAATAAAATAGTTGTTTTAAGCCACTGAGGGCTGAAGTAGCTTGCTAAATAGAAATAGATTATCAAAACGTCTTTTCTACAGGGAGCATTTGAGGGGGTGGAGTGGATCCCATCTGAAGTCTTGTTTTAAAGAGCTCTTGAGCTCTTCTTGTTTGTTGTTGATTTGGAAAAACTACATCTATAGACAAAAAGAGAGGACAGAGAAAGAAGGGGAAGAAAAGCACAGACCAGTTTAAGAAGAGTAAATGAAAATAGCTAGTAAGCATTATTATATTTATTTGGCCTTCCCAGTAATGAAAGAAATTCAAACTGAAACAAGAATGGACATTCTTTCACCTATCAATTGGAAAAGTGTATTTTTAATGAAAATTGCCGATCCTGGTGAAGGGAGGAGGTGAGGCACTGAAAACCCACATTATTTGACAAAAGAGATAAAAAAAAAAATTGGATCCAATATTTCTGGAAAACAAATTGACTGGTAAGTTTTAAATATGGGTATCTCCCCTAGAAAAATAATCTGACTTGTGAACAAAGATTTATGCACAAAATATGTTAATCACAGTATCATTCATAATAGTAAAATATTATGGGTTAAAAAAATACTTAAATGTGGGATTTCAGGGAATGGCTGAGTAAATTGAACTGCTTCCCTAAGATGGAATAGTGCGCTACCATTATAAATGATGCTTACGAAGTGTTCTTAACGACGTGGAAAAATGGTTAATGATACAACATTAAGTAAAAGAGCAAGATAGGAAAAAGGTTATAAAGTATGATTCCAACTACTTTGAAAAGCATAAAAAGACTGGAAGGAAATACGATAAAATGCTAATAGTGTTTACTGTGGGAGGTGGGATTGTGGGTGGTTGTTTTTCTTATTTATTCTTTGCTGTATTTTCAACATTGGAATGCATTACTTCTGCAATCTGAAGGATGGTCAACAGAGGTAAATCTGTCCAAGTTGAGAGCCATGGTGTTGGAAGGACTTTAGAAGTCCCTAGGATTGAAAACCTGTGGGAATACAGACCTTTCAGTGCGGAGTTTACTTTTGTCCTTGCCTGTGATAGTAACAATATTTGCTGAGTGCATGAATGGTGTAAACGCAGCCTGCTTCCACAGCAGGGCTTGATGTGGCGCACAAACCCCACCTCATTCCAGGATGTAGCTGGGAGCTCCCGCATGGGACCTGCCGGGAATGAGAAACCGAAGTCCACTGAAGCACAAGAGAATAGGTCAGCGTCCAGGCAAACTGTCCTCAGACTCAAAGTGACAGAGTCCTTGAATTTCAGACACTAGGGATCCTCTTCTGTAGCTCCTTGGACTCCTGTTTGGGACTTTTTGTGGCTATTTCACACAGTGTTATTTATAAAGAAAAGAAGGAGAGAACAGAACTTAAATTACAGAATCTTAGGGCTGGAGGGGACTTTCAAGGTCATATGTCTAGTCCAAAGCTTGGTTTTATTAATGAGATACAGAAGTACAGAGAGGTGAAGTGCTTTCTTCAAGGTCAGCCAATGAGTCAGTGCAGATTTGGGGACTAAAACCAGGTCCCCTGAGGCTGGCTGCTCTATCCCCTCTCTTTCCCAGGACTCCCTTTCCCTGGGACTCAGTGACCTCAGCTCTGGGAAACACAAAGCATCTTTCTTTGCTTCTTTATTTATTGTGTGTATCTCCCCCATGAGGACATAGACCATGTCTACTGATATACATGTAGGTGCTCAATAAATAGCTCTTGAATGGACAGATGGAATGATGGATGAGTGGATGGATGGATGCATGGGTGGATAGGTGGATGGGTGGATGGGTGGATGGGTGGATGGATAATATGAGACAGAATTGTGCAAACAGCCCTGGTTTCAGACCTGGAGTTAGATCCCAGCACTGAGACTTATCAGCTGTGTAACCATGAACAAATCACTCCATCTCTCTTAACCCCAGCTAATTCCCCTGTAGGGTTTCTAAGAGTTGGATGAGATGATACATATTGGAAAGCTTTTCACTAATTCCCTGCCACCATAGTAACTGCTAACTAAATGTCACCTTCTCTTCCCCCTTCTAGCAAACCAAGGCTCAGGCATGACTGCTATCACCCAAGTCTTGACATGGAGGTACCAGCTTTCTCCTGGCTCCAGATGTTCATGTGTGATGAACTCATGCATATTTGGGGACAGCATCTTCCCACAGTACATCCACCAAAGTGTCAGTTAATTCAGCAGGATTTAGTATCTACTTGGTGACCAGGTTGACGCTAAGACCCAGGGAAGGCACACAAATATGGTCTTCACCTTCAAATTTTATAGCAAAAGAACCCACACATATTCAGGTGATGAGGGACAACACATGTATCCAGGGATCTGCTGCTAAGTGAGTCTTCGAGGGTGAACCTTCCCTTCTCTTTGGACATATATTTTGAAATAAAGAAATACATTTTTAAATAATGCTTGGATGAAAGGAGAACTAACCTCAGAAATTAGGAACTATTTTAACTGAATGATGATGAAAATATTACATGCAAAAACTTATCAGATGCAGCTAAGAGAACTCATAGAGGGAAAATTATAGCCTTAATTACTTACAGCCAAAAAGAAAAGGATTTCAAATCAATTATCTAAGCCTCCATTTCAAGAAGCTAGAAAAAGACAGCAAAATAAAACTGAGGGAAGTAAAAAGAAAAAAAAAAAAAAAAAAAAAGCAGAAACTAATGACAGGGAAAACAAGTATAATAACATTGATTAACAAAAGTAAAGATGGATTCTTTGAAGACTACTAATACTGATAAATTCCTTGCAAACCTGTTCATAGAGAATAAGAAAAAGAAAGAGAAGCATTAATAACCAACATCTAATGTCAGTAGTGACAAGGGACATCACTGCAAGAATCTATGGACATTCTAAAAATATTAAGAGTATATTATGCAGTTCAAAGGATACAAAGTAGCAGATATGGAGGATGATCACATTCAGCACTGTAATGTACAACATGAGGACTATAGCTAATAAAATTATATCATAATAGGGATTTTTGTTCAGTAAGTGACTTTTAGCTGTTCTTATCACAAAAAAGTAGCTATGTGAGATGATAGATGTGTTAATTTGCTTCACCGTAGTAACCATTTTCCTATCTATATGAATGCCATAGCATAAATGTCAAACATACATAATTTTTAAAAAGAGAATATTATGAACAATTTTATGCCAAGGAATTTAAAAACATACTTGGAGTTGACAAATCCCTAAAAAAAAACACAATTTACTAAAATTGACAGAAAGGGATCTAAATAATCTGACGACTATCTCATATCTATTAAAGAAATTGAGTTCATAATAGAAATCGTTTCACAAAGAAAGCTCCAGCGCTGGACAAGGGGTGCCTTCTACCCAGTACTTCAGGAATAATGCCAAGCCTACACAAACTCTCCAGATTATAGAAACTTCCCTCCCTACTCAATTCATTTCAAAAGGCTGGCATATCCTTGAGCACTAAATGGGACACATTATATTTTTAAAAATACAGACTAATCTCTCTCACAAACCCAGGTATAAAAATTCTCAACAAAATAACAAACAGAATTATCCCTCTTTCAAGCAGCTTAGCACAAAGTTGCTGGTGCAATCCTCAATTAGCATCAGAGGTGAACTGAGCTCCCTTTTTCAACCAGGAAGTGGGGCCTAGGTCAGGGATGCCATCAGGGATATCTGTGACTACTCAGAGGAACACCGAGAATTTTATGGGAGGGGGCCGTACAGGGACGGTGTCCCAGGCCAGCCACCTGCATGTGCTTGAACTCCGCCCCAGAGAGGGGAGCAGCAAGAAAGGACAGGGTAAAAGCTGATCTCACAGCTCTCTGGGAGCTTAAAAGACGGTGGGGAGCCGAGAAGGGTGTGGGGAAGTCGTCAGAGTTCGGCATTCCAGGGCTGACGGTGGACTGAGAACATCAGCGGAGTCATGGGATGCCCTGTGCTCACTCGCCTCTGTTCTCTCCACCGAACAAGCACAAGGCCGCTTCCCACAGCAGACTCGGCAGAGTTTCACTCGAGGCGAGTGGACGCGCCCGCTCACCTCGGATTAGAATAAAATGGTCCTATCCCCTCTCCATTGGGTCAACTACTGAGATAATCAGGGCCCTGCTGGAAAGAAGCGGGGGGCGTGGGCTGATCCGCCCCCCACCCCACACCTCTGCTCTGAGCTCTCAGGGAGACTGGCATATGCTGTCACCAAGAGACTGCAGTGGACATGGGGGGGGGGGGGCGCTTCTAAAATGCAGACTCCTCTTTTCCCCCTGGGAGTGATTGGCTCAAAGTCACCCAGGAACAAAAGACCCAGGGCTTTTCTGGTCCTCTGGCTGGCTGCTCTCCAAGGAGCTGGATGGTGATCAGACAGACAGATGGTCTGGGGGTGAGGGAGGCGTGAGTGGTCTTCTGAGCCTCCCCAGTCCTAAGTTTTCGGTCACTCGACACTCGTCCGTTGAGCCAGTTCCCCAGCTTGCCAAAGTGGAAGGTCCCAACTTTAGGGCTCCACTTCTCTTCGAGTCTCTGAGGCAAGCCGCCCCGTCTTCTGAGCTCCAGACCCTCCACTGTCAATGGGGCTTACTTGAAAATCCCCGGGGCCGCACGCACAGAGCCTGCCCGGCGACGACCCGCGTTTAATTGGTTCGATGCTCGCTCATCTCTTTCTTCCCTCTGCGCGGGCACTGTGATCACAAAGGTGAATCCGACGCTTTGTCCGACATCAAGAAGCTCATAATATAATAAGGAAGATAAAAATATATACAAGGGGGATTATAACACCTCAAAGAAAGAGAGTGAAGAGTCGCACGAACTACTCCAGTGCCAGAATGCCCAGGAGGGAGGGGACAGCTGTTTCACCCAGAGCCGAGTCTCCAAGCACCTGACAACTGATCCCACAGCTTAAAGGTGGGGCTGGGTTTGGCATCAGGGATGGAAGGGCTGGTGCCCAGATCACCCAGGCCAAGGTGTGGGGGAAGGGATGTCCAGGGAGGGAGTGAGCAGGGGAGGGACCCTGGGAGACCTGTACATCAGAGGCCCCGTCAATGATGCCGGGAAGCCTTTGGACCAGATTCTGAAGGATCCGGGAGGTCTCAGGTTTGGGCCTCATTCTGGGTAAACCATGACATGCAAGAGAAGTGATGGGGGTCACTCAGGATGCGCGACTAAGTGAGTCTTTAGGATGGACCTAAAGGAGAGATCCTCCCAGGGCCAAGTGCAGGGGGCACGCTATTGCCCCACCTCCCTGCCCATCGCTAGCCCACCTACCCTTCCCAGGTGCCTCAGTTTCCCAGAGTAACTTACTCACTGCTGTAGGCCGCCCACAAAAGTGGTCTGAGTCTGGGGTCGGGGACACCGGGGGCTTGCTCCCAGTGACGCAGACAAAAGGAAAACCAAGCATCAGCCTGCAGCCCCCCCCCCCTTTCCTCTCCTCGTCTCCAGCCAGTCCTGGGCGGGCTTCCCTCTGAATTCCATCTGCCTCTCTCCAGGGCCACTGCGTCCCTGCTGGCTCCACCCCAGCCCCTCAGCCAGAGGGTTCAACCACAGCTCAGATCACGGTGCACCCACGCACACTTCCCTGGCCTCCACTGTGCGGGGACAAACTGCAGAGTCCGCCACGGCCTGCAAGGCGCTCCCTCTGGCCCCTGCCGGGGTCTGCGGCCTCACCCACCACTCCCCATCCCACCCCATTGCCATCCAGCCAGAGTGGACAATTTTTTTTTTTTTTTTTTTTGCATAGTAGCTACTTTTTATGTCCTAAATATGTAATATTATTGACAGAAACATAACCTCTGAAAATCAATTTTAACCTTTCATTTAATAAGGTTTCACAAAAATGAAAAGTTATTCAGACGCTCATATACTCTAGAAAAGAAAGGCAATATGAATTTTTAAAAAGGAACTTATATTTGATTAAGTACTAAAAGTTAGGTCCTGGTCTACAAACTCTTCTTTTTTAATTGGTTCTTCTTAGTTATGCATAACATTGGGATTCATTTTAACAAAATTATGCCCGCTCTAGTTCAGTCTCCAGTACTGCCCCTTCCCTCCCTCCTCCATCCCCTGTCCCCTTCTCCCTCCTCTATTGTCTTTCTGTTATTTACTTATAGTTTTTTTAATTAGTGTCTTGTGGATATACACAATGGTGCGTTTCACTGTGGTATATTCATATATGTACACAGAAAGGTTCAGTCAGATTCATTCCACCGTCCTTGCCTCATTCCGTCCCTCCTCCCTCCCACTTAATCTCCTTCCTCCACTCCACTGACCTTTCTTTCATTTTAATGGAATCCCAGCTCCCCCTCCTTTTCTTTTCTTTTCTTTTCCTTATTTTGGGATAGTTTTACATATCACAGAGAACATTCAACCTTTGACTTTCTGTTTCTGTTTCCAAATAAACCTTTGGTTTATTTCACTTAGCAAGATAGTCTCCAGTTCCATCCATTTACTGACAAATACCATCATTTCATTTTTCTTTATTCTGAGTATTATTCCGTTCTGTATATATATCACATTTTCTTTTCTTTTTTCTTTTTGCGGTGCTGGGGATTGAACCCAGGGCCTTGTGCTTGTAAGGCAAGCACTCTACCAACTGAGCTATCTCCCCAGCCCCTATATCACATTTTCTTTCTTCACTCATCTGTTGAAGGGCACCTAGGTTGGTTCCATAGCTTGGCTATTGTGAATTGTGCTGGTATGAACACTGATGTGGCTGCGTCCCTGTAGTATGCTGATTTTAGATCTTCTGGATATATACCAAGGAATGGGATAACCAGGTCATACGGTGGTTCCTTTCCTAGTTCTCTGAGGAATCTCCGTCTTCTTTCCAGAGTGGATGCACTGATTTGCAGTTCCTCCACCAATGTATGAGTGTACCTTTTCCCCCACATCCTCGCCGACACTCATTATTATTTGTATGCTTGTATTTGGTGTTCTGTATTATTTGTATACACTCTGACTGGAGTGAGATGAGATTCCCATGTGGTTTGCTTTGCATTTCCCTAATTACCGGGGATGGTGAGCATTTTCATGTAATTGTTGGTCATTTGTATTTCTTCTTTTGAGATATGTCTGTTGTGTTCTTTTGCCAATTTATTAATTGGGTTATTTGTTGTGTGTTGAGCCTTTTGAGTTCTTCATGTACTCTGGATATTAATGCCCTATCTGAGGAGCAAGTGGAAAAGGTCTTCTCCCGTTCTGTGGGCTCTTTCTTCATGCTCTTGTTTCCTTTGCTGTGCAGAAACTTTTTGATTTGATGCCATCCCATTTATTTATTTTTGGTTTTGTTCCTTGCACTCTTAGAGTCTTGTTAAGGAAGTCAACTCCTGGACCAATATGTTGAAGTGTTGGGCCTGCATTTTCCTCTAGCAGGTGCAGGGTCTGTGGTCCAATTCCTAGGTCTTTGATCCACTGTGAGCTGACTTTTTTGCAGAGTGAGAGATAGGGGTCAAGTTTCATTCCTCTACATATGGATTTCCAGTTTTCCCAGCACCATTTGTTGAAGAGGCTGCCTTTTCTCCAATGCATGTCTTTGGCACCTTCGTCCAGTGTGATGAGTGTATTTACGTGGGCTTGCAGAGCTGACAACTTTTAGTCCTGGATGTACTGTGTCCTCTCTCAGCACTACACTTTGTCCATGTGGTCCCCTGCCCTGGGACCCCTTTCCCTCTCCTCACCCTGCACATTTGCCTTCTCCAGTGTTACGCGCTGAACTGTGTTCCCTCGAGGGTCATATGGTGAAGTCCTAACCGCCAGTACATGGAAATGTGACCTTATTTGGAGCTGGGGTCTTTACAGAGGCTGTCAAGTTTAAACAAGGCTATGGGTGTGGATCTTAATGCAATATCAGTGTCCTTTACTGGTGTCCTTATGAAAGAGGAAGTCTGTAGATGGACTTGCAACCAGGATAATGCCATGTGAATACCAAAACAGAGATGGAAGTGATGTGTTTACAAGGCCAGGGATGCCAATGGTCACCAGCAAACCACCAGCAGAGGAGAGGCCCAGAACAGATCCTCCCTCGCAGCCCTCAGAAAGAACCGGCCCTGGGGACACCTTGATTTAGGACCCCCGGCCTCCAGAACTGTGAGATCATGAGCGTCTGTCTTTTAAGACATTCAGTTTGTGGGACTTTGTTAAGGCAGCCCTAGCCAACTCACGCATCCCATCAAGTCCACATCACCCAGCAGAGCTGGGCTTGGATGACTTACTCCCAAAAGCCAGTCTTTCCTGACCTCCTTAGCCTCCAATGTGGGCGGAGGCCTGAACCCTCCACTCCTGAAGCACCCCATCCTTGTACGGTAGCACCTGTCACCCTGCAGGGCCTCTGCTTGGGTGCCCTGATAGCACAAGCACGGGTCATCATCTGTCCAGCCGCCCACTGTGTTCCAGAGTGCGGCACGCTGCCCAGGATGAGCGGGACCTGCTAGGTTTGTTGGATGAATGAATGAATGAAAGTGCAGAGGCTACAGAAGATGATAATAGCCAGAGCTGAGATATGGCATCTGAGAAGGAGTGACCAGAGACAAATAGTCATTGTCCCCAAAGGAGTGAGGGCCTCAGGTTGGGTTGGGGACAGCTCTGAAGATGCAGCAGCAGGTTGGGTGGCAGTCGGCTCCATCCTGCGCACCCTGACCTGACTCGAGGTACAGTGGAGAAGAGTCTGAACAGTTCCAGGGTCCAGGAGCCAACGTGGGGCGGGTGGGGACTGCTGAGAGCTGGAGGTGGCAGCTGGACCCCCACACCCACAAGCAGGAAGGGCTTCTTCTGGGTTCAAATTTTCAGCTTCAAATCAGCCAAGTCCAGGCTGATAAAATTCTGACAGGACCATTCCCTGGCCTCATAGGTAAAATATTGCAATGAGAGAAAACAGAGATGGAGAGGAAACTACAGATGGAAAGAAAGCCAGGTTATCACCCTATGGCAATATCTGATCCCCATCCAAATGCCAAACTTGAAAGAAGTGTGGAAATGTGAACACTAAGTATTGAGTATAATGCAGAATTCGTGTTCATTTCTTTTAGGTGTAGGGATAGTGCTTGCTTTCTTTTAAGTCCTTATCTTTTAGAAATCGCATCAAAAATATTTACAGATGAAACCATTTTTTTAAGTGTACATCTTCGCTATGTACATGGGGCTGTGACATCTGGCAAGCCACACCAGCTCTTGGAACCTCAATTTCTTCATCTATAAAATGGGCATTACGATACTCTGGTAAAGCACCTGGCACATCGTAGATGCTCCGTAAATGGCAGGGTCCTTAGACCAGTCTTTACCTGGAGGAGATCCCTGGGACTGGAACCCTGATCTTCTCATTGTCCCAGCAGCCTCAGGGACAGCCCCTCTGTGGGATCTCAAAGATGAAGGAATCTGAATGTCCAAGGTAAGTCCAGCAAGAACTCAGACTGAAGGTCTCTCTGGACCAGAGTTCTGGCCCCAGGGTGGCCCCCAGACCAAGACCAAGGGCAAGTATAGCCCTACAAGACTTCCAAGCTCAGTCTTTCAGTCAGAAAGCCAGGCGGGGAGACCAGGTCTCCACAGGAAGACCCCCCAAGGTCAGCTCCTTCCTACTTCCTCAGACCTGGGCAAAACCATCCAGCCTCCTGGCCAGACAGGGCGAAGCATCCCCGGTGTGGCTTCCTGCATCCCCTGGGGCTGCTCTGCCCTCCCCTTTGGTCATTTTTACTTATCAGGTTGTCCCCAAGGTTACAAACACTTCTCAGAATGGCCTTTGATTAAAATCCAATGAAGCAAAAAACCAAGCAGGATTCACAGGAGAAAAATCTCAGCCACCATCGCAGGGAAGACAACTCAGTTCACTCCTCGCACCAGGGAAAGGCAGGCTTCAGAAGTGGAGTTTGGACCTCAGGGCCTGACATCTTTGAGCAGCTACCACGAGCCAGGCCTAGGAACGACATTCTCTCACTGGGCCGCTAAGAGTGGTGGCCTTCCTAGGTGCTTCCCTTTCCTCAGAGCCCCCGAGTCACAGTGGAAGCTCCTGACTTCTTCTCCCTCTGCTCCCTGTAACTGGGATGGCATTCCACTGTGTCTCTTCCCCACACTCCATCTTTCCACGACGGTCAACATGATCACTCCAAACCTAGCAAAGCTAACCCCCTTTTCCTTTCTCCCACCACCCATGACCTTTACAGAGCTTCCCACCCAGCGCGCTGGTAAGTCACGCACGTGCCCACCTCCCACCACCAGACTACAAATTCCTTGAAGGTACAAGGTAAATAGGTTTTTTTGAAAAAACACTGGAGAATGTTAGGAGCCGCCTGGTTGGTGGCGGTCCATGAAAAACAGTTGGAGGAGCCGGGGTAGAGAAAAGGAATGAGAAGGATAACAACGATTAGCATCCTTTTGTTCTTACATCCTGGGCACTGAGCCAAGTGCATGGCCTTTGGAATAGAGCAGTTGCCCCTTATCTGCAGGGGATACATCACTGGATGCCCAAACTCATGGATAGTACCAAACCCTGGACGTACTATTTTTTCCTATATATACACACCCATGATAAAGTTGATAAATTAGTCTCAGCAAGAAACTAATAACTTGTAATAAAAATAGAACAATTATAACAATATAGTATAATAAAACTGCCAGCATCACTACTCCTGCATTTAGGGCCATTACTAAGTACACTAAGGGTTACTTAAACATAAGCACTGAATAGTTGATCCTAAACTGAGACGGCCTCTAAGTGCTGCCAGGCTGGCAGCATATACAGTGTGGATCCACTGGACGAAAGTGGGATGAAGAGGAAAGGCATGACAGCGTATCATGCCGCTTAGAATCACATGCAGTTTAAAACTTACAAATCCAACATGTATCCCATTTGTTTACAATTTTATAATAAAAAAAAAAATTACAAATCGTTTAATTCTGAAATTTTCTGTTTACAATGGTTCAGAGCATGCTTGATCACAGGTAACTAAAACAGTGGACCACAGAATCTCAGATAAGGAAAGTACTGTATGTCCTAAAGTCACCATTTTTCCACAGATGGGGTACAATGATTTGAATGTGTCCCCTAAAGAACACATGTTGGAAACTTAGTCGGCAGTGCAACATTTTTAAGTGGTGGACCCCAGACAGAGCTGAGCAGGCCATGACAGTGGAATGAATAGATTCATGGTGTTATCACAGGAGTGGCTCATTTAAGGGGGAGTTGTAGGGGATCTGAGGCACTATTGCTGGTTTGCAGGGCCACATGCAGGAGCAGAGTGACCTTTGGCTGACCTCCAACAAGAAGGTGTGGACCTCAGTCCTACAACCACAAGAATCCGGATCCTGCCAGCAACCTGCAGAAACTGGGAAGCAGGGTCCTCCTCAGAGCCTCCAGCTAAGAACCATTCTTCCTGCATCCCAATTTTAGCCCCGCGAAGCCCTAAGCAAAGGACCCGTCAGGTCTCCCAGACCTCTTCCTTGTGGAACTGTGAGTTAATAAATTGGATGCCGTTTCAAGCTACTGCTTGTGGTAATTTGTTACACAGCAAGAAAAAATGAGTATGGGTCATATTAAACTTTCAACCCATTAGCTTTGTGTATGGCCTCGCCTGGTTTGAACAGGAAACCAATTGATTAATAATAATCACTTGCAGAGCAGATGGTAAAGGGCAGAATCTTTCCCGTTTTGCCAGAATCAGCAATGAGCATCACAGCTGAGAAAAAAGTCTTCAGAGAGCCTGAAGTTTGGGTGCAGACACCGGCACAGTGAGGTGTCGGGGTTGGGGTGTTTTCCCATGCAGCCGGTGGGCCAGGAGTGGCTGCAGGGTACACGTTAAATGTTTCAAGGTAACCGCTAAGATAGAGCAATGCGGTGAGTGACTTCCAAGCCAGCAGAGGAACATAGAGCCAAGGAAAACTGTCATCCAAATGGCGGACAGTGGAGGAAACAGAAAGAGAAGCAAAGTGGGGAAAAGATGGAAAATAGAAGACGTGAGTAGCAATAAGTTCAAATATTATAAATCACACAATATAAAAGACTGCTTATAAAAGGACAGAAATTCTCAAATTAGACTTACTTGAACCTGCCTAGATATGTTATGAACCACACCTAAAATGTAACTAAAACATAAAAAGTAAAGAGGTGGGTAAAGTTATACCAGGAAAATACTCACTGAAGTAAAAATTTTGAGGAATTCTATCTTCTGACAAAATAGTCATTCAGGTTAAAAGTGTATTATGGATTCTTTTTTTAAAAGGAGCAATTCACCTTGAAGATTTAGCAACCTGAATGCACATCTCCCTAACAAATAGCCTCAGCATATACGAAGCATACATTGACAGAAAAATGAGACAAAATTGATAAATCCCCAAGCTTGCTCAGAAATGTTAATGCATCTCTCTCAGAAACTGATAAATCAAGTAGACAAAAAACTAGAAAGAGTAGACAAGAGCTGAACAAATTAGGGAAGGAGAAGATGACTACATAGAATAGAGATTTAATAAAAACCTTAGTAGTGATCATTTTATACCAATAAAGTTGATGAAAAATCGACAGTCTTCTAGAAAAACTACACACATTACAAAAATTCACTCCACAAAAGTGCAACACATGAACACATCAGAAAAGAAAACTTAGGTCAAATATCATTTACATTAATGCCAAAAGCTTAAGCGAAATATTAACTAAACTAGCAATTTTCTTCTAATATGATTTAGTCAAGTAGTATTTATCCTCATTATTTAAGAATGATTTAACCTTTAAAATCTATAAAGATAATTTATCCCATCAATAAATTAAAGAAGAACAGCTATATGGTAACTTGATAGATGGAGAAGAAAAGTATTTTATGAAATAAAGCATGTTCAAGATGGAGAAAAAAATGAGCCAACTAGAAATAAAATGAAACTTCTTTAATCTGTTCAAATGTCTATGAAAAACCTACATCACACTGACAAATGAAACTGACCAAATTATGTTACATGCTTGTATGAATATGTCACAATGAATCCCTCTATTATATATAATTATAAGGCACCAATAATAGTTTAAACCTAAAAAAAAAAAAACCTATGGCAAGTATCACACATGGTAAAGCATTAGAAACAGCCTCTTTAAAGTTAGGAACCAAACAGAAATGTCCACCATCCTAACTTCTGTTTCTGTTGTACTGGAGGGCATAGCCAATGTGGTAAGAAACAGACCCAAGCATGCAGATCAGCAAAGAAGCAGCACAATTGTCATTATTCACAATTAATACATTTTTCTACACAGAAAATTCTAGAAAACCTACACATAAATATTAAGAAGAGACAATAAAGGATACTGGACACAAGAACACAAGATCAGTATATAAATATGAATATATAAATATCAGCAGCAATTCTTGAACAAGATAGAAAAACACGAGCAACAACAAATGAGAAATATATTTTTTTGAGGCAGGGTCTTGCTCTGTTGCCCAGGATAGTCTTGAACTCCTAGGTTCAAGTGATCCTCCTACTAGGGAGGCTGTTCCCTAGTATGGGGACTATTGGCATGCACCCCACACCTGGATGAGAAATGTGAATTTTAAATTGTGTTCACAATAGTAACAAAAAATATAACATTCCTGGGTTTTTAAGAAAAATATATAAACTGTTGTTAGCACAAAAATACCTACGTTGATGAAGAAATACAGCGTGTTTAGAAGCAAAGACATTAGCTCAGAATTGTTCTCAAATAAATCAACTAATTCAAAGAACTTCCAATGACAACAAAAATTGGAATTTTTCACAGCACTTGACAATCTGACCCTAATGTTTACATAGGTCAGTAGAAAGTCAAGAATGGTCAAGATAATTTTGAAAAAGAATAATGAGAAAGACTTGGGCCAGGTGTCAGGATTTACAATAAAGCTTTTATTTTAAAGGGCATACTATTCTCCAATGGATAAATGAATAAAGTAATAGCCAGCAATGGAGACCCCAAATATACACGCTTACATACATGCATACTTACATACATGCATATATATGCATACACATTCACATACATCATTGTTGACATTTCAATCAATGGAAGAAAATGAATTTTTAAATGTGAAAAGCAATGTTCTTTCAAAAATAGTTCTCACCTGCTACCTCTAAACTAATGTTGCATTGATGATATTATGTCTCATATTTATTTTAAATGCCCCAGAAAAATATGGTAAGGCAGGAAGAAAACTGATGAAGCACAAGGGTCAAAAAGTTGTTCTTTAAAACCAAGGGAGAGGTATGTGGGGATTCATATTCCGTCTACTCTTGAGTGGTATTTTAAATTTTCCATAAAAATTGTTTTCGTAAGTTTTAGATATTTGAAAGTATCTTTCTGACCTTGGGTAACAAGGGAATTCTTGAACAAGATAGAAAAAGCACAAATCACAAAGGGGGGGGAATCGATAAATTTGATTAGATTAAACTTTTAAACCAATGTATGACAAAGAATGTCTTAAATAAAGGTAAAAGATGCACCACAGACTGGGAAGAAATAGTATAGCATAGCTAGCTGACAAAAGAATACTACGCAAAATATATTAAGAACTCACACAAGCCAGAGAAAACAGCCCAATAGAAAAAGTGGCAAAAGATGTTATGAAACATACTGTAAAGGGGAAGCCCGATGGCTAAGATAAACCTGTGAACAGATAATAAATTACATTATCGATTAGCAAATGCAAAATAAAGTAAGATTTCCACACAACAAATCAGCAAAAATTTTAAATTTTGATAATACTGGGTATGGCTGAGGAGTAGAGAAATAACTCTCAGGCACGTCTCATGGAATTTTAAATTGGTACAACTCTGGAGAGGAATGTGGCATTATCCAGTAAGTTCAAAAATGGGAGGCCTTGCACCCCAGCAATTCTGCTTGTGCTCACTTGTGGGGCCCTGGAATGCAAAACTAAGGTGATCTCTAAACTACACCAAGAAATAGAAAGGCTTACATCTGCTGGATGTGGCCAGATTTTCCACCTAAACCAATGTGCCATTATGCCGCCAAAAACATTTGCATTTTCCAGTTTCCCTATGCCCTTCCATGCCCATCTGCAATAGGTAGAAAGCAAATTCATTTTTATTTTAAATCTCATTTATTTCTGAGTGAGGGTGTACATCTTTGCAAACATTGACTGTACATTTGTACTCCTTTTTTCTGGAAAGGGCCTATTTAGAGACCCATTTTTCTCTTTTGCTCTTTGTTATGGTTTGGATATGAGGTGCCCCTCAAAAGCTCTTGTTGTTAATGCCGGAATGTTCGGAGGTAAAGATCTGAGCTTGTGAGGGCTGTCACCTAATCAGTCCATCCTGGTTTGAATGGACAAACTGGGTGGTGACTATAGGCAGGGGGACGTGGGTCCTAGGGGACATGCCCTGGAAGCGTGCATCTTTTCTATGGCCCTTTCCCCCTCTCTCTCTCTCTCTGCTTCCTAACTCCCCCATTAGCTGAGCTTTCCTCTGCTGGGCCCTCCACCATGATTTGCTGCCTCACCTTCTGCCCAGAGCAATGGACTTGGCCATCTATGGACTGAGACCTTTGAAACCATGAGCTGAAATACTTTTTTCCTCTTCTAAGTTGTTCTTATTATTTTGATCACAGCAACACAAAGATGACTGAAGCACTCGTCTCTTAGAATTTCTAAATACATGTATTAATAAGGAAGTATTCTCTCTGCCATTTATTGCAAATATTTTCACTCTTTCAGAGTTTCTTTTGACTTATCCATGGCACTTTTGCCATGCAAAAATGTTTTAAATTGCATGTGATACATGTGCTTCTCCTCTTTTTTTGGCTTCATGGCTTTAAGCCATGCCTAGAGGAATCTTTGCCTCTCCACTATTCTTTTTTTCTCTCACTCCTGTTTGTGTCTAGTACTTTATGATTTCATAATTTACATTTACATCTTCACTGAACTGTGATTTCTTTTGGCATAATAAGAGAAAGAGAAACATGGCTTTCTCCATCCTCTGCCACCAATGGCCAGCCAGTAGACCCCATAACCACCCGCTATAGTTTGGATATGAGGTGTCCCCCAAATCTCCTGAGTTAATGCAGGAATGTTTGGAGGTAAGTTCTGAGATTATGAGAGCTTAACCTAATCAGGCCGTCCTAGTCTGAATGGACTGACTGGGTGCTAACTGCAGGCAGGTGGGGCGTGGCGGGAGGAGGTGGGTCACTGGGGGTGTGTCCTGGAAGGGGTATCTTCCCAGTGTCCCCTTCCCTCTCCCGCTCTCTGCTTCCTGACCCCACGGTGAGGTGAGCAGCTTTCCTCCACCGGGTCCTTCCACTGTGATGTTCCGCTGCCTCGCCCTGGGCCCAAAGCAATGGCATCGACCATCTGTGAACGGAGATCTCTCAAACCATGAGCCCCAAATATAAACTTATCCTCCTCCAAGTTGTTCCTGTCAAGTATTTTGATCACGGCGACACAAGGCTGACTAAAACGTCATCTATCTACCTCGTCCGCTCTGCTTCCAATGCCACCTTATTAAACATAAAATTTCCCCACGTTCTGGGTCTGCTCTGGCCTCTGTGCCCGGCATGGTATGATGGGCTCCATTATCATTTTAAAGGGTGCCCTGATGTCACTTAGCTCTCTCAAGGCCTTATCCCTTATCTTCAGATTTTTCCTGTCTTTTCTCAGATGTTGTTATTTCCATACAAGTCTTAGAATAATAGTCATTACCTATTAGTAATTACATTGGTATCATGTTGAATTCATAAATAAATTTAAAGAGAATTTCCAGGTTCACAATACTGGTCTTTCCTATTCCAAACAAAGGGTACCTTTCCATTTTCTTTTAGTTGGTGGTTGTGTGGGACTTGATTTTGTCCTTCCCAACATCTGTGTATTGAATTCCTGACCTCTGGCACCTTGAAGTGCAACTGTTTTTGGAGACAGAATTTTACAGAGGTGATAAGGGTGAAGACAGAGAAGGAAACATCTAGGAGCTAAGGGATGGGGGAACAGGTCCCCAAAGAATCGAACCTTATGACACCTTGGTCAAGGACTTCCAGCTTCCAGAACCATGAGACAAGGAACATCTGTTGTTTTAAATACCCAGTCTGGAGTGTTCGTTATAATAGCCCCAGAAAACTATGGCCATATGGCTAAATTTTTCTTTTCTTCTTATTTTTTTTGTACTGGGGATTGGTCCCATAGGTACGATACTACATCCCCAGCCCTTTTTGTTTTTTAACTTTTGAGACAGAATCTCACTACATTGCCCAGGTAGCCCTCAAACTTTGGATCCTCCAGCTTCAGTCTCCCAAGTCGCTGGGATTACAGGTGAGTGCCACCAGGCCCAGCAGATTACAGCTTTTCAATATCTCCTCCACCTCAGCTCAATAATAACAACGCCAGAAAAAGCAGATAGGATTGGCAGGATTGGGTTCAAAGCCAAAATCTTCCTTCTACTAGCTGTGTGATTAAGTCGCTTACTCTGTGCCTCGGTGTCTTCATCTGACCTATGGGAGTGGTCATTAAATGAGGTAAGGTAGGAAAGACATAAGTCAGTGGGACTTAGTGACGGGGGACGGGGGGAGGAAAAGGAGGACCCCAGAATGTTGTCCTGGGTGAGTTAGTGGACAGTGATGCCATTCCATAAGACAAGGGACCCAGAGGAGATGATGAGATCAGCGTCAGGCATTCTAATACTGAAGGACTTGTGGGGCATGGCGGAACTTTCCAGAAGGGCAGCTGAGTGGAGATCTGGTCTGGAGACAGTGGGAGAGCTGACTCCATGGGAGTGGATGAGGCCCTTGGAGGGGAGTATCAGAAGTGACCAGAAGGAAAAGGGCAGGGTCCTGGGGCCGCCAGTACTGCCGGGACCCCTGAGGAGCCCAGCTGGCGGAATACGTCCTGGGGTGCTTCCTCATTTTACAGGGCTTGAGGGAGCAGGCATCGTAACCACAGCTGCCTACAAATGCCTGTAAAGAGTCGAGGAGCTGGACCTTGTTGGTCAAGTCGGCCTCTCTCGTCCACCTTCCTAATGCTTTCTTCCAGCCTCTAGCAAGCTCAATGTCAAGGCCTCTAGCACGCTTGCGTCAGTTTGACCAATACCTACCCCCAAGGGCTGACCCATCTCTCCTTAGTGGCTCTCCCACGAACCTCCTTTAAAATAAGCCAACATTCCTCCAGCCAGAAATGCTGAAGGCCACTGGCAATATACCCTTGCACAGGCTCTTCGGTCTTCTCCCTCAAAGAAGAACCCAGACTCGTTTCCACTTCAAATCCTCATCTCCTCCACCCCCACCCCTTGAACCAAGAAGTCTCGCCTTCAACCTGGATGGCTCCTGACCAAGCACATCTGTGGATGCAGCAGGGGGATTTGAACCACAGAGCCAAGTGAGAGGCAGCCCAGCAAAGAGATTAAGAGCACAGTCCTGGGGGTCAGGGAGCCCAGAGTTTAAACCCCAGCTCTCTCGTTTTCTTTTATTTATTCATTTATTCATTCATTCATTCATTCATTCATTCATTCATTCATTCTTTCAAGTATTCATTTAGTAACACGCATTGAACCCAGGGGGGCTTAACCACTGATCAACATCCCCAGCCCTTTTTATTTTTTGTTTTGAGACAGGGTCTCACTGAGTTGCTTAGGTCCTCGCTACATTACTGAGGCTGGCTTTGAACCTGGGATCTTCCTGCCTCAGCCTCCCGAGCTGCTGGGATTACAGGCATGTGCCACTGTGCCTGGTGACCTGTCTCTCTCATTTCACTTGTGACTTGGAGCCAGTTAACTCCCCTCTCCAGACCTCAATTTCTTGATTTGTAAAATCAAGAACTAAAGTTGAACTTTCCACTTAAGATTGTCACTGGGATTAAATGATATAACCAAAGCACTCAGCCTACAGGAAGTTCCGGGTAAGCTTTAATTATCTGTTACATCTCTAAAGGTTTGGGGGTGAGTCTCTGTAGCCCACCCCTCACTTCACAGACGCAATTTGAAGGCTCCCTTGACCTTGGGAAGATGGAATTTAACCTTGACAGTAGAAGGAATGTTCAGAGCTTAGAATTTAAAAAAAAAAAATCCAAGTAAGTTCAACTCCACCTTGCAAGTTTTGATATCTCTTCACTTCTCTGGGGCAGTCATAATACATCCCATGGTTAAACTGGATAATGAACGGTCACGTCTACTTCACCGTCTGGCACAGATTAAGTGCTCACAACTGAAATCTGAATCGGTTTGAGGAGAGAGCAGAAAGAAGTTTAAGAACTATGAAGAGAGGCACATCGTCTCTGGATGGAACTGAAAGCTATTAAACTCCGCGGGAGCTTTCTTCAGGTTAGCTAAACTTCTAAGCTAACTCTCCTAAAAGAAATCAGCCCAGTTCAGCACACGGGGCCGATTCCACTCAGGCCAAGGATGGTTGACGGTTTTGTTTGGCCTTGTGAGTCGACTTCCCTTCTGTTGAGTTATGGGTGGTTTTGACATGTATTGCTTTCTTTAAATAAGAAGTTGGGGAGAACACAAGAAGTGGACCAGAAAGCTTTTTCCAACAGAAAAGAAATGTCATTTACGGAGCAATATCAGACACCGGCGTGGCAGGGAACAATTCAGATGGGGCAAATGAAGCGAATGTTCCCATGATGAACTGTCTCTGCACAATCAGTCATGCGCCGGTAAATCTGGCTTGAGTGGCAGCCGTGTTAATAAACCGGAGAGCAGATTGATGCCCGTCGGAGGCCAGGGAACGCACAAAGTGAAGAGCTCGTCCAGGTCCGCACCAGTCGCAGTATAAATATGTATCACTGGTTTCTAAAGTGAGTTATGATTTCATTCTCCTAGCCGCACCTGAAGTCTGGAGAGGGCATTTGTCTAGTTCCTGTATCGGGGGTGACAAGTATTGCAGCTGGTCACGTGGGGGAGAGAGCTGCTTGGCAGATAAATCAGGTCCTGTGAAGGAACCTGTTGTTATCAATTTGATCTTGGGGGGAGTCTCCCTGCGGGTGGGCAGTGTTGTCAGTGCATTGAACGGTCTTCCCTTGGCCGGCAATCTGGCCAGCGCTGCTTTCTCCAGCGGTCGTGCCTCTGGGTGGGCTGGTACGCAACCTTCGGAACCCAGAGTGTGGCCAGTTTGAGGGCAGATTTGTTCTGGAGGCCTGTGTTCCAATTTTTAGTGCGGGGACCACTGCTATCTGTTTATCTGAGATGAACACCAAGGTCAAGTCTGAAGTCTAGCCTCTGCCGCCTGCGAGGATATGCTGGAGCAACAGCTCCGGGCACAGGGGACTTCTGTTTCGTGGTCTCTCTCACGCAGTCCATGACCTCTGGGTGGGTCCCTAAGCCCAGGCTCACTTTTGCTCATCCTGTCCACGGTCATCAGGCACGTTCCTCCCATGCTGGAGGCCCAGAGTCCAGATCTCCGTCTACAGCCCAGCGCATACCCCAGGGCTCCACGCCCAGAGTTCCAGACCTCTTGAGGACATCCACCCGCGTCTCAGCTTCAGCCTAAGTGGAGCTTCGCAGCTGTCCCTCCCCCTCCTGGGTTCCTCGTTTCAGCCATGACGCTGCCACTGCCCCAGCTGCCCCACCTCGAGGCCCAGCAGGCACCTTCCACTCCCCCAGACCATCTCTCCACATCCATGAAGATGCACTCTAGTAAGAGTCTACACTTTTGTTTGGGTAGAGTGACTCCTGACTGGGACACTCCTCAGAATGCCGGTTACGAAAGTCACTTTCCCCCAGGTCGGCAAAGATCACCCAGTAGGACTGACTCCACCACTAAGTGTTTCCAGACCAGCTCCCCAGACTCTGCAGGAGGGGACCCTCGCCCGGGATGCTCTCTGACTTTGAGAAAACCTGCAGAGCAGCCTTCTGTTGTAGCCTCCAGCTGGTAGGCTCCCAGGAGGGTTCCAGGAGCCTCATGTGATCTCCATCTCCCGTGAAGCAACAAGAGACACAGCCTGAGGTTTTGCTCTTTCTTCATTTACGAGGACCCAGAAGGTACCCCTGAGGAGGAACATATGTGGCACACGACATGGCTGCAAACATTTCAGCACCAGCACTCTGTAGTCGGGGGCAGGAGGGCACCGGAGAGGACACTGCCTCCTAAACCCCTGCATTTTTTTCACGAGGATGGCTCAGGGTTCGATGCCCGCCTAGTCCAGGCTAGACCAGCTGAGTGCGGAGGTTGAGGGCACACAGGCTGGGTGTTGGACAGCCCTGGGCCAACCCTGTTCCACGCTTACTCACCGTGTGGCCTCAGACCCCGTTCCACCTGTCCACGCCTCCGTTTTCTCATTAGTGAGATGGGATGGGTGCCCCCACTCTGTAGGGCCGTGTGAAGATTAAGCGCAATTCTATCTGCACACGCACCCAGGCCAACAGGCAGCTGGTGAGCAGTTATCCCTCTGTGTTGAATTCCAAGTCCTTCCAGTCTTGAAGGGCTGTCTCCAGGCGCCCTCCGCCCAGAAGCCGTCTTGGATAACTTCTGCCCTGGCCACCTGATAAAGAGCTGGCATCTCCACTGACCCACGAGCCCAGGCAGGAGCCGGGGGACAGAGATGACCTCCACACAACTCCTACCTTCAGGTGAGTGAGTCCCGCCCAGCCCTTCTTCTCTCTGAAGTTAGCCAGGGACAGTGTTGTTCCAGGCTCTGGTTTGTCACCATGCAACAGAGATTGTGTGCCTTGCCTCTGCTGGTGGTACAGAGCATGGGAAAAGGTGGATAGGAAGGAAGGACAGGGGGACAGGAAGGAAGGACAGGGGGACAGGAAGGAAGGAAGGACAGGAAGGAAGGAAGGGAGGGAGGAAGGATGGACAGGAAGGAAGGAAAGGAGGAAGGAAGGATGGACAGGAAAGAAGGAAGAAAGGAAGAAGAAAGGAAGGGAGGGAGGAAGGATGGACAGGAAAGAAGGAAGAAAGGAAGAAGAAAGGAAGGGAGGAAGGAAGGATGGACAGGAAGGAAGGGAGGATGGACAGGAAAGAAGGAAGGAAGGGAGGGAGGGAGGATTAACAGGAAGGAAGGGAGGGAGAGAGGAAGGAAGGAAGGAAGGAAGGAAGGAAGGAAGGAAGGAAGGAAGGGAGGGAGGGAGGGAGGGAGGAAGGAAGGGAGGGAGGGAGGGAGGGAGGATCAACAGGAAAGAAGGAAAAAAGGAAGAAGGAAGGAAGGATGGATAGGAAGGAAGGAAGGAAGGAAGGAAGGAAGGAAGGAAGGAAGGAGGGAGGGAGGGAGGGAGGGAGCAGAGAGGAAGGGGAAAGGGCGGTGTGAACCCCGGGCTACCCTGGGAGGAGGGCGAGGAGTGAGCAGGTGAAAGGATGAGCCCGCCTCCTGCCGGCTCCAGGTCCGGCCATCCTCCTCTGGCCCAGGTGGCAGGACGCCTGCTGCGTGTCCTTATCATCCCACCTGGAGAGAGATTTCATTTTCCCCCTTTATGGCCCAATTTTCAATAAGTGAAACTTGTTTAAAGGCTCGCGGCTCCGAGCAACGGCGTCTTCGGACAGGGAGCCCGCGCCTTCGCCCGTTTATGAATATTAATAATACATGACGAAAAGCCGCAGCTTCGTTTTATTTTGTCCTCCAAGTCCAGCCCTTAAATCGAGCATTTAGGGAGGGAATGTTTACCTGACATCCTCCGGGAAGCATTTCTGGTCTTAAAGGGAAACGCGCCCCACCGCAGCCAGGGCTGACACCCACACCCTGCCGAGCAGGCGCCAAAACCTGTGGGTGCCCTGTGACCATCGCCACTCTACAGATGAGGAAACCGAGGGTCAGAGAGGTCAGGTAAGCTTGCCCCAGGCCGGTCAGCTCAGGGCGGGGCAGGATTCTGACCCGAGCTCTCACCTGGGGACTGGCTCAGCTCTCCCTGCGCAGCCTCACACACACCTAGGTGGGCAGTGGAGGCTGAGGCCACCTTGTGCAGGCCACCAGTGCACCGCCCAGGCTGGGGCAGGGGACAGGCCTGGAGAGCCGTTCAAGGAGAGGAAAGAACACAAGCAGAAGCCCCGATTCCAGGGTAACCCAAGCTGTGGCTGCAGCTTGGAAAGCTGCAGAAAGACCTGAGGGTAGATCTCAGGGGGCCAGGTAGGAGGTGGGGTTCACATGAGGGTCCTGGGGAGACACTGAGGTCTCAGGGAGCCGGGAACAGGAGCGTGACCTGCACTGGGTTTTAGGACAACCACTGAAGAGACAGGGACACCCCCTGAGTGCCAGATGCCCAGCCCTGGTGGAGAGAGGGGTGCAGCCAGAGCCTGGTGCCGCCTTCTCTTGAGCAGGCACTGAGCGAGGCCCTCTGCCCAGGTCAGGTCCTCAGGGAACAGCTATTAAGCACCCATTGCATGTAGGAACCACGGAGACCTAAGAAGCCCACGTCTCCAAGCCTGACGGTGCAGGCAGAAAGAGAAATGGCCAACGCGAGGCATGATTTAATACTTAATATTAATTAATAATAAATCACTGTTATTTTATTTATTTACTCCTATTAAATAATAGTAGCAACTAGCATTAACCACCTTACTAAGTTCCACTCACTACGCCAGGCAACAGCCCTCTGGGAAAGAGATTACTATCTTCATCTACAGATGAGGGCACTGGGTTTCAGAGAGGTTGAGTAACTTGTCCAAAGTCACACAGCTGGCAAGGGGCAGAGCACACTCATCCTTAGCCATCACGTTTCTCTGCCTCCTCTACTCACTCTCACTGCCCCAGAGTGTGTCAGGGAGCCAGAGAGCACAAAGGAAATTGCTTCCCCGCAGTGATGAGGGTTAGGCGAGGCTTTGGGGAGAAGGCATTTCGAATGCAGAGATGGAGGGAGAGGGTGTTCCATGCACTCAGTAGTATCCAGGGGAGGTCAAGTGCGGCAGCGCAAAGGTCTGCATCGTGGGAAGGTGGTGGGAAATGAGGTTGGAGAGAAGCTGGGTTAGCATCTGAAGGACACTGAATGGCAACTAAGGAAATGAGACTTTGCCCTGCAGGCAGTGGGAGGCCACCAAGGGGACAGGTTCCGATTAGTGTTTAAGGGATGAACTTGGGAGGCTCGAGGGAGGAAGGCCTGGGAGGAAGATGGCAGCCAGGACACTGGCTGTCATGGTCACGATTCTGATGCAACCCGTTTATTGAGCAGTTACTATGCCAGGTCCCTAGTGTCCACACTGCAAAGCCAGCGTGACTCTCCCCCTGTGCAGGCGGCAGGCGGGCCCAGGGAGGGCAGTAAGTTGAAGCTGTCCCTGCCCCTCCCCCACAGCAGCCCTCCAGGGAACCACAGGCATCTCTGTCACCCTCCTGAGAGACCAAGACTGATGGTGGCCTCGCTCCTTCCCACTTGCCCTCCTGGGCCCTTCCCAGGAGGAATTCTGCCCCCACACTGGCTCTGGAAAGGATCCTGGGCTAGACACACGCGTTCCAGCTGCTGAGTTCATCAAAAGGAAGCAAATCACTCCAAGTCCTGGGCTCCCAGCCCCAGCGCCCTCCCCACCCCACTCCTGTCCTGGGCTCGCTGAACAAGTCCCTCCAAGCCAGCTAAATGCTGAAGTGTGTGCTTCCTGCTCCAAGGGATCAGTTCCCGCTGACTCCGCAGGGGTTGCTCCAAGTGCTGGAGAGCGGGGAGGACCGGGAGGGAGCTCAGGACCCCATCTCCAGCTCTTGGGCAGGGCTGGGGCGGCCGTGCTTACGTGCCTTGCTAAAAAGCATAGCACCAGACCATCTTCGCAAGCCCCAATGGAGAGGGGTGGCCAGGGCGGGGAACGGGATCTGGGCAGGAGCAAACCGAACTCAGCGAGGAGAGAAGAAGGGGATTGTGGAAGAAACCCAGAGCTCGTTTCGCCCGTGATTAAGATGTTTCCAAGGGCTCCCAGGTCAAAGGGGCCAACGGAGTTCAAGTCACATCCGCAGCATTGACGCAGCTTGTTGTCAAGGTCACTCAGATGGCTGCCAGGATCACCTCCTGACTTTGAGAAGCGAGTGGCATTTTAGCTCTGACCCCTCACTCACCATGCAGGTTAGAAGCCCAGAGCCACCTCTGGCCTCCCTCTAGGCCTCCTGGGTGTGGGGTGCAGGGTTCTCCCAGGCCACCCGGCCCTGCTGGCAGGCGGCACACACCGTCCCTTTGCCACGCTGTGTCACCCACACGGGACACATCCTGACTCCTCTCCCTCTCTACCTGCACTCCTGTCCCCAGATCATAGGAGGCAGACTTTGCTCTAGTGTCAGCAAGTGACAGAATTCCCAGCACCCTCCTGCACACATCTCTACCTAGACCCCATGCTAGGCTCAGACACCCTCCTCTCTTCCCTGTGGTCTGCCCCCCCTCCCTCCAGCCTCATCTCACGCCCCTACTCTCTTGCACCCTGAGGCCCATCCACTCAGAGAGTCTCTACTTTCTTGAGTATGCCACAATCCTTCCTGCCCCAGGGCCTTTGCACAAGACATTTGCTTTGCCTGCAATGCTCTTTCTGCTTTTCCCTAGAAGATTTCTGCCAGATCGCAACACAAATGCCATTTATTCAGTGAGGACCTTCATGATCCCCAAAGCTAAATGATATCTTCCACCGGTGTATTCTATTACCTCATTATGTTATCACATACCACAACTTCTGTGTGTGTGTGTGTGTGTGTGTGTGTGTGTGTTAAATGTCTGTCTCCCTTACCAAACTGCAAGCCTTATATGGGTAGGAATCAAAGGTCTAGTGGACAGTCAGCAGAATTTGTTGAATGAATGAATGACAGTGGGCCCTGTCCCCTGGAGGCTGGAGAGAGAGCAATCCCTGAGGAGGGTTCTGAGGCACAGGTGCTCCCCAGAGGGCTCGGATCAGAGAACTGGGGCTGGCCTCTGGAGAGAGGGCAGTCTGAGCCCGGCCTGGAAGGGGTTGGGGAGAGTCACCCAGGACTTGGGCTGGCTGGGCACCAAATGCAAGAGAAAGTAGGTCTGGAAGGGGCTGGAAAGACAGGCCAGAGACAAGTTAGAACTGGTGTCTAGGAAATGGAGAGCCGGTGAGGAGCCGAGCAGAGCTGAGCAGAGTGATGTCACCAACATGACCTCAGAATCAGTACTTGGTGACACAGGGGAGGGGCTGGGCTGGCTCTTGCTGTGGTCAGGCCGTGGGTGACAGGGTGGCAGGGAGTGTGCCCAGTGGGGTCACCTGGAGGACAGGCGCTAGGGAGAAATGGATGACTGGGTGGGGAATGTGACGTGGGAGGTGCCCAGGGTCATCCAGATGGAAAAGTCCACGGCACCTCCGGATCTGTGTGCCAGGCCTGCGGTGCCAGAGGTGGCAGGTGGAGCCAAGCGCGTGGGCGAAAGGACCCGGGAGGGGCTGGGGTGGCTGCCTGGCTCCTTCCAGCCCTGACAGGCAGCCTCCGCTCCGAGGCGGAAGGGAGGAGAGCAGTCCGCGGTCAGATGCGGAGGCGAGAGGAGCCGGAAGGAGCCTGTTCTCCCCATCGCCGTGCCTGGGCCTCGCTCCGGTCACCCTCTGACGGCTGGCACTAATGAGACGCCAGGCCCGCAGCCCGCAGCCTGTAACCAGGGCTCACAGGGCCGGGCCGGGCTGGGCTGCCGGAGGCCGCCGCTCTGTGGCCCTGAAGCCCGGCAGTCTGAGCGCTGTGTCCTCACGGGCACGTGGCGGAGCTTCAGCGGCCTGGATTTTCACCCCACGTGCTGGCCCGCGGGGGGACGTAGACCCCGGAAGGCTGCCCGTCGAGGCTCAGATTCTGTGGTCCATGAGTGGTCGGAAAAGAACCAGGTGCTTGCGTGGGGAGAATGTCACAGCTGCCAGGAACCTGCCCCAGGCCAGGGAGCCAGCGGACCTGGTGGTGAGGTGTAGAAGACGTGGCTCCAGAGAAAACCCAAACCTTTGTTTAATCACTTTTTGTAGTCGTGGATGGACAGCAGCCTTTATGTGTTAACTTCCTGTGGTGTCCAGGAGGGAACCAGTGCCTCACGTGCCAGGCAAGCCTCTGCCACCGAGCCCCAGCCCAGCCCGAAAATCCAACTCCTGAAGAAGCAGCTGAGCTGGTGAGTCCTGAGGCCCCTCTGACCCTTCCATTCTAGACTTTCAAATTCCCAAGCGGAGTCCCCTCTGGGTTTCCAGTCTCACGTCGCAGAAACCCAAGGCCCAGAGAGTGACAGCGGCATCTCAGCTCACACTCCCCGCTGTGGTCTCAGCTGCGTGCCATACACGGTGCCAGGCACCAGGAGCCACTCATCCCTCTGAACCCCGTCCTCCCGGGCCTCCCTTTCTCTGTGCCCAAAGACTGGGTCCCCTCTGCCCCATCAAGGTGACCCATGGGCACCAGGAAGGGGGAGACTGAGAGTGCAGATGTCACTCCAGACCCACCCCCAGGGTCTCCGGCTACAGAGCTCTGCTCAGCGTTGCTGCGGTCCTCTGGGAAGACCGCTTGGCCATGACTGCACCCCTTTAAGCCAGGGGAGAAGCCAGGGGTCTTGACTGGAGGGAGTTTGGTTGAGCTTCATCTCCACCCAGGTCCTGGGGTCCTGGCGTCAGCGTAGCTGGATGGACCTGCTGACAGCCCCCCAGGCTCTGCATTGCTCGTGGGCCTGAGTGGCCAGCATCTCGAGCCTCCCAGCCCCTCCCTGTGGCCATCAGTGTATGATACACCATGAGACCTGGCACGGGCTCACCCAAGCAGGACCCAAGGCGCAGCCACAGGCAGGTGGCTGCACGGTGGCTTGGGGCCCACTCTGGACATGTTAGGATTAGCGCCCCCAGTGGCTGCTGAAGGGGTCAAGCGTGCTCTTGGGAAGGGCACAGGAGTCAGTATCCTACGAAAGAGACGTCTGAGCTGCGCGAGAAGAGAGCCATGTACAGAGAATCAACATGTATCCCATTTGTTTACAATAAAAATAAATAAATAAACAAAATTTAAAAATAAATAAATAAAGAGAGAGCCAGCAGAGAATTTCTTCACTTCCTCCCTCCACAGGCTGTTTGGAGATCCAGTGCCCCGTCCAGGCCTCTGACCACGCCTCATGAAGCTGCTCCGAGCGGCGCCAGCCTTAGGTTAGCGGTGTGTTCCTGGATCTGCAGAACTCTCTTGCCTCTCTGCCCTTAGCCCCGTTCTTCCTTTCTGGGGTGACTTTTCCCACGTTTTAATGTGTCCCCCAAAACACACGTGTTAGAAATGATCCCCTGAATGGTTTCAGGGTTCTCTTGGTGTTACTTGGTGCTTCATTTGGGGAGCTGGGGACGGAACCCAGGGCCTCATGCCTGCCAGGGAACCCCAGACCTCCAGCGCAACAGCGTTAGGAACTGAGACCCGTAGAAAGGCGATCAGGTGGCGGGGGCAGTGCGGATTATACGAGTTCGGGGCTGCAAGCTCAATCTCATGTGCTTTCTTGCACTTCTGCATTCACCATGGAAGGAAGTGGCATGAGGCCTCACCAAATTCCAGCTCCTTAATACTGGACTTTCCAACCTCCAGACCATGAGCCAAGTAAACTCCTTCCCTTTATGAATGACCCCTTCCCTTTACAAAGTGGCCTTCGGCAACAGCAACACATAAGAGCCGCCAGCGTAATAACAGGTACTTTTGACTACAGTTGGGTTTTCTAAGGAACTTCAGCTAATTCATAACAACTCAGCCAATGAGCTCTTATCCCTCGAAGGATGAAACTCCAGAACTGTAAGGAGCCAAGGCTTCCTCTCACTGAGCTCTCCCTTGCAAAGCCTACCCGGGGGTCTTCTTAGGTCCAACTTTCACTCCTAAAAACTATACTGGGCCACCCTCAGCCCTAGTCACTAAAAAGGATACAGGACAAGAATGCTACCTGCTGGCAGGGCATCATCGAGGGTTTCTAAACTGCCGGTGTCCTTAAAGGGGTACACAAAACAGTACAGCCAGGCACAGGGAGACAAGACCCACATCAGGAAGCTGCAAAACCTCCGTACCTGCCAGGGGCCAAGGTCTCTAGCAACAACTCCTAGGACTCCCCAAAAGGTAACATCCTCAGTTACCAGGCCACAGCGCCCAGAGAAGGGCAAAGATTCCGCTTCCTGTGGGTTGTTCACAGTTCACCCCATTCGTGAGCGGGTGAGCATCATTTCTGCCACAAGCAGTGTTGCCAAGTAACAAAGTTGACATGTTCTTTTTATCTGGTTACCAGGAGAACAGAGCTACCACGTTGAATGAAGAAAAAGTTCTCCTGCAGAAGGGAGAGAGCCCATTACCCTCCCACCCACACCCCTCTTTACATGAACTCCAGAGAAGCAGAGATTTGCCCAAGGCCGAAAGTTTCCAGAAAGAAAACAGAGACCACTCTAGGTATTTCACATGCAAGAAGGGATTTCACACAGGGGATTTGCTGGGCACGGCGCGGATCTGGCATCCCAAGAGCAGAAAGTCACTGCCCCCACCACTGCGGGTGGACTAGGACCTGGGACCCAAAGCCTGTGCTGCCATCACTCAGGCCTCTATGCCTTTGCTTGTGGGCAGCAATAGCACGGTGCAGATGGCCTCCTCCTCCTCTTCTCCTCTTCTTCCTCCTCACTTGTACCTTCCAAATCTCATACGTGCATCTCATTAGGGAACCTGATTTACACCCAGGCCTAAGTGCAAGGGAATCAGGAATGCCATCTTTAGCTTTCCAGGGAGGTACAAAGAAGGGAGCAGACGTGGGTGCTGAGGACTGGTAAAAGGTTCAGGGCACGTAGCATAGCGTGGTGAACCCAAGACCCACCCACGGTTCCTCCCTCCCCAGCCAGGCAACCCATTCCTCTGGCTCTTGCTGGCTCCTGGTCCTGTCTCTAAGCTTTAAAGTACTGCTCAAACTCCTTCATCTTCCCTCCCACCACAACACAGAACCACAGCTCCCAAACACCCAGCGGTAGAGCTGAATGGGTCTGGGACAATGTGGTCATAAGAGAAAGGGGTTCAGATGTTCCTTCTTAAAATGATCTCATTTTCTGGCACAATGCTCTGTCTTTGATTCGGGTGGGTTTATTATTTGTAGTGTAATAGTATTAGTAGTAGTACTATTAATATCCCCTCTTCCTATACTCAAACCATCAGTCTCTGTCATATTAAATATATCCTCAACCTTAACACCAATGTGGTTTTCAATGGTGGAGAAAGAAAATGACAAGAAGATTTAGGCAGCCTCTTGTTGCCTGTTTAGGAATTAGTCAGCTTGAGTGAACCTAGGAGTGGAGGTAAGGTACAGGGTTCTTCTTGCCCCAAGATGGAGAGGGGGAAAAGATAAAGGAGGTGAATTTGAAATCTTCACCTCTTTAAGCCTGTTTTCTCATCTGTAAAACACATAGAATGTGGTCATGTAAGTTTGTATTTATAGAGCATTCACCAAGTACCAGGCACTATATTATGCCTGTCTTAGTCTTGTGTTGCTGTAACAAAACACCTGAGGCTGGCTACTTTATAAAGAGGTTTACTTAGCTCACAGTTCTAGAAGGTCAAGAGCATGGTACTGTCAATTGGCTTCTGGTGAGGGTCTCATAGTAAATAGCATCACATGGTGGGAACACTTGTGAGAGAGGTCAGATATTGAGAGAGGAAGTGAGAGAGTGAGGAAGGGCCAGACTCAATTGTTATGAGCCTGCTCTCATGAGAATGAACCACTCCTGGAGACCAGCATTAACCCCTTCACAAGGGCTAATCACCTCTCCCCGCTCCACTGCTAAAGGTCCTCTACCTTCAACACCATCATTACACCAGTACCAAGCTACATCATGAGTTTTGGTGGGGACAGAACACATCCAAACCACAGCAGCCTTTACACAGATTCCAGAAGTAGCCGATTTTATTATTCACATTTCACAACTGAGGAAACTAGACTCAGGGAGGAAAATTGGCTTAGAGAAGTCACACAGCTATCAAGAAAAGAAGACAGGATTCGCATCCAGGATTTTGAGTTCTAGACCCAGAGTTTGAATCCTGACCCATTCAGCTTCCTCTGGCTGGTTTTGTTGTTGTTGTTGTTTTGTTTTGTTTTTTACTTTTCTCTCTTCTTTTTATGGTACTGGGAATTGAACAGAGGGCTTCATGCTCTAAGCTACATACCCAGTTCGTTTTCATTGTATTTTGACACAGGGTCTCACTAAGTTACCCCAGATGGCCTCGAACTTGTGATCCTCCTGCTTCAGACTCCTGAGTGTCTGGGAACACGGCGTGTGCCACTGCTCCCAGCAGGCTGGTTCTTTGAATGTTTTTGGACGCCAGAGTGGGAATCCATCGGCTGCACTTCCCGGCTCCCTTGCAGCTGGGGTTCCAGATGTGACAAGGTTCTGCAGAACAGGCACTCCTGTGTGAGGCTTGGAGGGCAGAAGAAGAGCATCACGGGAGAGGAAATGCTTCACCCCTTCTGCAGTGAGCCTGGGCACAGGTGTCCCTGAGGCAGCTGTAGCAGACGTTCCCGAGGTTGAGCCCTCACTCCGTGGCTGCGCAAAGCAGGACTCAGGAATCCATTCTGCCAGTTTGATGCCTGGAGAGGTGGCGTGTGGCTGTGGCAGGGCCTTCTCAACTTGGCAGGCACCTTCCTGATGCCACAGCTTCCTAATCTTAGCAGCAGCAGCAGCAGCAGCTCCCTGGGGACCCCATTATGTGTACAGTTTGGGGGTGCACCTCCAGTTTTAATCTAGCATCTGTTTCTGCAGTGTCCCCACAGATCTGTAAGTGAGGTCATCCTCTGAGCTAAGACCTTTGGTGATGTTGTGACTGAATCCCCAGACAAAACAAAAGCAAATGCCTCTCCTAAGCCCCTTAGTCCAAACAGATCCAGAGAAAGCAAGGGACACAACACAGCCAGGCTCCCCAGGAGCCGTCTGTCCCAGGCCTTCTGACTCCACTTCTTTGTACTTTGCTTCCAAGAAACAGAGAAGGAAAGTGGGGGGGGGGGGGAGGTTATTATGGCAAGACCCCAAGAGTCCTGATTCAGGAGTCGCCACAGCCAGTGATTCTGTGGTCTCAAGGCATCTGTTCTCAACTTGGAAAAAAGTTGCCTAAGTTGTCACTGCCCAAGAAAGATGTTAGGCCCAACACTATCTCCTCTTCTCTATAACCCCCTGCCAGTCCCAGGTTACCCACATGAAGAGCCCCACTCTTGCCTGGACCAAAAATAGGACAACATTGGAGAAATCTATGAAAGTCTGAAATATGGTTTAAAAACAGAAAAAACAAGTTCTAGAAGATACATGCTTCAAAACTAACAAGACATGTCAGGACAAACCATCTCAGTGGAGATGAAAAGTGTCTTCCTCTAGTGAGTAAAACAGGCCTGTTGTTTTTCTTTTTTAATCATATCACTTGATTTTTAGGGCATGCACATTTCCTAATCATCATACATGGATAATTTTACAATTGCAATTACTGTATAGGTACAATAATGATACACAAAACATGTTATTTTTATTAAGCAATATTTAATTATTATAATATCTAAGATATAAAGGATTACAAACTACATAATATACTTCAAAATGTATATATCATGTCATACATGTATGTACATATATATGTATTTGAAAATAAATAGTTAAATAAATTGAATACATTTGGTTTTATGAAAAAATGCCTGCTTTGAGTTGAATGGACCCACCATTTGACCCAGTTATCCCACTCCTGGGTTTATACCCAAAGGACTTAAAATCAGCATACTACAGTGACACAGTCACGTCAATGTTTATAGCAGCTCAACTCACAATAGTTAAACTATGGAAGCAACCTAGGTACCTTTCAACAGATGAATAGATAAAGAAAATGTGGTATATATATATGATGGAATATTACTCAGTTTTAAAGAAGAATGAAATTATGTCTTTTGGTGGTAAATGAATGGAGTTGGAGAATATCATACTAAATGAAATAAGCCAAACCTAAAAAACCAAAGGCCGAATGTCTTCTCTGATATGCAAATGCTAATTCACAATACGGGGGATGAATAGGGAAAAATACTTTATATCAGGTAGAGGGGAGTGAAGGGAGGAGAAGGGTTTGGGGTAGGAAGGATAGTAGAATGAAACGGACATTATTACCTCATGTGCATGTATAACTGCTTGACTGATGTGATCCTGCAACATGTATAATCATAAGAATGGGAGATTACACTCTATGTATGATCTATCAAAATGTGTAAGTGCATTCTACAGTCATGTACGACCATTAGAACGAATTTTAAAAATTAATTTTAAAAATGTCTGCTATGCAGATAACTTCACTCTTCCTTTATCTTTTCCAGGATTTAAAATGAAAAAAGAAAAAACACCCGCTTTATCTTCTGCCAGCTATAGCCTTGTGACTCTTTAAGCCAGTCCGCAATGACGAGGTGATGTCCCTTCTTCTTCTCGCTCTCTGCTTTGTTACTTTTGCAAGACTTGGCGAAATGCTGGTGCATGGCCTTTCCTTCTCGTCTCATGAAGTTTAGGGCACGTTCTTCTGGCTCTGGGCCGAGGAACTAACTCTGCACGGAACAGATTTCTTCTTCCCCACAATTTGAGGACGCGCACCGCGGTCGTCCAGCTGCACCACCCGGACACAGGGCCAGCGCAGCTGCCGCGGAGGGATCCTGCCACACCGTGCTGACCGCCCACCCTCTGCTCAGGAACTTCCGGGGCGGAGACTCGGGTTGACCTGCGCGGTCCGCGGAGAGCAGACCACACCCCTCCACTCCCCGGAAGTCTGGCCCCTACCTGCTTTTGGAAACTTCTCTTGCTGGCTCCGCTGCAGACGCACGCACGTGTCCTGTGCGTCCCTACCTGGTGCCTTTTTTCTCCCGGCTCCCTCCTGCTAAAATGCCGCCCCCAGACCGCCTCACGTGTCCAGAGCCTTCGGGGTGAGCGACAATAATAAAATTGGACAAAACTCGAGCATTTGCCGTATGTCTGAGCATTTTACCGCACGCCCGAGCAGACCTCCAGGGATTTTAAAGGAGCCCACACCTACTGAATGACTGACGTGTATCAAGTCCTTTACCTCGGCTTGCGTCCAGCCTGCACAACCATTTTATAAGGGTCACCTCAGGAAATGAAGGAGAGTCAGCACCTTTCCTGAGGTCCCCCGGGGAGCGAGGAGTGAAGCCATGCTCGCAGTCTAGCTGTTGATCACCAGAATCAGACTCTGCACCATGACAGCGCGTGGACTGCTGGGGAGGTGACAAGTACATCATTAATAATTGCTGTCATGGAAAAGGGCTGTAAGTACCTCAAAAAGCTAGGTGTGGAAGTACCATGCAGCTCAGCAATCCCACTCCTGGGAACACGTCCAAGAGAAGTGACAGCCTGTGTCCACACAGACACAGGTCCACAACAGTCTCAAAGTGGAAACAACCCAAATGCCCATCAACTGGTGAATGAATAACAAATTGTAGAATATACATGCAGTGAAATAATATCGGGCCATAAACAGGAACACAGTAATGGTACGGGCTGTGACATGAATGAACTTCAAAAACAGGGCCAGGGGCAGATGGGAAATCTCTGCACCTTCCCCTTGATTTTGCTATGAACTTTAAACTGCTCTTAAAAAAAAAAAAAGTCTTTTTTTAAGTCACTGGTCTACAGGTTTACCATGACAAAGACCTGCAGGCTGGGTGACTTAAACAATAGAGATTTATTTTCTTACCATTTCAAAGCTAGAAAACCAAGATGGAGGTGTGTCTGCAGGGTTGGTTTCTCCTGAGTCCTTTTCTGGGCTTGTAAATGACTGTCTTCTCCATAGGTCTTCACATGGTCTGTGTGTGTGTGTGTGTGTGTGTGTGTGTGTGTGTCCTAATCCCTTCTTCTAAAAATAAAAACAAAAAACACCCAGTCAGACTGGGATGTGGCTCAGTAGTAGAGCACTTGCCAGACATGCTTGAGGCCCTGGGTTCAATCCTTAGCACTGCAAAAGATAAATGAAAGAACACGAGTCCTACTGAATTAGGGCCCACTCTGCTGACCTCAGTTTAACTGAGTCACCTCTGTGAAGTCACTGTCTCTGATTACAATCACATTCCCAGGCACTGGAGGTTTGAACTGCAACATGTGAATTTGAGAGGACACAATTCAGTCCATTACAGACACATACTATATGATTCCTTTTAAATGAAATGGCCAGAACAGCCAACTCCATTGAGATGGGAGGCAGATGCGTGATCACAAGGGGCAAGGGGAAGGACGACTTAATAGATGGAGGGGTTCTTTCTAGGTTGATGAAAATGTTTTCAGTCGAGCATGGTAGTGCAGGTCTGTAATCCCAGCAACTTGGGAAGCTGAGGCAGAAGAATTGCAGGTTCAAAGCCAACCTCAGCAACTTAGCGAGGCCTTATGCAACTTAGCAAATCCTGTCTCAAAACATAAAAAGGACTGGTGATGTTGCTCAGTGGTTAAGGCCCCTAGGTTCAATCCCCAGTACAAAAAAAAAAAAAAAAATGTTTCAAGCTAGAAAGAGGTAATGATGGCATAGCACTATGAATGTACTAAATGGCATTGAATCATGAACTTTACATGGTTCATTTTACATTACATGAATTTCACCTTGATTTAGGGGGAAAGCAGGAAAGAGAGGGGCAGACCTGAGCATCAGCCTCTCTGGTGATTCCCATTGCTACTCTCCCTTCCAGCCAAGCTGCAAGTTCTCTCTGTCCCTTCACCCAGGGGAAGGTAGGACTGCGGGGACCAAAGGGGCCCTGAGTTGTCCTAAGCACGACATAAGATAAAGTCATTTTTGCCAAAGAGAAAAGGAAGAAAATGGCCCCAGTTTCGGGAGAACGTAAATGAAACCAATGCTCCACACAGAATATCAATCCAAGAACCAACCAACTGCTGCCTGTCCGAGACTGGCCAGGTGCGAAGTTTATTCCTCCGTTCTGGGCTGCACGCCAGGGCTTGCGATGGGGGCTCTGTCAATGCCGTTGGCTGGTCCCAAGCTTAGACCTCTCTATTGTTCTCTAAAAGGAGAGCTGTTGCCCAGATTTTACCTGAGGACAGGGAGTCAGAAAGATGGGCCACTAAATTGGAGGACACTGACAGATGGTATAAATGCCTCCCCTGGGCCTCAGTGGGGTCGCAGATGGCCCTGGGTTTCCTGGATCCCAGTACTTTCAACAGTGCCGTGAGGAGGGCTGCGTTTTTACCTGCCCCCCACTCAGGCCAGGGATGCTCTGGAGAGTACCCCATTGTGTTTTGGAAACCGAGTGACCAGCAGATGGTCTCAAACTGAAGAAATGCTCAACTAAAGCTTGTAGAAAGAAGAGAGGAAGGAAGGCAGGCATTTAATAGGAAACAGATGG
Source organism: Sciurus carolinensis (assembly GCF_902686445.1). Classification (NCBI taxonomy): domain Eukaryota; kingdom Metazoa; phylum Chordata; class Mammalia; order Rodentia; family Sciuridae; genus Sciurus; species Sciurus carolinensis. The sequence goes on along the minus strand of NC_062226.1, from coordinate 14,430,797 downwards.
CCGTTAGAGACGATTCCTCTCATCTTAGGCTGCAATCATGCCAGGCCTAATTTCTAGGTGATGGGGGGACCTGACCCCTCTCCTCCATGGGGCACTGAGGCCAGGATGTGCTGAGAGTTTTCGGGAAGTCAAGGGCTACAAAACTCTATCTTGATGTGTTTTGCTATCTCTAAGCTCAGAACCTGATTTTCCTCATTGTTGGCTCTGTTCTCCCTCCTCCAACACACACACCAGTGAGCACAGTCCACACGTTTGCCTGGGTGATAGAGAACCCTTGTCCAGCGATGATCCCCCAGTGGACCCAAGCGGTGGAGTTGGAATCCGTGGATCACCCTCAGGACCTCGAGTCTCTCCTCCATAGTCCAAGCCTCAACTGCAGGCTTGCCAAGGGATCTTGCCTCTCTCCAAGCTGTGGCCCTGCATTTAGCCTCCCGCCATCTTGTAGCACCTCCATCTTCTGGGCCTCACCACCTGGACCTCCCCCAGGGACCAGGACCCCTGAGGCCAGCAGCACTACCCTGGTAAAGCGGCTCTGGTCCCAGGTTCTCAGCTGTATCCCCCTGCTTCTCCAGGTCCTGGGGTCTCCCAGAGAGGTACTCTTTTCCCTACATTCAATCGGTCGCTCAGCTTATTAAAACTCTTCCCCATTTTCTCTTTTGTTCAACTCACTACCATCTTTCTCTAGAACTACAAAAACTGGTTTTCCAACCCCCAAATCTTGCTCTCCTCCAGCTCACCACGCTGCAGCCGGGGTGACTTCTCCAACTCAGTGGTCTCACCATGGCAACATCTTCCTCCTGCAGAGCCAGATCCAAGGTCCTCCGTCCTCCATCGCCTAGATCCAAGCCACCCTTCTCTCATCCCCTCCCTTCTTTTCCAGCAGAATTCCTCCATACTGGAAGAAAGAGAAATCTCTTTGAGGCAAATTTCTTTATTTTTTGCTTGTTGTATATGAGCTTCAATTCTTTTCAAATATTGCTCTGTGGTTTTCCTCTCTGGTAATTTCCTTAGTACCTTAGAATATAAAATTGAGGGGGCAGGTCTGTCATGTGCTAGCTCATGCCAAACTAGGGATTGTTTGCACTCAATTTTTCTATGACGATCACTTGTTGAATCCTTATGTTTTATGTTAGAATAAAAATTCTAGGAATGAGCCAAAGAGGAATTATTTGGGCTTTGGGATAACTCGATATGATGGGAAGATGCAATTGGACCCTGGAGTATGCTGTGATCAGTTAGACGTTAGTCTTCTGTAGCAGGTTCACACGGAGCCCAGCTCAACCAATAGCACGGAGCTTTGTGGAATCAGGGACATTACTCTTTCTAGATGGAATTTTGTATGTTTCGTGTCTGGACTAATGTTGTGAATAATTATGGGAAAAATGAGAATATAGAAGTCTGATTTTTTAAAATATGACCTGTGGGACTCTATAAAATTGTGTGGGTAACAGAGTCCCCAAAGGTGCTAATAAAAGGACAAAAATAAGGGGGAAAGAAATAGATTAAGAGAGTGAGTGTCCACCACATACATTGCTGGTGGAAATGTAAAATGGCACCACACTGGGAAAAACAGTTTGATGGATGGTAAACATAAAATTTCTGTTACACAGTAGTTCCACTCCTAGGTATACACTTAGAAGAACTGAAAATAGAGATCCAAACAGATGCTCAGACAGTGTCCATTACAGCATCAACCACAACGACCAAAAGATGGAAAAAGCTCAAGTATCCATCAACCAATATATGAATCAATAAAATGCCTGTATAGGTGTGCATGGGTATGGGTGGGTGAGTGTGTGTGTGTATGTGTGTGTGATGGAATATTATTGAGTCATAAAAAGGAATGAAATATAATGCTATGTGCATACAGTGAAATATTATCCAGCCATTAAAATAAACAATATTATATGATTCCATGTACCTGAAATAGCTAGAATAAGCAAATTTATAGAGACAGAAAGTAGATTAGAAATTACCAGAAGGCTGAAAGGAGGGGGAATGGGGAATTATTGCTTAATGATACAGTTTCTATTCAAGATGATAAAGACATCTCAGAAAAAAGAGAATGCTAGTGTTTGTACAACATCGTGAACGTAATTAATACCACTGTGCACTAAAAATGGTTTAACTGGCATTTTTTATGATATATATATTACCACGATTCAAAATAAAATTTGTGAACAGAGAAGAAGAGGAGAACGCAAACAACCAAAATAGCTATCTGTGGGCTGACTGGAAAATGTTTGGGGATACTTGATTTATTTCATTGTTAAACTGCCTGTGCTTTGCAATATGTTCATGGAATATAAATAACATTAGTGACTATAGAGTATCAATTTCTGTCCTGTTACAGCATTAAGGGCTTTTTTTTTTTTAATCAACTCTCTAAAAAGAAAAAGAACAGTGAGTCTCCAGAGGAGAAAACTAGAGGAAGATTTTAAACAAAGCCTCTCATTGGCCTGAGTTCAGGTGTCAGTTGTCATGAGTTCACCTGTGATAGTGAGACTGCCTGACCCACGTCTCAACCTCAGCCTGAGGGCAAATTGCCACCACAGCCTGCCCCACGGAGTGTCACACCTGTAAAGATCGCCCTATGGGAGCCTTTACTTAGTACAGGAGAACCAGCCGAATTCAGAATCCGAGGACCCAGGCAGGTAGTTTCTCCTCCCTCCAAGCACGCAGACCCTTTTGGGTTTCTTGTTTGCTTGTTTTTGTGCTTTGCCAAAAGCACAAAATCCAGGGCCTCGCGCGCGCATGCCAGGCAAGCGCTCTGTCACTGAGCTACATCCCCAGCCCACAGGCCCTTTTTCATGATTCTGGTCAGAACTTTACTCTTGGTGATCTTGCGGAGCGCACTGGAATGCAGTAGAAACCAAGGCACCTGTCCGCCCCAGGGGAAGGCCAGCGGTGAGAAAGTTTAGAGGACATGACGCTCCAGTGAGAAATAAACTGAGCTGGCAACACCTAGAACGTGAGGCCACTCACAGCAGCCATGGGGTGCTGTTCCTGGGCCTGCAGGGAGGGAGCAGCAGCTCAGACTGCCCGTTGCTTTGTTACAGAATTAGAACATTCCAGAGTAGCATGACTTCAAAGTTGCCCATCCATAATGGTGGGAGAATAAGAAGAAGGAAGGTCCTCAAGTAAAAGGGAAGGGAAGGAAAAGCAAGAAAGGTGGAAGAGAAAATCACGAGCAAGCTGTTTTGTAGGTCAACGTGCTGCACAAAGGGCACTTGGGAAAAGTGGAAGAGCTGGTCAGGAGGAGCCCTGAGTCAGGACGTGAAGGGCACCGGGAGGCCAGGAAGGAACTGATCGGTAAGCTCAGGAGTAGTCTGCAGATCAGACTCAGTAAGGAGAAGCATGAGACAAGGAGGGGAAGCGGAATTATGGAAGAGTTATTTTTTTGAATCTCACAAGGGAAGCCCACTTGGAGACACAAAAATGTCTATCAAAGCCACCTGCTAATATTTCATTCCCAAGTGCCCTGAAAATAGAAAACCTATTTTATAGCAATGACTTTATAAGAGGGGAAAGACATGAAGAATTAAAAAAAAAAAAAAACAGTAAATATAGAGCATATTCATTTCCTTTTGCCATGATAACAAGTTACCAAAACTTGAATGACTTCAAACATTACAGATTTATTATTTCACAGTTCTAGAGGTCAGAAATCTGAAATGGGTCTCACTAAACCAAAATCAAGGTGTTTTCAGGACCCCTTTCTACAAAAGAGAAAGATTCTGAGGTCAACCCTCTGCCTTGTCTTCTTCCCCTTCTAGAAACCAGCAGCATTCCTTGGCCCGTGGTCCCTTCATCTTCCAAGCCAGTAGCTAGGCATCTTCAAATGTCCCCAACTCGACTTCTCTTCTGCCTCATCCCTCCTCTTCCCCACTGTTAAGGACTCTGTGGCCAAACAATCCAGGATAGTCTCCCTGCTCCAAGGCCATCTGATTAGCAGCACCAGTTCCATCTGGAACTGTATCTCCCCTTTGCCACGTGACATAACATATTCATGGACTTGTGGGATTTGGGTGTGGATATGTGTGGGGAAGGTCACTATTCTGGTCCCCATAAGGGAACTACAAGTGGTCCATTGAGCACCATACTAAGAAAAGCTCTGAAGAGTAGTTGGGGGCTGAAGCTGTGCCACAGACAAAAGTGATATACAGATGGGTGCAATGGCACATGCCTATAATGCCAGTGGCTTGGGAGGCTGAGGCAGAAGGATCTCAAGTTCAAAGCCAGCCTCAGCAACCGTCAACAGTAAGGTGCTAAGCAACTCAGTGAGACCTTTTCTCTAAATAAAATACAAAAAGGGCTGGGGATGGGGCTCAGTGGTCGAGTGTCCCTGAGTTCAATCTATGATATCCAAAAAAAGTGAAATGGGTCTCACTAAACCAAAACCAAGGTGTTTTCAGGACCCCTTTCTACAAGAAAGATTCTGAGGTCAACCCTCTGCCTCGTCTTCTCCCACTTCTAGAAAAGTTCTGAAGAACTTAGGATGGTGTTAAATAGACCACATGTAGTGCCCTTATGGGGACCAGAATAATGACCCTCCCCATACATATCCACACCTGAATCCCACAAGTTCATGAATATGTTATGTCACATGGCAAAGGGGAGATACAGCTCCAGATGGAACTGATGCTGCTAATCAGATGGCCTTAAAGAAAGACTAATCACATCTTGTGTCTAAATTGAGTCTCCAGCCCGGGGAAAAGATTCACCTAAGTCCTGTCAATCTGTTGTGTTTCCCCCAAGTTCTAGTAAGAGTCCTGTTGATCAATAAACCATGTGGCTATATATCCAAGTCACCTAGGCAGGTTGACCCATCAGTATTACTGCCTGGAAGAAAACCCCAAGTTCCCTTTAGCAAGTTTTGAAGAAGAGTAAATGCTCACCACCACCCCCCCGCAGGGCTCCACATAGGAGGTGGGGACAATTATCCCTGTCTTTATCATCACCCTGGAGATTGGGTCATCAATAGGTGGGGAGTAGGCCAGGAATGAACAGTAACTTTCATTATAGACCCTTTCTAACTAAAGATGAAGAAACTAAAGCACAGAGAAATTATCCACAATCAGTTGTCTCATAAGCAGTGAAATTGAGATTGGAGTCCAGATCTGTGCAGGGTTCAAATCTTAGTTGTTCAACCAGTAAGTACTTAAAAGTTTATTATGAGTTGGCCATTATATCTGGGTTGCACACAGATCTAAGACTCAGGAACTATTTCAATTTAAAAGAGACACTGACATGTATTCAGACAATTAGATACTGCAACGTAGGTGTCCGTGGACCAGAAAGCCTGGGAAGCTGTTGGAGCTCAGAGGAATGACAACTAACCTTGACCTGTTGGTCAGGGAATAGTTTCTATAGAAAGGGATACCGAAGCTGAGCCATCATCCAGATGGAAATGCAAGGAAAGGCGTCCTGAGGAGAGGAAACAACTTGGGCAGACAAAGATGTAAGAGAGATCACAGTGTAAATGAGAAACCACTAGGGGTGCTGAGGCCAGAGAATGTGGTAAAGTAAAGGGAGGGGGGAAAGAGGGATGGGGGGAAAGAGAGAAGAAGGCAGGAGCCAGGTATCGGGTCCCCGAGCACCTAGAAAGCTAGGTAGATTTGCCTTAATGTCTGAAAGCATGGAAGGCAAGTGGAATAATCCATTCCAGTCCATTTTTCTAAAGATCAGAGTTGGACTGAAGAGCAAGCTTAAGTGTGTGTGACTTCTCTTGAGAGAAGATGAGGACCTGGATTTAAGATGTGGTGAGGGGTGATGGGTAGAGAGGAGAGACTGGCAATATATTAAGTATGGAAAGATGGTCACACATGGGGTCTAGTTAAAAGTGAGGGAGAGGGAGACAAAGACATCTGGGGTGACGTGTACTTTTGGCTTGGATTGAAGGAGGTGCCAATCACTGAGACCCTAAAGACAAAAGATGTTAGGGGAAATTTAGAATGAGTTTAATGTGAGGTCATTGTAGAAAAGCACTTACTTTTCTCTGTGATCTTGAACATGTCACTTAACCTCTCCACGTTCCAATTTCCTCAGTCCAGAAACAGAAATAATGTTTCTGGAGTTCTTTGTAGATCGAAGGAAATGGTGAGGGACAACTCTTTCCATAGACTCTAGAGTAATGAGGAAAAGGCTAGAAGGTGAAGAGTCCATTCAATCCAGCCACGTGAATGGAAGTCTTGTCCCTCCTCTGGTCTTCCTTCTTTGCTAGACAATCTTCTTATCTGGACGAGAGCCTCCCAGGATGTCGCCAAGAGGTTCAGCACCTTGGAGAGAGACCCTGCCTTTGTGCCCCACACCTTCCACTGTCTCCCTGGGTTGGTGAGAGATTTGGCTTCTGACACATTCAAGAAACTGCATAATGGTCTACAATGTCACTGTGGCCCAGCCCCCTGCCTGGTGCACTCCAGGCGCCTTTCGCTCAAGTGCATAGTCAAAGGAATGAACTTTGATGGCGGGAAAGACTGATGTTAACACAAAAAATGACGGAGAAATTTGTCAGCCCTCAGACCACCACACCAAAGTTCGCTTTTGCTCCCCACATCCAGATCCCCCTAGGCAATGCCCAAGACAAAAGTAGAGTCCCACCAGGTGATGACATTCAGCATAGCTGTTAGGCCACCGCACTAAAGTTCACTTCTGTCCACTGCCGTCCAAGGACTGGGCTCCTCAGTCCCAATTTACAGAATAGAGAACAAACTCAGAGAAGGAAATGACTTTGCCAAAATCACAGAGACAAACGGTCACAAAGCTCAGCCTTGAATCTGGGACTGTGGGTTCCTAGCCTGCTCTTCTCTTTCCTCTGTATCCATTCCTTCAACTTTTTATTACATTCCAACATTTGTGTCAGGCACTGTGCTAGAACTATTCCAAAGTGCCACAAAAGGAGTAGGAGGAAGGGCACCCGCAAAGAGGGGAATCATGCTGGAAGGAAAAGAGTCTTTGTGTTCAAGGTCCAAATCTGCTTCTTCCTGCCTGTCTGAACTTGAGCAGGACACCTCACCTCACTGGGCCTGAGGTTTCCCCATCTGTAAAACGGACATAAGCACACTTACCACAGAGTCATTTGAGAGTTAAATAATAGGATATATATAAAGAATCTAATGCAGTGACTAACACATAACCAGCCCTCAATATGAATTTGTTAACTGAAATCATTTTAAGGAAAAAGAAAAAAAACTTTGGGCAGAAGGAAACCTTTGAACCTGGTGGTAGTGGTGGTGCAGAGCCCTCGTTTCCTACTTATCTACAATCTCAAGCAAACAACTCCAGCACTCAATAGCCCTAAAGAAGAGTTATTTTTCCCCTGAAGCCCAGAGACCTCTGGGGAGGCACTCGTGGTCCATTGAACAATTCAGCTCATGCCCCCTGCCAGGGCAATAAAACAACCATGGTTCAGCTAATTACAAAGGAGAGGATATTTCTCCGAGGGAAGAAGGGGTAATGGGAGCTCTCCAGAGAGCACTTCTCCCCCCAAAGCCTGGGCTCTGCTTGCTCTGCAGGTACCGGGACTCTGTCTAACACTCGTGCTTTAGCCTGAGAATAAAAAGACTTGGGACATGGTGCCAACTCTATCACGCATGGACAGCATGACAGACTAGGCCTGGCTTTGAAAAGATGATAACAGCATTGTCCCAAGAGCAATTGGTCTATGTGACTTTGATCCTCCCAAGGTCAACTCATCCAGTATGTGCTTATTGCCACCTGCATATGCACCGTCTTCTTCAGCACCGAGACTCTAATGATTAACTGACTCTTGGGTTCTATGCTCCAGAAGTTTCCAGTCTAGTGCAAAAGGCGATGCATGATAAAATTGCGTTGTTCAAAATTGCTGCCCCTCCAGCCTGCAAGATAGAGCTTGGGCATATTGACTCACTTTTCCAATAAAATATCACCAAAATATCTCTTTGAAGAAGAAACTTTAAAAAATTACTATGTGGTTTTCCTGTCTTTCCCTCTTCCCCATGACTGGTGATGTCTTAGGTAGAAAGGCTATAAAATTAGCATGAGATAGAGTCACAGCTGGCCTGTGATAAACATAATGCACAACCAATAAAGTAACCTTTATTATAAGACACTGAGATTTGGGGATTATTTGTTTACTGAAGCATAACACAACCTCTCCTGACTGATACAGAAATTGGTCCTAGAAGTGGTGTGATGGGAAAAAAGCACTAAGAATATATGGCATTAACTTCAGAGCTACACAGAGGCAGCAGGAAAAACTCACTGGGGACTGGAAAGAAGGTATCAGTGATACAAAGTGGTGCAACATTTGGTAAAACTGTTTCTACAGTAAATTGGAAGGCATAAAATATTCCAAATGAGCTTGTGGATTTAGGTGAACAGTTTGGGAAATGCAGTGTTAGTAGCATTCTTTAGATGCTATTAGTTACACTGGGCAAATTGGTTCAATAAAGAGATGAGCTCAGAAAATATTTAGCCAGATTAAAACCAGAAAGGAAAGAAAATAGAGACTAGAAATTCTAGCATTTATAAGCAGAAGATTAAAGTGTCTTTCATTTCCAGCTGGTAATGGATAGAAGTCCTCTGTGTGGCAAAGACTGGTTAAAACTGAGTTTACTGGTAAAGACCAAATCAAGACTGGGATCATCATGGATTCTAGGAAAGTCTCTGAATGGACTAACATGGCACCTAGTCATTCCTTCCTGCTGAACAAAATGGTTACAGAAATGAGATTAAGAATGTGGATCTTCTACAGAAGCTTGAAACTCTCAAAATACCTGCAATTAAGCCAAAAGAGAGGTTTGTCTAAAAACGAGCTGTAAGTATGGCTAATGGTACCTAGGGCCACCTAAAATCCTGAGCATAAGAGCTATCACTTTATACTAAAAGATACTAAAAATGGTTTAAAATGTGAAATAATCCTTGAGTAGACAACCTTCCAAGGGCAAGAAGCAGGCTTACAAAAATGATTTCCCTATGCCTTTCTCAAAAGTAGCCAAAGAGAACAATGGAAAGGAAAGGGAACCCCCCTCCCATATGCAAAAAAATAGAAAGCCACAGAGAACAAAGCCCAAAAGGAACACAGGTGGGAAGCAGTTCCCAGGGGACAGCCGGATCCTTGGTCGAGGAACAGTCCCCATGGGCAAGGTAATGAGCCCTCATGACCTTGGTCCAGCAAGACAGAGAATCTTTATGGACCCATACCTGCTGAGTGCCTCCCTGCTTCTCCTTTCTGGAAAGGAGCATTTATTGAAGTTTTCCTGTCCCTGACCCTTCACTGTGTTAATTAGAGGTGTGAAGAACAGAGGCTTTGTTTTAGCCCAGAGGCCACCAGATCAAAAGGAGCCACATTCAGACCTGATACAGAGGCAATCTCATGACCCAGACTGGGGGCGAGGTGCTGTGATTGGAAGGGAAGGAGTGGATTCAAAAGGGAAGCACATGAAAGTTCATGACCAAGATGGAAGATCTTGGTAGGCTTATCATCACTCAAAATATTCTCCGTCCCTCCCTGAAGGAGAGTTATCCCAGGCTCTGCTCTTGCCACCAGGCTTGGCTCGTGATCTGCGGTGGTCGATGAAACGTGAGCAGAAGTGGCATGCGCCTCTTCAGGCAGAAGCTCTGAGGGCCGCTGGGTAACCCACGACCCGAATCCTCTCCTCCTGGGACACCAAAACGGGTCCAGATAGCAACGTCTTCTTCAGCCAGACCCAATGGCCCAGGGCAGAGCTGACCTGATCTGTGATGGTTACAGAGTGTGAGAGAGAAATGAGGAATGTGTAAGGGAGCCACTGGGGCTGGGCAAAGTCTACCTGTGCTAATTGGTATCCAAAACAGGTATATAATAAGCCTCAGAGAAGTTAGAACAATGCTGTAAGAGAAAAGCAAATCGAGGTCATAGGAGGTCAGAGACATTCCTGTTAAGATAGTCAGGGAAGAGTTCAAGGAGTAGGTTGCATCTGAGGTAGACTTAGAAGAAACAGTAGGATTTGGGCAAATGAACATGGAAAGAGGTTCTGTAGAAAAATGAAATAGTATTGACTCCCTACCAAAGTGTGAAAAATTGGGAATGGTCAATATCGAGGACATGGTTCACACATACTTTCCAAAGGCAGAGATCCCAAGATGAATTCCTGGGGGGGTCTCTCAACTCTTACAATGATATTTTAATTTGATCTTTTCAGTAATTCATTTGTACAATAAACCTTTAAATGATATTTTGATAGCAATATTAATTTTACGAATTTTTTTAAAAATACATCTCCTGGTCAGGCAGGGTGGTGCATATGTGTAATTCCAGCGGCTCAGGAGGCTGAGGCAGGAGGATCATGAGTTCAAAGCCAGCCTCAGCAACAGCAAAGCGCTAAGCGACTGAGACCCTGTCTCTAAATAAAATACAAAAAAGGGCTGGGGATGTGGCTCAGTGGTTGAGTACACCTGAGTGCAATCTCTGGTACTCCCCTCCCCAAAAAAACACATCTCCTGTATCATCTGAATGGCCACCTGGTCTCAGGGCCCATGGTGTCCTCTGGCCTGCTTGGATTCATTAAGTTAGCCACACAATGCAGAGCAAGTGACAGCACGTCATTTCTAATGCTGAGGTCTAGAGATATGTTTATGAGAGTTGGAGAGCTCTTGAGTTCAAGAAGCTCTGGTTTAGACCAAATAAAAATATAGGGAGGGCCACAGACTATCCAGCAAAAGACAGGAAAGGTGGCTCAAAAGATAGCTGAGGGTTCTGTTGAAGGTCCTGCAAGTCACACTGGGAACATAGTTTGTCAATTGTCCTGCTTCAGATAAAACCTTAAAAGCAATCTCCATCTTCCAACAACGAAAAGAAAAAAACCCTGTGCCTCACTATGAACAGAGTCCTAGTCAGGGAAAGGCTAGGTTCGGCTGCAGAAACAACAATGAGGCGGGTTTGTTTTCACAGGCTACATGTCATTGTTGATTAGCTGCATCTCAGCTCACAAAGTCTTTCCTTCAGGGCTCAGGCAGCTAGAGCGGCCTCTGTTTGTCTGGGACACTGTCAGTCATAACAGCAGAGACAAGACAGAAGATCGTGGCAAAGCACAGACTCACTCCTGCAGTTGGTGGAATGGATCACTTCTCTCTGTATTTCATTGGCCAGAAGAAATACGTGACCAAGTCCAGTGAAAATAGGGCACAGCAGGGAGGAGCAGCCGATCTGAGTAATGAGATACAATGCAGTAAAACAGGAGCCGGGCTGTGTGGCCGGGCTCAAAGCCTGCACCTCACAGGACCGCCAGAAGGGAAAACCGAGGCCACGAGCCAGCATCAGCTGGACCCATTCCTGGCTGTGGGAGCAACACCCCTTCCAAGGTCTCTTCATAATAAATGAGTAATAAACATTCCCCTGAAATCTTTAAATGGATAGAGTTTAATTATAATAATTTAATTTTCAGAAGCGAAAGCTGCTTTTATACAATTACAGTGAGGCAACTTTTAATTAACTTTGGAAACTTTTTTTGCTTGGAAAATCTAATTAAAAATACTTAGGGAACTATCAACATAACACAAGATTCAGGAGGGGGTTAGAAACAGCGTTGGAAAGGTGTGGAAAGGTGTCTTTGAGCAGTGAGAGTCGCCTACATTTCCCAAAGCATTCAGCAGTTCCTGGTCCTCACTGAACCCTGGGGACACTGAGGACAGACTTCGCCAATAGTAGCTCAGAGGGAGAGTGCTCTGCTGAGAGTTCTGCCTTTTCCTTCCTCTGCTTTTAGGACTTCCCATCTCTGAGGGGAGTGGTTAGATTCGAGGGTCGCAGGAAATCTCACAAAGTGATAAGATACCTTAAATTAGCCTCTCTTCTGGGAGGGCCTGCAGAGTGTATGTCCGCTTGCTCTGCAAGGTACCTACCCCTAATATGTGCCCTAGGAGATGAGGAGGAGATTCCCTGAGAAGGGGCCACAGTCCCTTTAGCATCAGCCTCACCTGGAAGCTCGTCAGAAATACAGGACAGGACCAACCTGAATGGGCACTTGAACCTGAAGCCCAGGTGCTGAGGTAAAGACGGAGAAGCCCTGGGCTGGCCATGGTCCTCTCCAAGCCTGATCTGCCAATGGGCTGCTTCAGATTCCCTGGCGAGTAGCTTCTGAGAGTAGATCCCCAGATCCCAGCCCAAACCCAGGGAATCGGAACCTCAGAGTGACGCTCGGGGCCTGGGGTTGGGGAGCACTACGGAGCCCCACACTAGAGGTCAGGAAGGCTGGCGCCGCCCACGGGGGGAGCCCCTCAGCTTCTTGGCTGCAGTCTCCTCACCTGTGAAATGAAGAAGGCAGAGCCCAACCTTGGGAGCTTCCAGTCGGCTGGCAGAGGGACGGGAGCTGCTCTGGGAGGACACCGAGCTACGTAAAGCTGAGAGCCGGCTGGGGCTGGCGGACTGAGACTCGAACCTGGCCTCACCACTGACTGGCTGCAGGCCCTGGGCAAATCTCTGGGCTCCATGTCTCGGCTCTCTCAGCAGCCAAGCAGAAAACTGTAAATGTGCAGGGTCGCTGGACATGGAGGCGGTCTCTGTGACTTCCTCAGGCCTGGACTCTGTCACTTGCTAAGAACTTCCCTGGCGGTGGAAATCACCTGCCCAGGTGAAAGCCGGCGAGAGGCAGGAGAGGCTCCGGCAAGGCGACTCTGGGCCGATGGGGGCTTTGGAAGGAGAAGATGGGTCCTCCCCGTTTCAGTCATGAGTGTCCGAATCAGCTTCTGTGGCTTTCTCAGTAAGTTTTTCTGAAATTCTAAAACTAAGACAAAAAAATTTTTGTTAGATTCTCAGGATGCTCTGAATCCCCCAGCCTACCTGGCCTTGTCCTGCCCACCAGGTGTTCCCAACAAGACCAGCTGGTCCCCACTGCTGAACCCAGGCGCCTCCATCACGGTTGCCCAGGACAGAGCAGCTGGGAGGAACTTTAATGTTACACTGACCCCCTGTGGAAGTCAGAGGTGGCCGCAGCTCCCACCTCAGGACCCCTCCTCGCCCCACCCCATCCTGACGGCGAGCTGACCCTCCCCGGGAAGCCCACACTCCAGCTGCCTCCTCTGAGGCAGAAGCTGCTGGGAGGCTCTGCCCACCTCCCAGAGAACCTCTGCCAAGGTCAGAGAAGGACAAAGGGAGGGCCTCGCCCTCTGTTCCAGCTGCTGTCACTCACCAGGGGACCACCCTCCCACCAGGACGTGGCTGCCACCTTCTCAGTGCCCCCCAACCCTCAGAGTCCTCCTCCTTTGGGGCAAATCTTTCTCCCTAAAAGCTTTTTTGCTGGCTCCCTGGAGCCTACTGGGGACATCAGGTCCTCCATCCTGATCCTGCTTCTGACTTCCAGGGCCGCCGGGGTCCAGCCCGAAACGCCTCTCCTGCCTCTCTCCAGGAGAGGCCAGGAGCGAAGAACTGTCCCCACATCCTGCTAGGCCGTTGCCGTCCCTCTGCCTGGAGGCCTGCCAGTCTCACCCTTCTTGTGAGCACGGCAAAAACGCCACCTCCACCCACGGGTGTCCCTAATCACCCACGCTGCTGACAACGGAAGGGGCCGAAAACCTGGGCCAAGCCAGCTCCTGCCTCTTCCCTGACGTGCGTCTGTCGCTTCCCTGCTGGGAGCCTCAGTTCCCTCAGGTGGAGAGTGGAAACTACAGCCCTGGCCCAGCCTCGCCCAGAGGCCGTCACGAGCGTGCTGAGGTGACGGTGAGGTGACGGAGACTTAGTGCTACCCATGTTGCCACCCATCAGACTGGTCTGTTCCCTGCCTGTCACAGAGAGGTTTGCTTTCACACACTTGACTAAGCCATCGAGGCAGGGGTGGCAGAGACCGGCCTGGACTCCTGAGGTCCAGCTCTGTTAGAGAGACCGTGATGCCTGGGAAAGCCCTACGTTGATGAAGGAGACAGACCCCAAGGGCTGCCGCTCAGGTTGGTGGGGCTGGGTCAGGGAGGGCTTCATGGAGGAGGCGACATCTCAACTGAGACCTCAAGACCAATGGGAGCTGAGCAAGAGAAGAGCATGCGGCTGGCAGAAGAGCCCTACGGGGCAGGGATGCCTTCTCTATCCACTCACAGGGTCAACAGGGAGGACACCACAGCCATCGTTTATAAAGAGCCCTGAAATCTTGCTTTGGTGTGTGCCAAGAGGACATTGTGAGGGATATTGTTCATCACAACTGGGAGGAGCTTTCTCAGCCTCTCTCAGGAACAGCTATGGCTCCTCTACAAGTTGTAGGTGCTCCTTTCCTGTTTTGCTTTGGCTGCTGGGGAGCTCAGAGTCAAGCACAAATTTGATCATCCAGCCCTATCAGTTTCCCAGTCCCCACTGAGAGGAAACAATGTGGAAGTTCCTTCTACACACATACAGATGACTTCCTCATACATATTCAGGGGACCAAACTCCCTTGGGTACCTCTTATTGTGCTCCTACCCCCTCCAGAACAAAAACATATACATAACCCCTTGAAATTTCATCTCTCAGAAATAACTTTTCCAGAAGATTTTGGCGAGCATCATTCCCAAGGGGGAAAGGATAAAATGAACGGATAACTTTATAAAAATGAGATCACATAATTGACTCAACTTTGTATCATGGAAGACTTTTCATGTCGATGAATATAAATCCACATGACTGCACAGTGTTCTAGAATATGGATTACCATAATGAATTGAGCCAGATCCTTATTTCCATGCATTTAGACTCTTTTTCATTTTTGGTAATTATAAAGCAAGCAGCCGTGGAATTCCTGGTACGATCATTTTTCCAATTTGTGTGATACTCTTACAAAAAAATATATTCTTAGAGATTGAATGATGTACTGATCCATGCTACAATATGGGAAATTTGGAAATATACTAAGGGGAACAAGCCCACCACCAAGGACCACAGGTTGTCTGTTTTATTTATATGAAATGTCCAGAATACACAAACCTATAGCTAGCAACAGAAAATAGACTGGGGTGTCCCAGGGCTGGGGTGACTGGGGGTTTACGGAGTGACAAGTAAAGGGTATCGGGTTTTCTTCTGGGGAGAGTAAAATGTTCCCCATTTCATGGGGGAAGGTTGCACGACTCTGAAGTCAATCGTACCATTGACTTGCACACGCTAAGTGGGTGAACTGCATGGCATGTGAACTTTATCTTAATAAAGTTGTCATGAAAAAATAAAATAAAACCTTGACAAATGCCCCGGCGCCTGATAGCAGCAGGAGGCCAGGGGGAAGGGCTGTGGCACAGCGAGCCCGGTGGGGGACACACCGGAAGGCAGCGTCTGAGCCTCCCCAGGCCTGCAGGGCCTCCTGCCACCCCGCCAGCTGCCCCCTTCCTGGCACTGGGCTCCCCAGCTCTGGAGGCTGAAGGCAGGGAGCTGCTCTGGCGCTCACTTTCTCAGCCCGTGATGGTTCCAAGCTCTCTGTATGGGGTCCCTGAAAGTCGCCAGTAAAAGCCAAGAAGCAACAGGCTGAAGAGCAGAGGAAGCCCAGTCCCCGCAGCCGGCGATGGTGAGAGGCGGAAGCAGCTCAGTCCTGATTTCTCAACCCTGATTTACTGGGCTGGGTCTGTGGGACCACATAGAGGTCCCCGCACTGGAGAGTGAGCAGGGCCAGCCATCCCACCCTCCGCTCCAGCTGGCATCACGACCTAGTTCCTGGCAGAGAAAGGGCCACGGGGTTCCACCATGGGCCTCCACCACTGGAGGTAGGGGGCAGAGGACAGTCGGCAGCCACAAGTTACGGGGTGGCCCCTGACACCCCAGGAATCTCTGCCACCTTCGAGAGGCTTCCCCACAGCCTGTCCTCTCAGTGGCTGGACTGATGTGTGGGCCTAGGGTCAGGCAGGGCCCCCACCCTCTCCATAGCTCCAGGACCCTGAGCAAGTGACCCTCCTCCCTCAGCCTCAGTTTCCTCATCTGTAAAGTGAGGGTGACGGCTGCAATCTACATTGTGTATTTTGCTAGGTGTTGTGAAGATCAAGAGAACCACTAAACAAGCTAAGAGGACTTAGGGTACTAGTCCCTGGATGCCAGGTTGACTGCCCCAGAATCCCTGCGGATGCATGTTAAATGCAGACTCCTGGGCCCCCACCCCAGAGAGGAAGGTCTCAATGGATAGGGACAGAGGTCCAGGAATCTGTATTTAAAACAAAAGCCTTTCTAGTACTTCCAGTGTGTGGCCAGGCATGGAGAGGCTCTGCTTTACCAGCCAGCGTGCAAGGGCTCTCATGTGAGGGTGGGGCCCGGTAATCAGCTGGTGCTGATCCAGCCTGGGAACAGCTCTCAACGGGGCCAAGTTATTTCCGCACTCTGAATCTCAGTTTCCTCATCTGGAACACGGGGATTCCACCTGTCTTTCAGGTGTGATAGCTTAAGGATGCAAAGTGCTCAGCATGTAAGGGGTCTTCAACAAAATGTCCACACATGGAAACACACACGCACACACACACACGCACACACACACGCACACACACACACACACACACACACACAAATGGCATTGCATTTTACAGATTGGGTTAAAACTTGCTTATTTTTTCTCCTCAACAATCTGTGGCAGACACCCTTCCTCGCCAGCATATTGATCCACTGGCCTAAGAGGCTAAACAATGTTCCGTTACACAGACACACCATGATTCATTAACCAGGCCTCTTCTGACAGGCATTTAGGTGGCTTCTGATTTTTCACTCTTATAAACAACCCTGAAATGCCCTTCTTGGACATCCGTCTTTGCATCCTTGGGTAAGCACTCTCAGGCAGCTACCATGTACCTGCTACCAAACACTTCAAACGCATTCGTCTCATTTAAACCTCACCACAGCTCTGCCAGATCTGACAGGTGAAAGGACTGGCATGGAGTTTTAAGCCTCTGCTCTTAGAGTCGGGAAGTGGCAGGGCACAGCAAGGCCTGCCACCGGGGATCACATTGAAGGTCTCACATACCCCTGCCCCTCCTGATCTGACTCTGGGTATGGCCATATCATTTGCTTTAGCCAATAAGACAGCAGCAAACCAGATGGAAGCAGAAACTTGAGAAAGCATTTGCACGTCTGCCTGGGAGCTTCCTCTTTCAAATCCCGGTTCAGCCAGGAGAAATCCAGGCAAGCGAGCTAAGAACGCGAAAATACATGCGGCATCCCATCCAGGGCCATCTGAGGCCAGCCAACCCCCAGCCCACCTGCCAGCTAAGATACATGAATAAGCCCCGCCAAGTTTAATCAATCCAGCCTAGGTCAGCAGACTAACTTAGGTGACCCATAGACTAAAAAACATAATAAACAATATACATTAAGTAATAAAATAATAAATAACAAGTGGTTCTTATTAAACCACTAAGTTTGGGTATGATTTGTTATGCAGTGATAGCTAACTCATACAAAATCAAATCTGACTCACGATCTCTATTATCTCTGAGATCCCACGGTCTTAGTTAAGGATCAGAACCTGACACATAGCCACACAGAACACTCTGTGTGTTGAATGTGGACATTCAAGACAGACTAAGATGTGGCCCCTTTACTGAGGAACTGACCATTCATGGAGAAAGAACTTAAACGGAGGATGATGTCCATAGGAAGCCAGGCTCAGAAGGGCTCCTCGTAGGTCATGATCACACAGCCCTTTAGTGATGAAGAGAAACGCCAGGCCTCCTGATCTAAACCCAGAGTTCCAGCGGCTGCTCAAAACCTCAAGCATCCTTGAGAATCCTGAAATGCCCTGGTGCCCACTTTGCAGGACAGCGCCCCCAGAGAGAGCTTTTCCTCAATTTAGTGAGTCGGTGGAACAGTGCTGGCTTCCATCTGAGGACATTAACTGCAAATTTATATTTGAGGCCCTGTGTGCAGTTTTTATGCATCTTTAAATACCAAAACATAATTACCAGTGTCAATACATAATGTTTATTTCTTTCAGAACCGACATTTTAATTTTCCTGAGCAGGCGGGAAAAATGATATGCATAAAAATAATGACAAATATTAAAAGTCTCCCAAATAAGGGCCCGGGATCACCCGCGTAATCCTAAATTTAAATGCACTCACCATCGCAGCCACATTAAAGGTCTGATAAGCCAAATTAGGTTCCATGTAAGCATAATTAATCTTCTTTTTCAATGAAGATATTACAAGGGTGTTAATTTGAATCCCAAAGGCCTTTGGGAAATTGAATTATATAGATAAAGCAAATATTTGACCTTTTGTAGATAATTACTATTTTAAAATATTCACAATGCAGATGAACACCAAGTAAACCTTGGGTGTTTCTGGGTGCTGCCAAAATCAAGTTCTTTATAAATATTCAGCTAGAAATGAAGCAGGTATTCTACTCTATGCCAACTCAGGGCCTTTCATTTCTAATTTGGCAGAGTAAAACCCCAGCCAGGGGTCCTAGTGTTTATTAACAAATAATTGAATGAAAATGGGCCAGCTCTGATTATGTCAAATTTGAAAATTATGTGTTACCATTCATAGGTCATTAAATGTCAAAAGAGGGTGACGAGGTCCCTGTGGCTGTAGCACTGAAGATCCCAGGCTCCTGTCGCCTCTGAGTCAGGTTCCTGGCCCCCAGGCAGCGGGGAAGGAGACCCTGCATCAGCACCGCCAGCCGCCCCGGAGAACGTGAGATGAGGGCCCGGATTCTCAGTGCGCACGTCAGACTTCACGTTCCTGTCCCCTTGCGGACGACCCCGTTTCTGGAGCTTCGCAATCTGTAAAAAGGGCCTGTGGCACGGGCGCTATCCCCAGGTCCCGTGAAGATTGAGTGAGAGAGGGCTTGCCGGGTGCCTGGCAGAGGCTCGCCTCTGTCTCAGAGTGACAAGCTGCCGCCCCACCTCCCACACGGAGAGTGACGGGGCACCTGGGCTTCCTGTCCATCCCAGAGCATCCCACTGCCGAGGTCTAGAATTTCACAGAATCCTCCCTGGAGACTGTCCCTGCAGCTTCTGGCCCTCATCCCCCTCCACAAAGACGGCCAGACCACCATTGCTACTAATGGCTAAGACGGAGGGCTCACCCGCACCTGCACGCTGTGCGAAGGGCTCTGTGGACATTTCATTTAGTCCTCTAGCAATCGTATAAGGAAGGACTGCTGCTCTTACCCCCATTTTGCAGATGAGGAAACTGAGACCCAGGGAGGAAGGAAATCCCTGGAGCCTCAGCACCAAGCCTCACCCGCTGAATCCACAGGCACACCTTCCAAGAGACCAGACCACCATGGCCTCCTGCTCCTCTCTTTGTGGATATCAAGACAGGAACTCCCTCCTCTCCAAGATCAAAGGCCTTTATGCCCATCCGCATGCTATGGCAGATGTCCCAGTGTCCCCTGGGCCAGGCCTCCATCTCCAGAGGGCCATGTGTATGTGACATGAAGGGGCTGACCCGGATCTGCCTGGTCCCCTGCTCCATCAGTTGTAGGACGGCTCCCTCTCAGTTTCCTCCTAAGGCTGGGCCAGAGGGGACAAAGGTGGCTGGAGTCTGAAGGCAACTTGCAGACACTTGGAGGGAAGAACAAGAAGAGAGCAGCGGGAAGGGCGGTGCCGCGACAGAGCACAGTGACCTGCTCTTCTGGGGCCGGCAAGGCCTCAGAGGGACTCTCGGGGCTGGCTTTGAAGGACGAGTAAGAGGTGTCCTGTGGAGCAGGGAGGAGGGCCTCCAATGGAGGGAGCAGCAGAAGCGAAGGGAAGCAGGCGTGTGGAGGACGTGCTGGGACATGGGGAACAGCCCCTGGTCACTGCTCAGGTCATGGTTTCTGTCCCCAAGCTCCTCTGAGCTTAGGCACCAGGTGATCAGCTTCTCCCCTGGATCCAGAGAGACTGAGGATGCAAAGCTGGCCCCAGCCCAGGGCCAGGCACAGGGTGCGTTCCTCCAACGTCGCCCTTCCCGCCACGTTCCCAGGGCCTCCTGCGGCCTCCTGCCAAGGCCTCGCCTGGGCTCTACAGGAAAAGAGGGTATTGATGAATTGAGGTGAAGCTCCCCAAACCCACCCCCATTTCGCAGCCCACAAGGCAAGTCCAGCGACTCTCCTGACCCGAAGCAGGAGACATTTAAATGGCCAAGAAACAAAGTCATTTTCCCCGCCATTATTACGCTGGAGTTTTCCATCTCTCTGATTAGAAGAGAATTGAATCTGGACAGGTGAAATTGAATTTGTACATTTCCCTAATCATACAATCTTCAAACGCTCAGTGTTTTAGTCTCAATTAGTCTTCTCTGACCTGCAAGGAGGGAGGAGATATCTTATCGACCAGAGCCCTAAAAACTCAGAACCTAGAGTTATTGGCAATCAATGGGCTGGGTCCTGAGTAAAGATCCAGGACCTTCCCAGGGACCAGGAGACGAGCATCCTGGGCAGGGGATGTACCAAGGGAGGTCCTTCTGCAGTGAGCCATTTGGTGCCCCCATGATTTGGGGCAGGATCCTGGGACTGGCTCTTTGAAGCTGGTAAAAGCACATCTGCGAGGATCTATTTGTTGTGGGTCAAGAATACTTGACTGCAAGTGGCCAGGTGGTCATCACAGCCAAGAGCAGAGACCCAATTAGGTGGCACCCGAAACCCCACAGTCCCCCTCTGCCCAGCCGATGGTTGTGCTTCTTATTACTCTCCTCTCCCCAACGCCCCTCGGCAGGCCCTCTGTCCCCTCTGCTTGGATTACCACCTTCCGCCCAGATTTCCCTCTTGAGCTCCAACCCCGCCGGGCATCTCCACCTGAACGTCCAAGATGCCGCTACTTCAACATGGCCGGGCTGAGGTCACGTCAGAGGGGTCACACATGCCAGGCACTGTGCTGTTTTCACATGGCTATTTTGTTCATTTCTTCCTACGAGGAATGATTGTTAATTGTCCCATTCTACAGTGGAAGAAATTCTGCCTCTTTCCATATGTTTCATCAGAAGACTAGAAAAACAGCTGGAAAGACCTTGGTCTCTTACTGCAAAGAAGTCTGAGGCCATCCCAACTTGCTCCTTGCTGGGTCACCTAATAGATGATGGGATTCTTTTTCTTTTTTCCCTTTCCCTGCCTAAATCCTTGTAAGTTATTTATTTTTTTTACCTTTTCTCCTTGTATTTCAACACGTTGTCCAGGATTTATCCAAGGGAAGGTCTCTTCATCAGGAAAGAGGATGCTTTTGCCCTGCAGGATGTATCTTTAGTTTGTTTTGGTTCCAAGTCTCTAGCTCTTTCCTCAACAATAGCCGCGGTATCTGTTCTTTCCCCATCTTTATCTTTTTTTTTTTTTCCCCTGCCTTCTCAGGGAGTTTTCAAGATCGTCCTTAGACACCACTGATTTGATTTCATATAAAGCTGATTCTACCATGGAATCTTCCAGGGATTCGCCATGGTCCCATCGTCTTTCAGGCGCCTTGCTAATCTTCCTGAGCTCATCCGTCCCTCATCGATGCTTTTATCAAATATCTGTTCATCTCTGCTTTTCTCTCTGTTGCTTTCTGTTCCACCGTCATAAAAGCTTCATGAAAGCTGCCATCTTCTGGCATTCCAGTGAGAGTCCACACATGGCTCTAGATTTTTCTTCTGGATCCAGAGAAAACTCTTCTCAAAGGGCTAGCCATCTTCTGCATCTTGAACAATATTCTCATTCACTTACTTGACAGTATTTTTCCACAGGTCCCAAACCATTTTTCAGAGAAGAACATAACACATATTTATCCATATGTACTAAACATTATGTCCTAAGCACCAAGCAGGGTGCCAGAGAGGCCCGGCCACACCTGGCTCCTGCTCACAGATGTTCTCTGACTCTGTCCTCCAGAGAGCTCCTGAGGAGGTGGCTCCCACACCGTTCCCAGCGGCCCATAGACCTTCCTCTCACGCAGCTTCCAGACAGAATATTTACCTGGCTCTTGACACTCTTAAAACTACTGATGTCATCCAAACCACAGTCCCTAGGCTGCCCTTAACCTGATCCTGGGTGTTCATCATCAGGAGCTCTGGCTACCCACTAGTCCAGAGAAATTTGAAATTTTTGTTTGTCTCTGCTATGAACTGAATGTTTGAGTCTCTCTCAAATTCCTGTGTTGACACCCTAATCCCCATTGCAAAGGGATTTGGAGAAAGGGGTTCGGGGTTTATATGAGATCACGAGGTTGGATCCCCATGATAGGATTAGTATCCTTATAAAAAAAAAGGACGAGACCAGAGATGCCCCCTGTCTATTCCTGCCTATCTGTCTATCTATCCACCCATCCATCATCTTTCTTTCTCTCCACCCTGTGGGGATACAGCAAGAAGATGGCCATCTGCAGGGCAGGAAGAGGGTCCTCACCAGGAAACCTCATCAGCAGCACTTTGATTTGGATTCCCTAGCCTTTCTGAGAAGTGTCTGAATGCCTGTTGTTTAAGCCACCCATTTTATAAGGTTTGGGTGTCGCCACCTGAGCAAATTAAGACAGCCCAGGGGAAGCCCTGTGAGGGCAGGGGACAGGTCAGTCCTCTGCAGCCACTGAATCCTGGACAAGACCTAACTGGATGTGCCAATCATGCAAGGGAGAGAGAGGGAGACATTTCCTGTCCCTTGGTCGTTTGAGTTTGCACAGCCAGTCCCCAGGAGAGTTTGCACCCCCTTGGGAAGGAGGCAGCTGGTTTCCTGAGCCCTCTCCCACCTTACCCATTGACGCAGAGGCCAAAGAAAGGGTGGTCAGCCTGGGCCCTGCCATGGGGAGGGGACACTGAGAGCACCCGGGTGGCATGTCAGGCAGAGGCTGCTCCGGGCCCACCCCACTACTATGAGTCACAGTCTGCAACTCCACACAATCCCCAGGTGGCTCCTTAGCATATTAAATATTAAGAGGGGAAAGCACTGCTTTAACAAAGAGGAAAGGGGAAGCATAGAGAGAAGAGTGACCACGTTGCGCCCGAATCACGGCTACACGGGAGTTCACTCCACTAGTGTGTATGTTTGCATCTGTTTGCAAATGTTTGAAGTTTTTTAAAAAATGAACCAACAGATTAACAGGAGAAAAGCAGAGCCAGCCATGGCCTGAGGCCGCAGAGGTCAAAGCTGGGCCTCCAGGGAGGCTGAGAGAAGCTCCGACGACAGCCTCGGGTGATTTGTGAGGAGGCTGCGTTCAGGATGCTGGGCCTAGCTGTGGCCGCAAAGAACAGAAAGCAGCCATGCCAGGCAGGACGGAGGAAGAACACCCCCTGGGTGAGATCAGGTATTCCAAAGATCCAGGGGAAATTGCAAAGGCTACTCACCCACTGGATGCTGTGGGCACAGAGCAAGGCTTTGGGTTCGCTTCCTACTGCTGCTGTAACAAATTACCCCAAACTCAGTGGCTTAAAACAACACAGATTTATTCGCTTACAATTTGGAGTTAAGAAATTTGAAATCAGTTCATTAGGTGGAAATCAAGGTGAACCACGGCTGCATCCAGAGGCTGTAGGGTAAAAGCTTCTGCAGCTTTCCAGCCTCTAGGGCAGCGTTCTTTTCCTGTCTTGGCTCCTGACCTCCCTTGACTTCAAAGCCAGCCGCTGCTTCTTGCTACAGATGCCATTCTTCCCCTGTAGACAAGTCTCCCTCTCCCTCCCTCTCATAAGAACATGTGTGATTATATTTAGGGCCCACCTGGATCCTCCAGGATCACCTGCCCAACTCAAGATCCTTAATCACATGCCTTACATGGCAAGGTCCCTTTTACCACATAAGGAAACACTCAAAGGTTCCAGGTATTGGGACCTGGATTTTTTCAGGGGTCTTTATCCAGCCTACCACAATTTCTGAGATCTGGGGGAAAGTGGTTTTATCCCAGGCTAAACCGTCAACCCAGGGGAAGGGGCAAAATAAATATACTCTAATCCTCAGTAATACAGATTACTTCTAACTTCCGCACCCAGATTTCAAACCATGCACACAGAGAAGTTTCTAGAACAAAATAATAATTTAAAAAAATATTTTCAACAATTAAAAGATAAACAACCCACTAAAAATTGGGTAAAGGACTTGAATAGACACATAAGATGCATGATGACCAACAAGCCCAGGAAGAGATGCCGAGCATCATTAATCATTAGGGAGATGCACCTCAAAATCAGAGCTACCACTTCACGTCAACAAGGAGAGCTATGATTTTTCTAAATTTTTTTTTAGTTGTAGATGGACGGAATACCTTTATTTTATTGATGGATTTAGTTTTTTATGTGGTGCTGAGGATCGAACCCAGTGCTTCACACATGCTAGGCAAGTGTTCTACCACTGAGCCACAATCTCAGCCCGATAGCTATGATTTTTAAAATGGAAAATAATAGGTGGCAGAGAGACTAGAGGAGGAGAAATTGGAAACTACACACAGAGCTGGTGGAAGCATGGCCACTATGGAAAAGAGTTTGAGGATTCATCAGTAAATTACACATAGAATTACTATAAGAACCAACAACTTCACTCCTAGGTATATATCCAAAAGAATAGAAAGCAAGGACTCAAACAGATACTTGAATACTAATGTTTATAGCAGCACTATTCATAGTAGCCAATAAGTGGGGGAAAAACCAAATATCTGTCAACAGATAAATAAACTATGGTATGTTCATGCAATGGAATACTATTTAGCCATAAACAGGGAATAAGGAGCTGATGCACACCACCAAGTGAATGAACCTTGAAAACAGCTGGCACACGAAAGAAGCCAGACATAATAGGCCACACACCAAATACTTCCATTTACATTAAATGTCCATAATAAGCAAATTCCCAGAGACAGAGAGAAGATTAGTAGTATCCAGCGGCTGGAGGAAGGCAGGCATGAGGAGTGGCAGCTCAGGAGTGGCAGTACAGGGTTTCCTTTTAGAGAAATGAAAAATTCTGGAGCTAGTTAGTGGTGATGCATGCACAACATTATGAACATACTTAATGCCACTGAATTGTATACTTAAAATCATTAAAATAGTACACAAAACAATGGCATCTAAAAATAAGTTAGGATCAAGGAAAGTACAAACCTAATTATAAGAGAATCCACCAACCCTGGTGTTTAGAACGTCCCTTTGAGCAGTGAGGTTTTAAGATGTAGGATTCCATCCTCCACCATGGACCCATACGTCTTGCTTGGTTCTGCAGTGAATAGCTCCATAATCTAAAGTGTATAAATGATATTTTCATTGGGTTTTAAATTTTAGAACCAACCTATAGAGAAATCATGGAAGACCATTATGGTAACAGAACGAATATAAATGTTATGAACTTTGAATATAAATGCTATGAATTTTGACAATGTAAGAATAACTATTTAAGAAGAATTGGGTGTGGACAAGAGACACAGAAGAAAATGTAAGTTCATTTAGTTCTTTGTTTTTCACAGCAGAGATCAATACTTACGATCCAAAAGGAATAAATCAAGAAACAGAGACTTTGCATGTTATTGAAACTTACAAAGGCAATCAGTAGAAGAACCAAGAAAAAAACCTATTACTAAGACTCACAAAGAGACAGGTGAGGTGAGGGCGGTGAGTGGCCAGTTCTCAACTCTACTAGCAGGGAGATCACAGATACTGGCAAAGGAGTTAAGTCAAGAAACAGAATTGTAGTCTTTAAAACTTCAATTGTTGTGGCCATCTTTTTGTTCTGGTACCAGAACCCCTCTTTCTTTGGGGATGCCCACTCATGTCCCTCTGGACACGGGAATGGTCACATGACCTTGCCTGGCCAATCAAAACCTTCCTTGAGATTTTATGCTATTGAGGAAGATCCTAAGTGGATCTTGATCTTTCTGTGTCCATCTTTATGCTACTGGCAGAAGTCTGTGCACAAAAGAAACATCAGAGTTAACTTTATTGAGTCCCTGGAGGTGCCTGAAGCTCGCATCACCCTTCAGATTTCAGTAATCTTGACGAGTGAAGCATTTTTTACTTTGCACAATACTTTCAAAATGCCAGGAGGATCGAGAGTTCAAAGCCAGCCTCAGCAAAAGTGAGGCACTAAGCAACTCAGTGAGACCCTGTCTCTAAATAAAATACAAAATAGGGCTGGGGATGTGGCTCAGTGGTCGAGTGCCCCTGAGTTCCATCCCCAGTACCCCCTGCAAAAAAAATGCCTGGGGAAGCTATGTGACTCATACACTGTGATAATAATGTGTGATACTAACCCAGAGAACCTTCCAGAAGGAAGGGGAGCTTACCAGCATTGAAAGGAGTTAGAATAACAGCCCACATAATGACCCTGATCTCTCAGAATGGAGTCACAGATTATTTTCAGTGATGAAAACATCACCCTTGGTGGGTCTCGTGATCACGAGGGTGTGGCTGGAACTTGACATTTGAACAGTCAGACTAATGTCTAAATCCGGCCCCAGCAGCGCAACATGGACAACATTCTTAACCTCTTTGGCCTTAGTTTTCTTGTTACCCAGAAGGAGATAATATCTGTCTCATGGTTTGCTGAGATGGTGAAATAGTGGAGGGACAGGTATAAACCATGCCAGGTTTTATGTTTTATGATGACCAGCTCAGTCCCTGGCTTGGTCAGGTAAACGGATCTGTTTTCTGGCTACAGACTGTGCCCCAAGTTCTGCCCAGCACCCCACAAATGTATGCTACAGCTCCAGGTGCTGAGGGTGTGTGGGCTGCAGCCCCTTCAACGACAGGAGAGGATACGACTACCCGCCACTCACTCCTGTGCTACCAGCACCTCCCTCCCCTGGCGGTTCTTCTTTAACTCTGTGGTGCATTTATAAATGCCTTCTGCATGCAGAAGCATGGGGGGTGGGGGGTTGAGTGGAGCAGGATGTGAGTCAGCTGACCCACGCATCTGGATACAATAAGAGGAATGGAAATGTCGCTCTGTTAAGATAGTGTCACTTACGAATGATGTGGTGCTGGGTTCCTTTTGTAAACTTTTATGCACTTTCTTCCTCATTCTAAAAGTAATATTGTTTCTTATAATATTTTTATTGTAAGTAATATAAGTAATGTCGTTTACTGCAGGAAACAGAAAGATAAAGAAGGAAATAAAATCACCCATATTCCTAAATCCAGATTTAAACCCTGATAACTTTCGGTGGACAATTCCCCACTGTTTCTCTAACAGCGTGGAATCACATCACATATTGTGCCCTGCTCCCTCCAGTTAGTGTTAGGCTGTGAGTAGATCTCCATTTCATTAACAGTTCTTTAAGATTTCTTTTTTGGCTAGCAGCATACTCCAGAGTACCAAAGTCTATTTATTTAATCAAATCCCATCATTGAATATTTTAGGTCTTGTAGTTTTTCACGACTAAGCACTCAGCCTAAACTTTTTCATCTGTTCAGTAAAAGACTTTGGCCTTTGTGTGCCTTGTCACAGGGATGCGTTATCCTTACAGCTTCTTGGTTGGAAGCAACACATCCCGGATGCAGGGTGGACTGACCCTGGGCCGTCAGTACCTCCCACACACTGGACCGTCCCCCTTCCCAAGGCAATGCTGTTTTCCACATCTCCCTGCCCTTCCTTGCTTCTGACCCTCACTGAAGGGCCCTCCAGTTCTCCCTGATCCATCTTTCCTGTTTTGTATCTCTGGCAGCAGAGGTTATGGTCTCAGCCATGTCCTTCTAGAAGTTTCTGGACTCCTTATGCAAATAAGTCCCTCCTCCAAGCCCCCAGTCCCAGAGTGTAATCTTCAATTTCAAAACCCTCAAAATCAGGTCTTACAGCCAGGCCTGCAGAGCAGTAGGTGCCTGCGGACTCTGCCTAATGGAGTCCCTCTCCAGCTTCCTCCCTATTATAGGAGACACCAGAGGAGGGTGGGGGGCCAGGGAGAACCCGCCAGAGGGGTCCTGGAGCCAGCATCCCATCCTCACTGCAGGAAGGATGGCACTGCTCCTCACTCACTTTTCCTTTTCCTGTGACCTCTGCCCCCGTATCCAGCAAGGTATCCACCAGATCCTATTACTCCAGGGTCTGAACTGGGAAAGAGGGAGCCCCTCTCGATGCCCCTCTGCCCCAAACATGCTGTGTGACGGGGGGCAAGTGCCTTCCCCTCTTGGGGCCTGAACAGATGATCTCCAAGGTCCTCTTGGGAAGGTAGCTGAGCTTCAGTCCCACCAAGATCACGCTCAGCAAGGACGCACCATAAGGAACGAGCCCTCTTCTCAGGCTTCACGAGGTGAGGCTGAGCTCAGGGGCTCACTAGCTCCTCCTCCTCAGTCTTTCCATCAGGAGCAGGAGGCACCTTGGCAAAGGGGCAGCTGGAGGACAGTAGCCAGGGAGGAGAGAATATTTCCATTTCCTCACATGACGGTAATCACAGCGACAGGGCTGCCGTGGGCCTCCTGCGGGGCGGTGGAAGTAAACGTGTTTCCAGCCTCCAGCTGGAAAGGGCTCCCACCGGCCACCCCTGGACAGTGTGAGGTGTGGTGGAACAGACTGCAGTCCACCAAATAAAGCAGGAAACTGAGAATCTACACAGGTCGAAATGAAGGATGGAATTAATTGAAAATCTGATGAGGAATGAGGTATTCACATTATTCCAAAGTGCTTCCTCCACAAAACAATAATTCATTAAAAAGGTACAAGAAGTGACTTTACAGTGACCACAACTTAGATGCCACTGAGATCAAAAGAGCAAAATGAATATCCCCTAGTAAGTGACCAGTGAAACCCGGGGACCTGAAAGGGTACACTGAGGCCAAGGCAGCAGGCTCCTGGGACACTTTTCCCAAGACACATCTCCTGGATCCAGTCCTGAGGAATCACCAGACAAACGCACGCTGAGGGACGGCTCAAAAATACCTGTGAAACCAGCAAGGTCAAGACAGTTGAGAAAGACGGAGGAACTGTTCCAGGTCAAAAGGAGAATAAGAGACAGGGCCACAAATGCCACACACACCACCTGGTCCTGGATCTTTTTGCCATTATGACACTTGGAGAATCTTGAGTGGGATCTGAAGGTTAGATGGCAGCCATGCCTCTGGGGATTTCCTGATGGGAAGTGATGGCTGTCGAAGTCGACAGCCTCCCAGATGCCCCTTCACGACTGTCACCTCCTGTGTCCATTCCCTTGAGTGAGAACGTGGCAGAAGAGATGGAGTGGCACTCCCCAGGTGAGGTCATGACCCACTCTGAAGGACCAGCAGCCATGTTGTGAGTTCCCATGGGAGGTTTTCCTCTTGTGGTGACATATGGTGGCCTAAGTCCAGCAGCCCATGGGGAACCTTAGCCTCCCACTGACCACTGAGCGAGCCTGCAGGCGGATCCCTCAGCCCCAACCAAGTCCAAGTCCCTGGCTGACAGTTTAACTGTAAGTCCTAGATGAAGACCTGGAGCCACAGGTATCCTGCAAGGCTGAGCCTGTGGGACAGTAAATGGTGGTTGTTTTAAGCTGTCATCTTTGGGGGTAATTTGTTCCATAGTAACCAACACAGTTGTCAGTGTGACATAGGAGAATGCCCAGTGTTTGGATCGAGTCAGTTGTGTTGGGGATTCAGAACGGGCATTATTCTTAAATAGTTCAGGAATAAAAAGCGCTTTGCATCATATCTCAACTTTTCCGTAAGTTTAGGATTGTTTCCAAAGGAAGACATTTATTTTAAAAATAATTCATTTGCCCAGGCTGGGGGCTGGGGGCCGGGGGCTGGAAAAGGTTGCTCAATGGGTTCTAAGTTATAGCTGGAGGAGAGCCGGAAGCTCTGGTGAGCCACTGCACTGTGGGGTGACCACAGAAAACAATTAGGTCCTGTGCACATCAGAAAGTGACAAGAAAGGATTACGAATGTTTCCACCATGGAGAAATGATAGATGTTTGAGGAAATGGACATGTTCCTGATTTAAACTGTACAATTTGTTAATCGCATGGTATTAACATGTATCCCACGGTACCCTATTAAAGAGTCATTCATGTTTTATGTATTGGCTTAAAAATAAAATAATTTTTTAAAAATGAAATAATGTTCCCATGGAGGAGGGAAGGGAACCCTGGAAGGTCCATACTCAGTTGAAAAAAGTGAAGTGATGGTCAGTTCCAGACACTGTGGCCTTTCTCTAAAATGCCTTAGACCCTTCTGTGAGTCCTGAGGCCCCAGTTCAAGCTCAAGTGCCTGCCCCCAAGGCCACAGGAACCTCCCTGGCCACACTCCGCCCTGCCTCTCGCATCTCTGCAACCCACTCTGCTGCTAGCGCACTGGCTAGCAGCTCCCAGAGGCTGGTCGGCTGCTCCCTCCTTTCCTGCCCAACAGTCCTGGAAGACGCGCTGAGTGACCTCTGGCGTGCGCCCCAGCTCCCTCTTCTTCCTCAGCCACAGCACCGCTCGCAGCATCTGACTCTGAGCCCAGAGGAGGCTACAGCTCCATCCACGGCACACAGTGGGGGCTCAGTCCCAGGCCTGACCAAGGCAGGGCTGGGCCGGAAGGCCCACACCACACCCCGTGAGGACCACCCTCTCTGGAAGTCAGAGTCCAGAGCCCTAAGACTAGGTGTCGGCCTGGGGGCCCTAAACCCTGATCCCCAG
The DNA here is from genome assembly GCF_902686445.1 of Sciurus carolinensis. Taxonomy (NCBI): domain Eukaryota; kingdom Metazoa; phylum Chordata; class Mammalia; order Rodentia; family Sciuridae; genus Sciurus; species Sciurus carolinensis. The sequence goes on along the minus strand of NC_062226.1, from coordinate 14,400,414 downwards.
AAGTGTCTTCCCTACCACGGGGCCCAGCAGTGCCTTGTCCAAGTCCCTAGGGGATTCAGGCCTGCAAAGGAGCAATTTGTACTTTGGGCTCGTTAATGAATCCCTGAATGAAGGAATTAATTACTGTCTGTGGAAATTAGACTTCTCTCTTCCTTCGAGATGCATCTTCTTTTTATTCTTAATTAATTTTTAAAATTACGACGTCAGTGCAAAGTCTAATTTATTTTACTTTCAGCATTATTTCTCTGATAAGCAATTTCATTTTATCCCAGGCACCCACCTCGATGCCACTTTGTCACCTTGGCTCTCACTTCAGGGGGCTGCGTCAGACCTGGCAGACGGGCCCTGGGGGCCTCAGGAGCTGCCCGCTCCCCAAGGCCTCGGTCCCCCACTGAGCAATGAGTGCCTCCTGATGAAGGCTCACACCTGCCGCGTGCGGGCTCGGGCCCCAGTCAGCTGTCCCAGGGAGGACGGAGGGGGATGCCGAGGGTGTGGCCTCCAACGCAGAGCCACTGGGGTGGGTCAAGGGTCATGGGTCGCCTTACTGATCTCACAAATGACCCTTTGGAAGCAAAGTCTGTCCTCCCTGTTTGACAGGCAAGGAGCATGAGGCTCACAGAGAGGAAATTGCTAGGACATGGAAGAGGAATCCTAACCCAGACTCTGACCCCCCGCCCGGGTACCCAGATGGGGCTTTCTAAATTGCGACTTGAAGGCCTTTGACTTAGACCCAGGTGCCGACAGGACATCAAGCCTGCTCCCTTCTGGCAGGTGCCACCCTTCCCTTGCTGCTCTCAGCCCACCTCCCACACCCGCCTCTAGCCAGGAATCCGAATAGAGACGCTGGCCTTCTCTGGAGCCCGCCCTTGGTCCCAGGGGTTGCTTGCAGGGTGGGCTTAGGACTCAATTGGAGTCACACTTTCTGGAATCTTCCCACCACAACTGCAGGGATAGAGCCTTGTTCTCTCTGGTTATGAGGTTGAGAGGATGGGAGATGGAAGCTGCTGCAGATGTGTGTCCCCCACGCCCAGCCGCCTCAGCCAACAGGAAGCCAGCCAGAGACAAGGAGAGGTTCTGGCTCCTTCCCTATTGGCTACCAAGACACTCCGATTCCGTGGTGGACTACACTGGTTGAATGAGGTTTCTGTCACCACCCCAGGACTCGGAGTGATCCAGGTGGGCTGGCACAGCTGGAAGAACAGGAGCTCTACCTGAGGTGTCCAGGGCTGTCTCCAATCGAGCAACACCAAGCAAAGGGGGCAGGGGGTCTCCAAGGCGCGTTCTGAAACCCAGCAAGGACGTGCCTTCCGCCTCGGTCCTCTGCCCCCTCTTCCCAAGGATGCCACGAGTCGGAGGCTGATGTCCAAGACCTCTGGACTCAGGTTCTACTGCTGTCCTGGCCCCACGCCCACCCAGCACTGGTGCCCAGCGGGGACCAGTTCTCCCAAGCCTATTCTGGTCACTGCACTTCTCACAAGAGGCCCTTCAGCCAGACCTTCCTACCGCCCACGCCCACTCATTTCAGACCACGCTCCCTCTGGAAGGCCTTCTGGCCGCCCCAGGAAGAGGGACGCTCGCCCCCTCTCTCTGGAGCCCATGGTGGCTCCTGGCTCCTGGGCTGGAGCTGTCCGCTCATGTTGGTCCCCAGTGCTATTGTGAGTTATTTTTTTTTTAATTTATTTTTTTTATTATTGTACACAATGGGATACATGTTGTTTCTGTGTTTGTACATAGAGTAAAGGCATACCATTTGTGTAATCATAAATTTACATAGGGTAATGTTTGATTCATTGTTATTTTTTTCCCTTCCCCCCCACTCCTCCCACCCCTCTTTTCCCTCTATACAGTCCTTCCTTCCTCCATTCTTGCCCCCCTCCCTAAACTTAACTCTAACCCTAACACTAACTCTTCCCACCCCACATTATGTGTCCTCATCCACTTATTAGCGATATCATTCTTCCTTTGGTTTTTTGAGATTGGCTTATCTCACTTAGCATGATATTCTCCAGTTTCATCCATTTGCCTGCAAATGCCATAATTTTATCATTCTTTATGGCAGAGTAATAGTCCATTGTATATATATACCACCGTTTCTTTATCCATTCATCAATTGAAGGGCATCTAGGTTGGTTCCACAATCTGGCTATTGTGAACTGAGCAGCTATGAACATTGATGTGGCTGTATCTCTATAATATGCTGATTTTAAATCCTTTGGGTATAGGCCAAGGAGTGGGATAGCTGGATCAAATGGTGGTTCCATTCCAAGTTTTCTAAGGAGTCTCCATAGTGCTTTCCAGAGTGGCTGCACTAATTTGCAGCCCCACCAGCAATGTATGAGTGTACCTTTCTCCCCACATCCTCGCCAACTATTGTGAGCTATTTAAGGACCACACATTGGTCTCCCCAGGGCCCAGCTCCAGGCCCTGTACAGGGGGAGTGTCACTCAACTAGTAGTGACTGAGTGCTTAGTGGGGCCAGATGCCATTCCAGGTGAACAGGACAGAGGACGTCCCTGGTCTTGCGATGCTCAGTCTGTGGAGGGAAAACAGATGAGAAATGATGAGCATAAGACGCAAATGACATGGCATGAAGCCAGCCAGGTGGAATCTCGGCATGCAGGGAAGGGGGCCACTGAACCTAGGGGATCAGCCTAGGCCTGACTGCAAGTGACATCCGCGAGGGGACAGAGTAGGCCACATGGATATGTGGGGGAAGGGCATTCCAAGCAGAGGGAGTTCCCCAGGGGACAAGCAAGAGGGCTGGGGAGGTGGGTCTGGAGGGAGAGAGCAGGGGAGGAGACGAGGGGGGGATGTATTTTCTCAGGAAGCTTGAGAAGAGTTTTTTAGACAAATCGAACTGAAATTTGAGAAGATGCTGACAGTCTAGGTAGAAAGACTCCATACATAATTGAAATCGGCAAACACAAATGACGTTTTATGACTACGTGGTGATCAGAGAGTAACTGGCTGGAGTAAGTCAGGGACATTCTCGGAAGCAACGTCTCAGGCTGAGACGTGGGACTCAGGACCCCTTTGGGCAGGTGGAGTGTGGAGCATGAAGAGAGGCCGGGTCTGGGAACAAGGTGCCACCAGCCGGGAGGCTCAGCACAACGGAAATCTCTCCTTGCCCGGTTCTGGAGGGGAAGTCTGAAATCAAGGTGTCGGCTGGCCCTGCTCCACTGGGGACTCTGGGGACAATCCTCCCAAGCCCTGGGCTCCGGGTGGCAGCAGCAGTCCTGGGCCTGCCTTGGCTTGCCACTGCATCACCGCCATCTCTGCCTCCGCTGTCGCAGGGTCGTTGTCTCTCTGTGACCTGCACCGTCACGCGGTGCTCCTCTTCCTGCCTCTCCCTTCTCATTAGGACTCCAGGCCCACTGGCTGAGGGGCCACCCTACTGCAGTATGACCCCGTCTTAACGGCAGAACAGAGGCTTCAGCTCCAGGGACCTGATGAATGACTGTGGACGCGCCACTGTCCCTCGCCAGGCCAGTCTGTCCCCCTGCGAGATGAGGCTGGCGCGTCGTCCCTCAGGCCCTGCTTACAGTTCTCCAGTCCCTTCTGAAGACTCTGCTGCCCTCTTCTCACTGCTGCCTCTGATCTGCAGCGAAAGTGACACGGGGACAGAAGCCCAGATGATTCCACACTGTATCTTCCCCACAAAACAAATATTTTGAAAAGTCCTTTGATGTTATTTTAATGGCGTGCGGAAAACACTATTCAACCCCCCACATTTTAAATTTCTTCCTTTCTGCTCTTTTTTTTTTCCTCCTTTAAAGCTTGTGTTTGCTTTCATGTTACACGTTATTTATTTAGTTGCGTGTCAATTAGTGTCTATTCTCCAAGTGACAAGCACATTAGCAGCTGCAGAGATTGGAATTAAAATTCGCAGCCCAGTTGAAGCCTCGCCTACCCGACTGAGAAAACAGCACCTCTTTGTCATTTCAAAAGATGACCTTCCTCTCCCTCCTTCCCATTCCTGGCTTCCGATTTAATTCCCACTGACTCCTCCACGGTCACTGCACGCCGTGATGGCTTTGAGATGGAATTTTTTCAAATGCACAAAGGAAGATGCAGGCTCCTGGTCACAGTGGCCTTTGATGATGGTTAGTGTAAAACAGGAGTCAGCTGGATCTGAATAACATGCTCTAAATTGCCATTCGGGGGTTCTAACTCAGGCAGCCTAATAATACTCCACGCCTCTGTCCAACAGTTCAGCAAACCGTTACAAGGTGACGGGGCCTAGTGGAAACAGACCCGGCCCCGCTGCCGGCTCCTTGGTTTACCGGCTCATGACAGAGCAAATGCATTAAGCCCACCGAGTTTCATTTCTTCTGCAAAATGGGAGAATTTGACCCGCTGCAGAGGAACATTGCGCAAGCGGAGCCTGTGTGTGCAGGGCTTTGCCAATGCCCCTCCCCCAGGAACCTGGGCATTTATTTCATGAGTTAATCACAGGCCAAGAGAGCTTTGGGGATCAAGAGGCCATTTTGCCACCTGGGTCCCAGCACCAGGACCGTGCCTGCTACCTAGTTGCAGCTTTGTTCTGGCTCAGGGCAGGGCAGGGAGGTGCAGGGGGCCCAGACCTGAGAGGCAGAGGTTCCCAACTCTCCTCTGTGGCAGGATCCCCAGGGTTTCCTGTGCCTCGCCACACAGACCCACCCCTCTCCAACTCTAGGGTCCTCCAATCCTGTGATTAACAAGTCCCCGTGATTCCAGCAGCCAGGAGAAACGCGACTTTCCTATTAGCCCTGAGGGAGGGGGCAAGCCAACAGGAAGCGAGGGCACATCCAGCTCTGCCTGCATCGTGGGCCATCCGGGGGAGTGCTGGCCCACTCAGTCTCCGTCTTCCCATAAGGACAAAGGCACTGGGTCACTGGTTTTCAGAGGATGTCCCCTGGAGCCCTAGTGTTTCGTGGAGGGGACTCAGAGGAAACAGAGGCCTAGCAGGCTCCTGAGTGGTCAGGACCCTCAGCCTCTCTTGGCTTCCCCCAGAGTTGATCCCTCAGTCTGCCTTGAGAGTCTTGTTTAACAAAGGGTTCCAATTCCCAAGGATGTTTGGGAACCACGGGTCAGAAGCTGGCTAGCACTTGGGAAGCACTGGTGAGGCCAACTCTGGCCCTGGGCAACTGGCCTCATCCCTTCTCCATCTGTCTACTGGGAGGTTGGACGGAATGACCCCTCGGTGCCTTCCCACCTGGGACGCTCAGGTATTCCTGTCTCATGGCAGCAGAAACGTCATGAGAAAGCACAGAACCAAGCAGGTGAAGACGGGAGACGAGGTCTGTAGGACAATCATCATCGCACAATATAACACTCTAATGGCGGAATCTTTTATATTAGAACAGACATTATGGAGCACAGTTCCATCAAATGAATATAATGGACTTGTTTTATATTACAATGCACACTGTAATTACACATTTCAATAATTCCTTCAATGCGTTACATGGAAGCGTTCTGAAGTAATGGAGTCCTGTTACCATACATAATAACCCTCCCGAGGGGTGGACGCTGCGGGTGGTGACAGAGGACTCCCACCTGGCAGGGAGAACCACTGGCTCCTCCAGCCCTGGGCACGTGGCTTCGATTATCATCTCTGGAGGCTCTTGGAGGGTCCCCTTGTCCACGACCTGCCCATCTAGGTGACCTCTGTGAGGTCAACCATCTCTGTGGCATGCCTCCAGGGACAGGAGGCTCACTGCCCCCCAGGCTGTCTATTGAATGGTCCCCTGTCATTAAGAAATTATACTTCTACAAACATGGGACACACAATCTCTGAATTCAAGGGATCATAAAATTCATTCTTATAGTGACTATTTAAGGCACTTTGCTGTCATAACAAATTACCACAAGCTTAGTGGCTTAAGATGACATAAGTTTACTTCCACAGTTCTACAGCGGAAGTCTGACCTGGATCTCCCTGGGCTAAAATCAAGGAGTCAGCAGGACTGTGTTCTTTTCTGGGGTCTCCAGGGGAACATCTTTCAGTCTTTCCCAGCTTCCCAAGGTCACCTGTGTCCCCGACTCTTGGCTCCTTGCTCTAACCTGAAAGCTGCTATTCTCTGACCAAAACTGGGAAAGGTCTAGAATGGACCCACCTGGGTTGAGGAAAATCTCCCATCAGTAACTTTCATTACCTATGTAAACTCCCTTTTGCCAAATGAAGTACTATATTCGCAGGTCCTGGGGATCCAAGCATGGACATCTTTGGGGTCCACTGTTCTGCCTGCCATGGGTGCCTTACTGTAATACCAAATAGACTGTGAATTCCTCTTCATCAATTACATAGGACATAATACTTTTATAGGATTAAATGTGACAATATATGCGTAGTTTCTGGCACCCCTGTTTAATGAATGGAAAACAAATTAATGAACTGGGATAAAATCATCAATGATATAATCAACTTTGCTGTCACCAGCCTAAAGCAAGTCACCAGAAAGGATCACAGGTTTCTGGAGTAGTCTGACAGGTCACGGGTAGAATGAGATGATCCACTTCTCTTATTTGAATTTACTATGGTTTGGACATGAGGTGTCCCCCAAAAGTTCCTGTATTCATGCAGGAATATTCAGGGGTGAAATGGCTGGACTGTGGAAGCTGTAACCTAACTGGTGCATCCTCGTTTGAATGGACTGACCGGTGGTAACTGCAGGCAGGTGGGGCATGGCTGGAGGAGGTGGGTCGCTGGGGTGTGCCGTGGAAGGGGCATCTTCTCTGCAGCCCGGGTCACCATGCATGGAGCACACCACACCCTTCTGCCATGATGTTCTGCCTCACCTTGGGCCCAGAGCAATGGACTAGGTTGACCGTGGAATAAACCTCTGAAACCATGAGCCAAAATAAATTTTTCCTCCTATAAGTTGTTCTTGTCAGGTATTTTGGTCACAGTGGCAAAAAACTGATCATATATCTATTAATGAAGTTGAGGTACTATTTAAAATCTCTTCTTTAGTCTCAACTAACTTAGCTGCTTGTAGTAGACTGAAACTCCAAGTCTATTTCCAGTAACAAGGGGGAAAGTGGGATCATGCCCATTTTATATGGGAATAAAGTGAGGTTTAGAGAATGGAGACTCAGAGATGATGCCTGGGGTGAGTCTTTAGGACCAGTAGGTATCAGGATGAGGATGAGAAGTGGGCATTTCAGACCCGGAGACACATGTGCGAAGCCCAGGGATGCAGAAGATGACTCCGGGGGCCTGTGAGGAGAAAGGCAAGGTCCACATGTACAGGGGAGGGGGACACCACCAAGAACAAGGCCAGATGGGTGGGCAGTGAAGGCTGGGTCGGACACGGAAAGGCCAGGATGTGCAGGAGGAGTGGGAACTGGTCCCAGGAGGGTCCGCATGCAGGGGAGTGACGGAGTTGGGCTTAGGTGCTGGAGCGTACCCTGGCTGTGCAGAGAGCAGGCAGGGGCGGGGCAGGGAGACCGCAGGCCCCCAAACCTGGATGCGAAGGTGGCTGTGAGGAGGTGGTGTGGGGGCGAGAGGGCAGAGGGGAGAGAAGCCAGGAAGGAAGTGGAACTCAGTGGCTGTGAGAGGAGCGAGCGGGAGGCTGGCCTCCGGGGCATGAGCAGGCAACCCTGAGGTAGACGGGGGACTTTCAGGGGGAGGAGGTGGGGTGGAAGAGCAGGGCTGTCATCCCCCATCCCCGACAAAGGTGAAACGGTGGCTGGGAGCACTCAGATCACTCCTGGAGGGCAGAAGCAGCAGCTGTCCAGGAGCTACGCGGACACCATCCTGTCTCTGGGCGTCACCCTGTCACTCTAGGGCAGGGCCCAGAGGCCACGTCTTAACAGGAGTCCTGCGGTCAAGTCCCCGGAGGCCACCTCCAGGCTGGTGTTCCTCCCTGCAGCCCACTGGGACCCCAGTGAGCCCACAGCCACCAGCTCACCCACCTTGGACGCCCTGAGTCCTTCACCCAGCCCAGCAGGCCTCACATTCGGCCTCTTCTGCCTCCTCTCTGACCTCTCTCCATCTCACAGACACAATCACCATTGGCTTCCCAGTGACCTCCCAAAAAGGCACAAATACTGAGCTTTGTCCCCAGCCTCATGTTTGACACGGTGGCTGCACTTCACAGTCGCGGGTCCCTCTGCAGCCTTTGCACAGGCTGCGCCCTCCTCCTGGAGGGCCCTTCCACCTGCCCACTGAAAGACGAGGCTGGCTGAGTGGCCGCCTCTCCTGCTCTCTCCCCGTGAATGCCGTCACACCACTGCCTGAGCCAGAAGCAGCAGCCCGACCCCACCCCGATCTCATCCCCACCCCAGGGCATGTCCTCCTGGGTGTCTCGAACCCACCACAGCCTTGCCTCCAGGCCTGCCCCTTGCCCAACGCCATCTTTCTAGGCTCTTCCCTGCATCCCTGGATGAAGCCTGCTTGCCCCATGGTGCCACCGAAGGCCCTGCCAGCATGGCTGAGTGGATTCTAACCCCAGCCAGATCCAGGGCACAGATGCAGACCTTTACCAGCTCCATCCTCTGCCTGGCGCCCCCTCCTCTTCACCTGCTCTCCCCACGAATGCCCAGGTGGCCTTTACCACTCACCCAGGGTCACCACAGGACACCCTCCGTTCACCTCCAAGGCTGTTAGGAGCCCCTCTTCCCGGAGCCCGACGGAGCAATCACCTGTGGGCTGCCCCAACATCCGCCTGGGATCGACTCAGGGGCATGCAGGTGCTGGAAGTGGATCTGGCACCCGTGAGTCTTCAGACCCCTTCCTGCGCTCAGTACTGAGCCACCGCCCACCTGCTCAGGCCTCTCTCACACGGGTTCCCGCTGGACTCCTGGCCATTGGCCCCGCCCCCAGGGAACCTTGTGGCCTGGTCACCTATCTTTGGCCTCCGACCCCACTGTCATTTCAGCTGAGGAGGAGGAGTCCAGGGTGACCCTGTTCGGCTTCCCTGTGCCTGCCAGCCCGTCGTCCCCTGCCCCAACTGAGCTGGGACCACATTGTTCTGTTTACGAGGAAGTGGCGTTAATACAAATAGAGTGTCTTTTCAAGCCTGCAAACATGTAATTAAGCTCCAGCGTGAACGCCAGCTAACAGCCACGCTGATGACAGCACTCGAGGGGCGCGGGGGAAGGTGCTGGGGACCACCGTGCAGCTGTCAACAGACCCAGGGGCACGGACTCGCCACACCAGTGCTGCCTCTGGGCCAGGCCACGGCAGAGGCCTCCCCACGGAGGAGTCAACGTGGACACTGCTGAAGAGCAGGGAAGGCGCGGACAGGCTGAAAATGATGAGCTAAAGGCGGTTCCAACTCGGCCTTCCACTGAAGGTGGAGATGGAGGCCGAGAGAGGAGCAGAGATGGGCCAAGCAGGACAGGGCCAGGCTTCGGGTCCCTGGCACAACCCTGCTGGGCAGGCAGCATGCCAAAGTAGACGCTCCGCCACTGCAAACCGTGCACCTGCACAGCCCAGCACTCCAGCACTGACCAGGCCGAGCTGCACTGAGGGCGGCCCCACCTGGGCCCGGGGCACCTGCAGGCTCCGCTGGAACACCACTCCCAGCTCCTGGCCCTGTGATTCAGGGCGGGTGGCTCTGCTTCCATCTTTCATCTGAAAATGGCAGTTCCATCCCCACCGAGCTGGCACGAGGACCACCACGTGGTAAGGTTCCCAACGCCACCTGCTCACAGGACCCCAGGCAAGTGTTCCCTCTTAGCACCATGGTTTGTCTCTTCTGCTCTTGTGGGAGGTGCGAGTGGCTGAGAAAGCTGGCTGAATGATGTATTGGCTGGCCCTGTGCCAGGTGCCAGGGCTGGGCACTCACAGAGCTTCAGGCTAGTGACAGGAAGAGGCATCGCTGCCCCAAATCATACCCATGGTGGCCAAATGCCAGTGAGGCCAACTCAGCCGGCACCAAATGTCAGCATTAGGGCCCCTTCTGATGGGGGAGACCAATGACTGGGCTCTGGAACATGAGTAGGAGCCACCAGCACGAGAGCAGGGTGAGAGGTGCGGGCCGGGGGCAGCGTGCAGAGGCCGGGGCCGGGGAGGAAGGCTGAGGGCAGCAGCGGGGCCTGAACCAGCCTGGTGAGCAGGCTTTCCGTGCCGACCCTGGGGCTACGAGGTTGGCTCTGCATTGTAGGCCACTCTACCCGTGGCCTGGGGATATCTGGAGAGGGGTTGGGTGGAAGTGGGGAGTTCCCATATTGCAGGAAGTAGTCCAGGTGGGAGCTGATGGCAATCTGGATGAAGCAATGGCTTTGGGAGATAAAGTGGCCCTGAAGGCAGACAGAACACAGAGGGTGAGGGACGAGCTGCTGGCTGGAGGCAGGGCTCTCACAGACATGAACGAAGCCCTGGGCCTGGGCTGAAGCTTAGGCCTCACCTTGGGCCATTACATGTCCTTATCTTTCCCTATCTCATGACTTTGCAAATGAGGAAACTGAGGCTTGGTCTTTTCAGGCACCTCCTGAGGCCCAGGACAGACCCCTGGGTCTGTGGATCTGCCCATGGCCGGCCCTCTGGCAACAAGCAGATCCAGCTGGGAAGGCTCCACTGAGGCCAGAGGTAAACACATCTGGCCCCTGAGACAGAGCCTGCTCCTCAGGAGATGGGATGAGTCATCTTGATAACTGAATTTTTGAGTTAGACATAAAATATGGCCAAGATTGGAGAGGCTATTTGGCAGGCTAGGATCCCCGGGCAGGTTTCTTGGCCTCTGCGAGGCTGAGAACATAGTAACAAGATCACTCTTTTTCTGTCCTCGGGCTATTCACAAGCAGTTCCCAGGCTACTGTGTGGGGGAATTCACCTGTGGGTTTCTGGGTGCCTGCTCTGGTTATCAGAGACACCGAGCGGGAAAGGGCAGGTGGGGACACTGCCCTTTGTAATGTAGGGCAGGGCTGCAGTGTTTCAAACAGACAATAATCTAGAGGGCAGGAAGATTCAGAGAACAGGTTCTGAGTGACAGTTTCCTCGTCTGTGAAATGGTGGAGGCGGCGAGCAGACTAAAGAGCTGATCACAGGGCAGGGGGAGGTGGCCACTGCTATCCAGGCTGAGGCCGCCTGGGGGGCCAGGAGCTTGCCCTTTACCTCTTGGCAGGGAAGGTTCAGAAGCGAGGTCACAGCACCACTCCCAAGGTGGGCCAAGTGGAGCCTCCACCTCTCCTTCTCCTCTCCTCTCCATATTTAGCCCCTGCAGCTGTTTCTCTCAGGTGTGCTGCACACGTGGTAATTAATTTTGCTGAGGACGTGAAATTGACGCATTTTCTGATTGCTGCTCAGGAGTCTCCTGAATTCAGCTGCTGGTGAAATTAACTCACCAGGGACAATGGAGCTTTTCCCAAGGTCCAAATTGTCCTTATTTGCAGAATTTGTTCTTGGCCCTAATCCAGCCCAAACCGTCTGCTCCACTACCTCCTAGAAGAGGGCGGGCCTTCCCTGGAACAAGGCTGGGACTATTTTAAGCTAAGGAATAAAAGCACGTTTGCTTTGATCACCACATCCTGAAAACCCGTGGTGAGCTGAAGAGAGGGCCACTGGGCTCCTACAGGTTGCCCTGCAGGCCGTGCTCCTGGCACCCTGGGTCAGCATCCAGGCAGGACACACCAGAGGTTCCTTCCTCAGAGCAGCCCAGCTCAGGCCCCATGGGCTGTGCACTAACCACGAGCTAGGCAAGGTGGTACTGTTCCCCATGGGTAAATCTGAAGCCAGGTCTGACATCAAGCCTGGCCTGAGCGCTAACCACTACACTGGTACAACCCCGCCTCTGCCCATTCACACACACACACACTGCCTTTGTGCACACCTGACACAGAAACTTCAAATAATACTTTAAAAACTTGCTTGGGCCCAGCCACGGAGAGATACTGAAGAGTCATTAACTTTTGACAAGGATGTTACTGTTCGGTCACTTCTAAATTCTGAGGCTCTCATCAACTCTGCCATCAGGACTGGGCAGAAGGGTAAGCCCCATCTGACAGGTGTGGAGGCTGGGGACAGGACCCAGCCGCCTGCTCTCCTGCTGACCAAGCTTCTGCACGGCAAGTCCATGGTGTGACTTCTTGGAAAAGAAACTCCACGTGACACTATGCCTAAACCTGAGTCTTCACACACGGGCAAGTATGAAAATGGTGTGGCTGTGCAGGAAGAGCAGATGACAGGAACCCCGCAGGAAGGGTGCTCTCCCACCTCTTGCCCCAGCCCCTCACTCAGTGGAGAGCAGGGGGCCTGGGGTAAGGCCCACTCCTGGGCTCCCCTGGGCTCTGCTCCCTCTGCCTCCAGCTGAGCATCACTGCATCTGAGCAGCTGGGCGGGTAGCAGAAGCCAGTCTGGGGTTTGGAAGGACAGGAGGGATCAAGGTCCAACTCCACCACTCATAAGCTAATGCGCTTAGCTGTTCTGTGAAGGCAGAGTGATCCAGACCACCACAGCCCCCCGTGGCTCCAAGGACTCCAGGGCAGGACTGCTGGGGGTGTCTGAAGCTGCCCTGGACTGAGCAGTGGAGTCAGTAAGGCAGCCTCTTCAGATCCAGTCTCTCCCAGGGACTGGTCTCACCTGCTCGGCTGTGTACCAGGCCTGCAGGAGCTCAGGGAGGTTCTCGAACAGGGAGCAACAGCTGTGGGGGCTGCAGGAGCAGAGAGGAGGGGCGTCAGGAGCATCGGTGGTCAGGAGAGGCTCCCCAAAGGGGGAAAGAGTTCTGAAAGACCACTCACAGCTAGATGGAAAGAGAAAGGGTAGGAGGGGCACTTCAAAAAGAGCACCCTGGTCGGGCTGGGTGGAGTGGCAAGACCCCACCAGGGAGCTGGAGATGGTTGGCTACACCTGGGCCTGGCGGGAATGCAAGGAAGTGGAACGAAAGGGGCCAGGGGCATCAGCAGGGGTCAGACGTGGGCCCGGGTGAATGCTTCAGGGACCTGGGCTTGGACCAGAGGGTGGTGGGAGGCCACCCATGGGTACTGAGTGGGAGGAGGCACTACTTTCTCAGCACCTCAGCTGCTGCAGGGCAGAGAAGGAATCTGGGCATGGGGACAAGATTCAAGAAACTGGACAGAAAAGGAACTGAAGGCTAGAAAGGGGCCAAGAGACAGGAGAAGAGGTCGAGGACCAGAGATGAGAAACTCCAAGAGGTCAGGACACAAGGGGGATGAGGCAGCTGGGAGCTGGAGGCACAGGAAGCTATGGCCAGAGGCTGAATGTCAGCATGAGTGCCTTCAGAAGGCAAGCAAACTGCAGGTCATCCAAACGGACACTCAAGTGCCCAGAGCAATGGCGCGAGCAGGGGTAGAGGTGCTTCCTGCCTGGGCTCCCACTGGCAGGGGCTCTGAGACAGGAAGAGCAAGGCCAGGCGTCAGAGAAACACGTCAAAGCACGGCTGGAGGCCGAGTCTGCCACAGTCTCCAGGAGATGCCCAGGGCCAGGCTTGGGCCCGGCTTCGTTTACTTCTCAGGGACACCGTGCTGCTCAGGCCTGTTCCTAAGCATGAGGGTCAATGACAGGGCTGCAGCAAGCAAGGACCCCAGGCAGCAATGAGGACAGCTGGGTAGACAGGTCCCTGTCATCACCAGGGCAGTGCAAATGCCCAGTCCCAGTCTTACTTTGCTCCTTCCTAAGTCGGAACAGCACCACCTCGGAGGCTGTTCCTCAGGTGACCGAGAAGCTGAGCGCCTGCAGGAAGCGGGCACAGTTCCACAGCCACGCTGCATGGAGCACTCCTCTCTCGAGACCTGAGTGGTTCAGCACGAGACCTGATGACCAACGACTCCCGAGACCTGGGAGCTGGGGGCCCAGGCTTTGAGGCTCCACACAAAATGACTGAATCATCCCCTTGGAATGAAATGAATCATTTAAGGAGACTCTTGGAACAGCAGAGCCAGCGAGAGCTAAGCACGCTGTGGCGGACAGGAGCCCAGCACTGCGCCCAGCCTCCGGGAGCTCAAGGCCTCTCGCTCACTGCAGAGCACCTGAACCCCTGTGGCAACAACCATGAGCCAGCGCGAATGGAAAACACCGAGGGAAAGAGATTTCCTCAGCCACGCAGCCCTTTCTCCCCTCCTCCCTCAGTCGCCAGAAGCCTCAGCTGGAACAGAGACGCGTGATCTTGGGGCCACAAGCTTTATTGGCTTCAAGTCCTCAGGAGCCGGGTCTGCTGGGACTGGACGTTCCTGGATGGACACCCCCGGGCCTCAGCTAGGGAAAAGGAGGGGGGGAAAAAGGAGAGATTTAGGTCCAGGGGAGGGTTTTGGAAGATCCCTGACAGAGTTAAAGGCAAGATATTGTTCTGAAATTGCTTTCAAAGACATATTGTTTAATCAGTAAATATTTACAGAACAAAATGGCAATGAGATCATGCTGTATTGATTCATTTCAGAAAGATTTAACAAAGTCCTACTATGTGCCAGTCACTGGCTGCTGCTTTTCTCACTGGTAAAAACAGAATAGAAATCTAAAAACCAGAACAAATACTGAAGACAGGCATGGAACTTCTCATGCTTTTTTGGCAGAAAAATACAACTCTTTGTGGAGAACATGACCCCTGGTTCCACTTCCAGCTCCATTTTTCAAGAGGTCATCTCTGGTCCTGCACCCATCCCTACCCACAACATGGCTTTTAGTACAAAAAAACTCAAAGGGACATAGTTACCTCTAGGTTTCCTCTGGCCTTCCGAAGGACTTTGTGGGTTACAAGCACTGGGAAGAAAGCAAAGAACAAGACCATCAGAGATGCCGGTGTCAGGACCGCAGGGGAGGAGCCGGAACCCGAGGGTTCAGACACGAGAACCACCCAGAAGCATCCAGAACAGAGAGAAGCTGAAGGCTCTGCCTGTCCCCTCACAGGGCCCAGCACAAGTAACACATCGGAAAGGGGACCACTGCCACTCTCACTCCCACAGGGACACACAGGGTGGAGCACACCATGCTGTTGTTAGAGGCAATACCAAGGCTGTGCAAGGCACCTGGCTGCCCGGGCAACCCCAGGGCTTGTCTCTGTGGGCCGGGGGGGGGGTGGGGGGGGGGGACGGGACGGCGATGGTGCAGGCCAGGCATTCGTGGTGTCCTGAGCCCTCTGGGAAGCAGAGGGGAAGCAGGTGTGGCGGTCCACATCAAGTGCCAAGGGAAGTTAAGCAGAGCTGGGTTTTCACAAGGCCAAGTTCCTAAAGGCCTGGGGTGAAGAAAACGGTAGCATTTCTGTCTTCACCCACCCTTCAGCTGGCAGAACGGCCCCCACGGTCTCCCTGGGGAAGCTGCATTCTGCCCAGGCAGGAGTGGACTGGTGGGGATCTCAGGATGCTGCCCACTGACACCTGAGCTGTGTTGGAGCAGACACGCAGACCTGGAACTCCAGAAGAGTGGGGAACAGCTATGAAGGGACGCCACTTCCTTCCGCCATCTTTTCTTCTCCAACACAAACTCCGGCAATGGCAGGAATGGCACCGCTGAGCGGATTTCTGAGTTTATCGGGAACCTGTTCTAAATAGGGCTTGGTGAGGGTCAGGGAATCAGCCACTGCCCAGTGGCACACACACGAGCTCTGGATCCGGGCCTTTGGCCAGCAGTGCCTGCGGCTAAAACAGACTGAAACAAACACGACAGCCCGCTTCCCAATGGCCTGTTCAGAGCAGGTGCTCTGTGGGGACCTGGAGAAAATATTTTTTGTCCTTCACAAAAAATTCCACCTAGAGGCAATAAAATCTATTTGCAATCTGCAAAATCAGGGGAAGGGACAGTGTGGGCTTTAACTGAACAAAATAAACTTCAGGGGTGGCTACTGCTTCTCTGTACCTCCACCCCCACCACAGGCTGCAGGGCAGAAGTTTGCAGCTGGGGCCATGGATGTGCTCTGGAGAGCCCGAAATCCTGGACATGGTGTGCAGGTTTGTGTGTGGGTATGGATGTGTGCACTTTTTCTGGGGAAAGAGACCACAGCTTTCTCAAAATTCACCAAGGGGCCTGTGACCCAGAAAAGATTAAGTGTCATGATATTGAGGTTAAAAATAATCCTGAAAGAGTTCTGAATGTACTGAGAACAAAACTCACCATAAGAGCAAAGGGTTACCTTACCCAAGTTTTGATGTAGCCCTTACATCTAAACAGCACCACCCACGTTCCCACTGTGACGAGAAGACAGAGGGACAAAGTGGTAAAGAATGTGTCCCACATCAAGGCTTGTCCCAGCATAAAGAGGAGGCTCATACCCCAGGGTCACACGAGTCAGTCCAGGGCCCCTCCCAACTCAGGGGAGGCTGACAAGGAAGATGCCTACCTGAGAGTGCCCCACCTGGCCAGGAACCAACTAGTTCACTAAGTACCTCCACTCCACAAGAGAGGACCTGAGGCTCAGAAGTGAAGCTGGTGGTTCCAGGTCACAGGCCTAGTGAGCGACAGGGTCCTTAGGTCTCGCCAGGTCACTCTTTCCCTACTTTTCCCTGTGAACTCTAGGAGGACACAGGCAGAGACCAGCTCGAGCCCTCGCTCCTCCTTGTCACCATGTGGGGAAGGAGGAGGGAACGCTATCCAGTCTTCATTTAGTCACTTCAGAGCGAGAAGCAGGCCCGTGAGGCCGGCAGGATTGGGGGAATTCCCAAGGACCTGGCTGGTCAGGACCAGCTGCAGAGCCTGGACAGGAAGAGGCTCAGCCTGGTCAGCTGCAGCTGAGTCACCCAGCCGGGATGAGATACAGAGATGGCGACAGCTCGTCAGGTGGGGAGATGCTGAGAGATGTTTGCAGGCTTGCTATGAGTGACCTGCCACCTCTGTGCCCAGCAGTTCATCTGTACTAAGTGAAAGAAGGAAGCAGCTCTGTCCCTGCACTGTGCTAAGGACAGTCCAGTTTCAGGAGTTTCACATACCTCTACAGATGAGAAACGGGGTACTGTTTATATAGCATGAAGCCAGGCCTGTGGTGCGTGGACAGTCTTAGTCCTTTGGAATTACTGTCACCACTGGGGATAAGGCAACTGAAGCTCAGAGCTTTGCACTGTGCCTATTCATGATTCCTTGCTCAATGACCCAGGACACAGGGTGTGGCATGGTCTGCTGTGGTCACTAAACTCATCCGAACCTCTTGCCTACTTCGAAACCTCCTTGTGCCCTGCGACTATCCTGGCCAGGGTACAGAGAAGAGGGTGCCAGGGCAGAGTTCTGCTTTTCCCAACCTCGGGAGCCACAGAGAGCATCACTTCTGCCCCCTGCTGCCCAAGAGTCTGACCCAAATGTCCCATGGCTCCCTCCATCTGACCAGACTGGCACTGTTTCCCACAGTGCACCTCTTGCCTAGAAGTGACATGAACACCTCAGCCAGAACTTCATGACACCCGCCTCTCTGCTGGCCCGACCCTCACTATCTTTCCAAACCTCCCCCTCTCCTCCACAGCCTCACCCTGGCCCCTAGAGGGCTCCCCACTGCCCACATGGGGACTGGCACAACCCCACAGAGACCTCTCCTGCTGCACGGTCCCTCCGTGCTCAGCCATGGGGTCTTCTGACACACAGAGGACAGTATCAATCCCTGAGGTACCTTCAGTCCAGTCCATGAGGTTCCCCAAAGGCCCTGGCACATCCTAAGCATATTCCGGAAAGCTCTACTCTCTTGCCTCCTGGGCTGTGGTATGAGGTCGCAAGGTAGTCACCAGAATCCTGTTCCTGCCCCCTTGCTGCCTGTCTAACCTGCTCATCCTTCAAGGCCCAGGCAATCCTGAACCAGACCTTGTCCAGGGCCTTGACCAGGCTCCCTGGATGCACTCAGCAACCTCCACAGCTGACCCCTCAGTTAAGCCTGAGCTCACTAACAGGAACGGTGTCTGTCCTCGGAGCCTGTGCCTGCTCACGAGTGAGTTTCTCGAACTGCCGTTCACTCTGTCAGTCTCAGAGTTCACTTTCAGAAGGTTTGGAGGGAGGCAGTGTCAGGGAAATTCCTGCTTGACAACAATCTATGTTCTGTGCCTCCCAGCATGACCCCAAGGAAACGGGACTTTGCTAACGGAGTGTCCAAGGCTGGCGAGCACCTCGGAGAGGAAGGTGCTCCAGGCAGAAGGTCTCCCAGGATAGGCAAACCAACACGCAGGCAGCGCGGACCAGCCAGGGCACGGTCACCAGGAGGTGCTGAAGGAAGCTACAGTGAGCAGTGCTGAAGGTTTAAACCAGGGGACCAGGTGAACAGCCAGACCAGAGCTGGGACTCACTGGCTCTCTGACTCTGGGTTCTGCACCTGCCTTGAGAAGGATTCCTCAAATCCATGCTCTACTCTGGCTCCACCGTCCTTGCCTGTTCTTTCCTGCTCACTGGTAGAGCAGCAAGCCTCTTCACTGACAGGTGTGGCAGGTCAATCTTTTGCACTGCATGAAAGCCACCCCAAGCCTGTCACAGCACAGGGCCCAGTCCCTGGGCCCCTCCCGCCTGTCATAGGCAACCAGCAGGAATGCTTCTGGTTTATCACAGAAGATCTTATTTCTTGCCTTTGTCCCTGCTGTTCCTGGCCTGGACTGTCACTCCCTCTCTTACCTGATGACACCCATTCCTCTAGATCTGGCTCAAGGGTCACTTCATTCAGGATGCTTATCTTCCAGAACAGTGACACCCGCCCCACTGCCACCTCCAAGTTTCCATGATGCATGTGCCACACCCCCACCTCCCTAGTGGGAGGAGCTAAGTGAACAGATGCACCTGTGCAGGTCGGAAAGAACACAGTACAAAAAGACACCCCACCCAGGAGGCCTGATCTCCACTGGTCTGGGCTCCAGCGTGGCTAAGCCAGGGCAGGACTCCGCCCTGAGAGGCAGGAAGTGGTCAGGCATGGCGGCCACCCGCACTGCTCACTCACACTGGTCAAAGATGACTTTTTCCTGATGCTTGCTCTGCTGCAAAAGACTCATGGTGTCCTGCAACTTCTTTTCTTGTCCAAACAATTTTTTATGTAGTTTGGTGATCTCTGCTTTCATTTCTCCAATCTAAAGAGAAAAGGAATCAGAAAACTGAACTAAGAATATAAAATGTCATATCACATAGGAACAATTACAAATCAGATAAAAAGATCCCAACTTCACTAGCAAAGATGTTTAAATAAAAACTAGAAGGCTTGTTCTGTCCATCACATTGGCAAAACCGGATAAAATCCAGGGTGGGAGAAAGCAGTCTTGTGACCACTGGTGAACTAAAAATTGGCAAGGTCCTGCTGTAACAGCCGGTGAGGTCCACTGTGAATGCAGACATCTTTGAACCAGCAATCTAGCCCACAGCATTTACCTCAAAAGCACAAGAAGGTTCATGATTCTCCATGGATATTCACTTCAGCATTGTTAGTGGTAGGAGAAAATAAACAATCTGATTTGCTTAATATGGATCTGAATAAATTACGGTACTTACACAGAAACAAATAATTCTGCAGCTATTAAAAATGATGTTGTAGAGCTCTATTTATTGATATAAATATCAATATACATAAAAGATCGTAAAGAGAGACAAAAAGAGCCCAGAACAACAGAGATTGCACACTGCTTCCACATATCACTTCATGAAACTGAACACACATCTCCTTCCACAAAGCCGGACACCAGACAGCAACAAAATGTGAAGTGTCTCCAAGAGATACAACTTCAAACTGAGGTGTGTTCATTTTTTTTAAATAAAAACTATTATGCTGATTTTAAAATTTTGTGTTTAGATCTTGAAAAATAATAATACAAAAGTATTAGCTGGTGAGTGTGATCCATTAGGAGGGCATCCTTTGATTTTTCAGAGTAGAGTATGGATGGGAGGCCACGCTGGGTCCCCAGTCCTGGGAGGTGAAACAGAGACCCTCCTCATCAGCTCCCTTCCTCGAGGCAAGTGAGCCCGGACCCGCTACTCCCACCTGCGCTGAAACACCTCTGCTCTGCTGAGCCATCAGCTTATAAAGAGTCCCTTTAGTTTGTTCCCAAACTTATTTATGTAACAGTTGTAACAGAATTACAGAATCTAATTAAATATTAAGTGAACCTATGAAGTCTACGTCTGGACAGAGAGAACGGGCTGTATGAAAACTAACATATGCTTCTGGAAGACCAGAGAAAGGCGAGTCACTGAAAAACACATTCTGGCAAATTAGGTGTGGGTGAGACAACTATATGAGATGTGGGAGGAACACAGTCTAGAAGAATTCTAAATTCAGATTGCTTCACAAGTGTCTAAGTTTCTCTTCATCTTAAAGAAACAGAAATTGGAAGTGACAGACATACATTATGGATATGGCTCATGAAAGAAAGGACATGTGGAACTCTAATCAGCAGACCCATATTTAAAGAAAAGGCCCTGGCCCTCCATCAAAAGAATGGCGAATGTATGTACATTTATCTGTTTTAAGTCAAACTAAAATGTTTAAGGTATGTATCATTTTTTGATTCCCTAACCTACTTTTAGGATTAGCCAATCATGTCAGGTAAAGGGCCTTCAATGGTTCTCCCAGCAGACCCTAATGCAGACATCAGGTTTGCATGGTTCTCTCCCACAATCCAGGGCCCAAAAAGATCTGGGCTGGGATCACAGTTCCACATCCTAGGATAAACTACCCCAAAGTCAGAGCCTTAGTTCCACACCCGTGACACTGGAATAACCATCCCTGACCCAGCCACACACTGCAGGAGGATGAGTTCAGAGGAGTCCGTGGAAGCCGGGGATGGCCACTTCACTCCTGGCCTGGCTAAACTGTTCCTCTTTCTACAGTTCCTCCAGGACGCTTCACCTGACACCCCTTCTGCACCAGGAGTGGAGGCTCCCCATAACTGCCTACATCTGGTGGACTACAGCAACTGGCCATTGCAGGCCTGCATCCCCTACCCACTACCAGCTCCTTCCCCGATCACCTCTGCCTGATGCAGAGCAGGTGCTGGGACATGCCTGCCAACTGGCAGGGTTGACTCTCATTGGCACTCTCCTAACACCCTGTACACATCCTGTCCAGCACATAAAACCATGGGTTTTAATAATTTACATGTCTGCTGTTTACTGGATTCAAACCTTCATTTTTACAGCATGAACATACTACAGTAAAAACCGCAAGGGCTCCAAAACACAGCTTGGCCACTTCCTAGCTGTGATACTGAAGCAAATCATTTACCTCCCTCGAGTTTCAGCTTCAACTTCTGGAAAATATGAACAAGAATACCTAACTCCAAGCTGGGCACAGTGATGCAAGTCTATAATCCCAGCAACCTGGGAGGCGAGGAGGGAGGACCTCGAGTTCGAAGCCAGCCTCAGCAACTTAATGAGGCCCTGAGTAACTCAGTGAGATCTGTCTCTAAATAAAATATAAAATAGGGCTGGGAATATGGCTCAGTGGTTAAGTGTCCCCGGGTTCAGTCCCCCAAAACCAAACCAAACAACAACAAAAACCCTAACTCCAGATAGGAGGGTGGATTTTGAATGATCACAAAAGAAATGAGAAATGTCTGGGGCAATGGATATGCCAATGACCCTGATCTAACCATTATGCATAAGACATGTGTACTGAAATGTCACACTGTACCCCATAAATATGTAAAATTACTATGAATCAATTAAAAATAAAAACATTTTAAAATAAAAATTAAATTAAAAATATATATAATGGGGGTAGGGGATGGGGAGTGAGAAGAATGGAGAAACTTTAGATTATGTAGAAAGAAATGAGAGGGAGGGTGGTATGAAAAATGGTGGAAAGAGACAGTCATCATTACCCCATGTACATGTATGATTACACAAATGGTGTGAATCTACATCGTGCACAACCACAGACATGAAATGTACTCCATTTGTGTACAATGAATCAAAATGCAGTCTGTAAAAAATAAAAAACTAAATAAATAATGAAAAAAATAAGAACATCTGAATCTTGTAATTCCACTTAGGACTTTAAAATAGAAAACAAAAAATCTAATTCCCCAAGATCTTGGAAAAGGGGTAAAATAAGATGCTGTGTATGAGTGGTGCCTGGTACCCAGTAGTCACTCAACAGAAGAATTCTTGTTTTCTCTCTTTTTTCCTTTTTACTTTTCTTTCTTTTTAGTTAATAACAGACAACTTTACTGAAAACCAATAAAAATCTAAAGAAATTTTTCAAAATGTAACAATATACATAAAAAAACTGAATAGCATTTTTAAAAAATTTCACAATACTGAAAATTTCAGAGCATAATAAAGTACAATATCTATTTATTGATAATAGAGGAATTAGGAAATGCTTATATAAGTAAGCCCACTAGTGACAATATCAACAGAACAGCTCTCAGTGAGCCGCCCGCTTCCCAGGAGGCCATAATATTCTCCATCAGTGTCTTGCAGCCTGGCTTCTGGAAAGGGGTTTTGCTTGTTTGCTTTCTTTTATGAGGAACATTTCAAATATTTATGCCAGTAGAAGGAATTTGATAATGACCCCCCAGGAACCAGTTCGGTTTAACAATTACCAATTCAAGACAAAACTTCTTTTGCCTACACCCCTGCCCCTTCTCTCTCCAAAATTAATCCGAAACCAATCTCAGGAACTCATCATATCATCTATAAAATATATTAGTATGTATCTCTAGGAAAAAAAGGTTTTAAAACACCATAATATCATAAGTTCACCTAAAAAATGAACATAATTCCTTAGTACAGCTTGAGCATCCCTAAAATAAAAATCCAAAATCCAAAATGCTCCAAAGTCCAGAACTCTTGAGTCCATGCATTTTGAGCATTTTGATCTTCAGATTAGGGATGCTCAACTCACAAAGTCTATGCAAATACTTCAAATCTGAAAAAAATCCAAAATCAGAAACACTTCTGGTCCTAAGCATTTCAAGTAACAGATGCCCAATAGGTATCACCAAATATGGAGTTAGTGGACGCATTTCCCTGAGTCCTGCATAACTGTACTTTTTAATAATTGGTTTGATTCAGGATTCAAGTAAGATCCATATTTTGAATTTGTTATTTCTTACATTTAACTCAAGGGGTTCTCAAAGCTCCTAAAAGGGTTGCTGAAACAAACGATTGGGGCTGCTCCCAAGGTGGCAGATTCAGCTGGTCTGGATGAGGCCCAAGAATCTGCAATTCTGATAAATTTCCAGGTGATGCTGATGCTGCAGGTTCAGGGTCTGCACTTTGAGAGCTACTATAAATCTTTGGGTTTTTTACCCACACCTTTTCCTTTCTTACCAGGATAAAATAGGTTCTAAGCTCCTATTGTACATTTCCTGACCAGATCTAGAATCAAGTCATTTCTCCAAAGAGCCCATGCTCCTTTCAGGGGAAAAGGCATTTAGATACCACAATATGGGCATAAGAGGTGCTTGCTGGAACTGGGTCAGATTTTATTACTTCAGTCTTCTACATGGAGAGAGTTAGTCAAGTTTTTTGTTTTTTGTTTTTTGTTTTTTTAACAGAAAACACATCATGAGTTCATACTGATGTTTACAATTTAAATTTAAAATTACAGGGTCTTAAAAAAAATTACAGGGTCTTCATTTCTTTGATTTTATATCTTTTAATTCATAGTAAAAATCTTTGTTTCTAATGAAATTAAGAGTTGTTTTATCTTACAATAGAAATATAATAGTTTCATAATATTAATACCAATATTATTATCAACCACTGAAAATAGTTTATATTTTAAAAAATGTTTTCGGCAAATTTTCTTACCTGTAGAGTACTTTTACTAGGAATGTATGGTCAAATCACCGTTGCAGTCACTGAAATGTCCCATCTTTGTGTGACCATGCCTCCAGTGCCATCCATAGTAAGGCTGATTGTTTCATTTTTAGAAATTGTTATTTTCCCATTTTGATAAGTTTTATTTATAATTGTTAACTATTTATATAGTTCTGAAGCCAACTGTATAAAACAAGTTCTATTCAGAGAAATCTACCTTTATCCCTGCCCTCCAATCTCTCTCCTTACATGCTGACACGAAGCCTGTTATTGCTTATTCTTCATTTAAAAATTATAAGCATATATGTGTCTATATATTTATATTCCTCCAATGACTTTTTTAGGTCAACTGATGTCCATGATGCATGCTTTCCAGAGCGGCCCAAAGGACTATGGGATGGTATGTTAAATGCAAAAGGTAAGTCAATGATTCTCAGAGAAAATAGCATGGAGCAAAAAGCCACCAGGCTGCTGAAGATGTGGAAGTCTGCTTTACACACATGCTTCACACCAGGCAAAAGCCACTGTATAAAACACAGGCAGTGACAGAGCAGTGGCGAGAAGCAATTTAACACCACACAGGGGTCTGTACTAGCAGCCAGCAGCTACATTGCAGCATCTCCAAGTCTCTGTCCTCGCTCTAAAATTGTGACACTAAAGTGAACATAATCAGTTATCTGAGAAACCCTCAGAAAGAGGGCAAAACACCTCGAGCACCAACCAGTCACTGGACTGATCTGGAAGACGGGGAGAATCGACACAGCTACAATTTTGTGTGTGTTACATACACGGTAAGAACTGCATTCTATTTAACAAGTAAGCACTACTTGTACTAAGGACAAGACCATTGTATTGAAAGTCAATTGTTAAGTTCAGATATGTTTGCTTTAAAATCCCTAAGGGAAAGGAAATAGTTTGGTCATATGGGGAAAAAAATCACCCAATCATACATTTATTCAAAAACACATGTTCCCCTGAAGGAAAGCAGAGGAAGGCAGACATTAAAACAAACCAACAAGTAGTTATCTTTTGTGACGAGAGCTACGATGGAAGAGGAAGATGCTACCACTGAGTGACTGGGGAGCCCGCTCTCACTCAGAGCCAACATTTAAGCTGAGACATGAAGGTGGGAAGGAGCCCGCAGGGCAGCACAGGACATCCCAGGCAGTCAGAAGCAAGGAAAGGCCATGGGGCTGGAACCAGTGAGTCCCACCCACCCTCCTGACACTCGCCTTCCACACACAACTCTCCATCAGCTAAAGTAGGCCAAAAAAAAAAAAAAAGATTTTAATGGAACAATGGGTGGCTATGAGCTTAGCACACCCAACCTCCCTTAAAAGGCAGGGATCCTTAAAAGGAAATCTCAGGACAGGCTCCTCATGAGGACCTTCAGGAAGGGGGCTGCTCCACTGGCTCCTCGCGCCTCCTTGCTAGTCCGTAGCACATTCGCAGGACAGGAGGAGATAGCTTCAGACCACCCAATCCCAACCTCCTTCACCTGGGGAGGTCCCCCCGGTTAGCCAAGCTGGGCGCTCACCCTGTCACACACAGTACATGTGCACCCCACAGATGGAAACAGGGCAGGGTTCTACCTGCCTGCGTGGGCAGCTGCACCAGGGTTACAGGCTGAGCTCTTGGGTGCTGGAGGTCAGTCGGGTAAGAGAGCTGTAACCAACCTGGTGTCTTTCCCTCCCTCTGACACATCCCCCCACACTCAGTGACAGCCACTGGGGGTCATTCCTGGGCTGGGAAAAGGAAGGGACTGAGACACAGGCCCGGGGGCATCCTTGAATCTCTGAAGCATGTGTCACCACCTACCTGCCCACAGTGAAGGGTACACTGGCCATCCGTGGGGAGCGAAACTCTCCAGAGGAGCTTCAGCAACCTTGAGGCCTCTTCCAGGATCAGCCTGGCCGTGGTCACGCTGCAGACAAACTTGCTCAGAGGCGGCGAGTGCAGACCCTACACGGGGCCGGGGGATGAGAGAGCGGTTATGTGTGGTCCTGAGACCATGGACAGCCAGCTTCGACAGGCAGCATAGATCTCCAGACTGCAGGGCTTGCACTGTGTGCTGCAGTGCCCGGAGATGCTCCAGAGCAAACGCAGCAACAGCAAGAGCAGCGACAGGGACGGTTGGCAACAGCGGTTCCTTTCTGTGAACAGTCCTGGGGCCTTTTAAAGTCACTCACCCTCACTGTCAGCAGAAGGAAACACACGGGGGTGGGGAAGAGTCAAGGCATGAGAAAACAAGGACTCAGATGGAGAAACACAAAACAGAAAGGAACAGCATTTGTCTTTACAAGTAATAAATATAAAAATAAAACCACATATACTTTTTTACTTATTAAATTAACAAAAAATCATCATGAATAAAAATACTCAACGAAGACAAAGGTTTGTGGTGAGATGGGTACTCATAAACAGGTGCTATTCTCTGGGCAGTAATGCAGCAGAGGTTATCATCAAGAGCCCTAAAAAGTCCACAAGTTTTGCTCATAACTTCATTTCGTACCTGATTTTTTAAAAATACAATTTAAAAAACATGTATGTGTGATGATGCTTGCCCATCACAATTCTTATGTTCAACAAACAGTGAAAGAGAGAGTAAGTGAGGGTCCATCCACATGTGAGCCGATTTGGCAGTCACTAAAAGTGAAGGGTGAGGAAAAACCAATCAACATTGTGTTAGTTGAAACATGTGGAACTCACATATTTGGGTGTAGGTTCGATAAACTTTTGAATGTCCTAAAAGTACACATCAAAATTTTAAGTGCTGACTTCTAGAGGTAGTATGCTGTTTTTATGCTTTTCTATAATTTCTGGTTTTTGTGCAATAAAAATTTTAATCAGAAAAGAACAAGCATCTTATTAATATTTATTAATTTATTCAACAAATATTCAGCAAGCACCTAATCCACACTTGGCCCTGTGCCAGGTGGTGGACATACAAAGTTGAATAAAGCAGACCCTCTCCCTGCTCTCCTAGCGTTTCTGTCTAGTGGAACATAAATGGTAGAATTGATTTTTTATTAAGTAAAAACAAAAAGTCAAATCGGGTATGGCAAAGCAGGGGGCTCAGACATCTCCAGTAAAGACCTGAGAAGAGGGATCAGGAAATGTGGCTCATGGAAGCTTGAGGGGTCTGGTCAGCCTTGGGGGCGGGCGTAGACCTGACCCCAAGTCTTGGAGGAAGCAAGTGAGCAAGCGCATGCCCAGGAGCTGGGCCTGGACAAAAGGCAACGAGACGGGGAGGAGTCCAGCAGGATGGGTTGGGGGAAGAGAGAGGTAAAAGGGGCCAGGGGTTCCGGGACAGAGGGAACAGGGAGGAACCTGGGCTGGCGACAGCACGCAGAAGGCAGGCAGGGATGGCAGCATGAAGCCCAGCCTGTTCAGAGTAGGATGCGTGGCAGGAGGGGGAGATGCTGGCGGGGAGGCAGGCGGAAGTCAGCCCCGACCAGAGCTCCTCAGAGCCTCTACCCAGGCAGCAGCGGCAGCTTCTGCACAGGTGAGTCAGATGACTAGCGCCGTCCTGTGAGGTGGAAGCA
This sequence comes from Sciurus carolinensis, assembly GCF_902686445.1. Lineage (NCBI taxonomy): Eukaryota > Metazoa > Chordata > Mammalia > Rodentia > Sciuridae > Sciurus > Sciurus carolinensis. Next base: position 14,373,282 of record NC_062226.1, on the reverse strand, counting down.
GGGTCACAACATGGGAGGAGAGCACCTTGCAGGACAGAGTTCGGATGCGGACCGCTCCAAGCCACTTCTCAGCACCTCTAAAATGGGCACGGAATCACTGCTTCACAGGTTGCGGTGAGGAGGGAACGAAATGTCACAGAGAGCTCTGTGGAAGAGATGGAGCCACGACCACCTCGAGTGGGATGTAGGGTCTCACATGGTCAAGCTCCTCACAGGCCGATGCAGGAATTATGGTGTGCGCTGGTGTGTGTGGCACGGCGTGGCCTGGCGTAGGCACAGTATGAGGTGGCATGCTGCGTGGGTGGTGCAGTATGGCGTGGATGATGCCCAGTGCAGCGTGCCATGGCGTGGCATGGTGTGACACTGGGGATGGCATGGCATGGTGTGACTCTGGGGGATGGCATGGTGTGACACTAGGGGGTGGTGTGGCATGGTGTGACACTGGGGGGTGGTGTGGCATGGTGTGACACTGGGGATGACATGGCATGGTGTGACTCTGGGGGATGGCATGGTGTGACACTGGGGGGTGGTGTGGCATGGTGTGACACTGGGGGGTGGTGTGGCATGATGTGACACTGGGGGGTGGCATGGCATGATGCGACATTGGGGGATGGAGTGGTGTGACATTGGGGGATGGAGTGGTGTGACATTGGGGATGGCATGGTGTGGCATGGCATGATACTGGGGGGTGGTGTGGCATGGTGTGACACTGGGTGATGGCATGTCATGGTGTGACACTGGGGGGTGGTGTGGTGTGACATTGGGGGATGGAGTGGTGTGACATTGGGGATGGCATGGTGTGGCATGGCATGACACTGGGGGGTGGCATGGTGACATTGGGGAGGTGTGGCATGGTGTGGATGGGAAGGCGTGGCGTGGCCCACGTGGTGCGTAAGTACAGTGAGTCTGGCCTGGTCCCACACGGCATGGTAAGGACCTGCTGCCTTGTGAGGGTCAGGGCCTCTATCTTCTCCACAGGATCCTCAGAGTCCGAGCACACTGGGCGGCTGGACAGAAGGGAGGCAAACTAGCTAGATGAACGGCAGGACACACAGAGGGACGGAGGGACGGAAGACTGGATGAAAGACTGGACAGACAGGCCGACACGGGCACAGAGCAGCGGATCCCTGTGAAGTAGCCACAATCATGCAGGTACGGACCTCGACAAGCTGCGCCCCCAACCCTTCCACGGTTTCCACACTGGACCTGACTCTGACCTCTCCTGGCCTACGCTTTCTGGTTCCTCCTACTTAGGGCCCTACTGAGGACAACTGTGCCACTTGCCTCCTAGCACCCTCAGTCATTCCCTCCCACTCACTGCCCCAGTGAGCGCCTCTTTCCCCAACTCTGGCCGTCAGGTTACCTTTGTCTCCAGCTCTGGACTTGAGGGGCTAGAAACCTCTTGGGTTTGCATGTCCATCTCAGCAAGGAGCCTCTGTCCCTGGTGGATCTGCTCACACAGCGCGTCATAGTCCTCGATCAGGCCCAGGATGTGGTGGCCACTCCTGCTGGCCCACAGGCAATGGCGAGCAGCCAGGTGGGGCAGGCAAGGGGTGCTGGTTACAGAGCTACCACTGTTGCAGGAGAGGGAGTCTGTGTCCTTTTCAGAGAACAGAGGAGTCTCTGAAGCTGCAAAATGAGAGGCAGAACATCAGACCTACTTGGTAGCACCCTGTGTTCAGAGATTACATGCTGAACCCCAAACCCCTGCCAAACACCTAGTTGGGATAAGGGACCCCCTTGCTTCAATTTAAAAGTCCCACTGCTATACCCAATGCTGCTTCAGTTACGCAGACTTCAGTGTTGTACCTGACTTTGGCATCATAGCCAGGGTGGAATCAAACAGGTCAAAGGAATGACTGCTTGCCATGGGACATTTGTCACCACCTGTAATGTGCAAAACACTGCCATCAGTGTTTGAGAAAGACGTGAATGAGAGTACAGTCTCTCTCTCACACACACATTCATTCAGAAACACAGCATTCGTTCACATTCTCCCTGGACGTCAGTCCTGCTAGACCTGTTTAGGACAAGAGAAAAGGAGCAACTGGGCCCAGTCCCTTCCTGGAAAACCTCGTCAGACAGGAAACGAGAAGTTTGTCTCCGTTGCTCAGGACAGAGGGGAAGCACAGGGCTGTGGGAGCCGGGGGAGGATGCCGACCCAAAGGTGGCTTCCGAAGACTGGTGCTGGGCTGTGTTAAGACCACAGTGACTAAACCCTGGGAAGGAGGGAAGGAGCAGGTGCAAGGTCAAGAGGTGTGAACCCTCATTCAGGGAGAAATAAGCAGGTCCTGAGGCCAAGGCCCTGATGCCAGAGGACACAGGAGGGTGCAAGGCCGGAACCAGGAAGACAGAGGGACCCACTCATGGGTGTTAGGTTGGGCAGTACCTGTTGAGATCTCAGTTTGGGACTGCAGGAGTGAGTCTGAGGGTGACGGAGTAACCTAAGGGCAAGGGAAGTGACCTACAGTAGAATATGGGGGTGACACATTTGAGTCACCCTAAGAAGGCAAAAATCAACAGTTGCTCAAGATGACCGAGCAACCTCCATAACTTGGAAAGCACTTTCACATCTGAAAAGCTATTAAGCTCTCAAAAGCCCAGTAGGCAGAATGGCACTGTAATTTAGATTTCAGGGAAAGAGAGGCCAAGGGGCAGCATAACCCAGCAAGGATGGTGTCCAGGTCTCAGAATCCCCCATCCGCTCCTTCCACCCTAGGGAGCCAGGAGGTCAGCTCCATGAAGTCAGCCCCTGAGAGGAGGCACTTTAAGCCAAAGATCACAGCCTTTCGAACTGAACACTCAAGGGCTGCACTTAAATATAGTCCGGAAACATCTTTGCAGAGGAAGAAATGCTGTTGCCCAGGATGGAAGCCTGCCTTGTACTCATGGAGACAGAACTTGCCCGCTGAGGCCGCACTGTGAGCTGTGGGTACCCTGGATGGCCCCAGCCAGGCACACCAGGCGCCTCTGGACAGACTTCAGACGCAAGGATGCGCTCACAGGCAGCCCTGCTGCAGCTGCCCTGGCTGCTCTCCTTCCCGGGGGGCTCCAGCCCAGAACCATTCTCCCTATCTGCACCTCCCCTGGACCGTGACCACACCTCTTGGGTCCTGGCTTCTGGGAGCCCTGAAAAGGGCCAGAAACAGACCTATAATTAAAAGGTAGTACCCCTGCTGACGGAGTCAGGCTAACACTGCTGCTTCTGGACTCTGCTGGCATAGAGACCATGTAGAAGACAGCGACATGGCGTCGCCCCAACCCTTGCGATTCCCTAGTAGGATCTTATCCTGAGAATACAGTTTAACAGAAAAAGCACGTAAACATCGAAATCACCAAAACCCCAAATCAGATACCTGAACAATCAACAGGGTAATGGTTTGGTGACTAATGATAATCCGCAAAAAATTATTAGGAAGCCCACCTGAAAATGGGAACATTTATGATGTAACACTGGGTAAAAACAAAGGAAGTGGGGCTGGGGTGTGGCTCAGGGGTAGACTGCTTGCCTAGCTAGGTGTGTGGGCCCGGGATTCCACACACCCAGCGCTGCAAAAAGACAAAATCCAGAATGTACAAAAAAGCACATAAAATGGTACAAAAACCAACCTGAACAACATAAACTCAAGCCTGTATCTCATTAACAAATGAAAAAAAGTAAGCAGAGGTTAAAAAAATAATACAGAATCATGAAGAATCCCCCCCCCCCATTGTTACATTATCTTTCTGGTTAAAGTTTTAAGATCCTTATCACAGAGAAATCAATGACCCAGTGTGGGCACTAAAGCAGACTCACTGGGTGCTCCTTAAGACACATGAACTTTTAAAATTAAGGGAAAAGACTTAATTCTCAATCCAAGTGATGATAAACTTTTGCACAATCCTTGTCTCTAAAGCTTGTCAATGGTCCTCGCCCCACTGGATGCACACAGCCACCTTATGGGCACCAGGATGACAATACCCAGACACCTAAAGCTTAGGGTCAGGTGGGGTCAGGAATAGCTCTGGACTGAGAGGGAAAAGAACAGTGCCATGTCATTCATTCACAGCTCCAATTCCTTCACCCACACAGTAAAAGGGATGGCCTGGTCAACTGCACTGAGCTGATCATTTGCTGGCTTGTCCTGGGTTCTGTTGGGTTGGGGCAGGGATGTCTGGCCCTCTCTCTGCTCCCTCCACATCCCCTCCAAAAGCAAAAGAGGGCCGTGTGTTCTTTACCAGGAGGTTTTCTAGACCTATAGGACACTGAAAATCAGAGTAAGAGGCTGGGTTCTCTTTGAAGGGCAGTAAGATGACTAAAAAGGCTTCTCAACCTTGGAGAGTCATGGGTAGGATGAACTGGGTAAGAGAGAACAAGACTGGAGGCAATGAGGGTGGCTGGAAGCCGAGACTCCACTTCCCACAGAACCAAGACATCCAGAGAGGTGTGCCATCGTCCAGAGGTAACTGGTAATTAGCGGTCAGGTGCCCTGGCTCGCAGGGTAGTGCCGACTCCATCAATGGAAGGACACCTCCCTGGGCAGGGGCATCACTCAGAAGCTCACACATCACACACAGACATATCAGCTGCATCTTCAAAAACCACCGAGAGGCAGATGCCATACCGTGTCTGTCTAGCTGAAGGGACCACTCAGGGACACACAGGGCTTGGACAGCCACAGTGAGGGCTCCTTCCTGGGCCTTCTTCAGCCCCTGTGCCAGCTGCTCCTCCAGCTTGCTCTGCAAGGTGCTGTTGGTTTTGATGCCCATTTCCAACTGTGCCCGCAGAGCCTGGATCTCTTTCAGGAGCTCATGCAGGTCACTGAGAGGCTCCTGCCCCTTCCAGCTTTCTGCTGCCTCTGCTCCAGCCTCTGTGGACATGTGCAAAGGGAAGTCTTGACATCTTCCACAAACAAAGGGTCAGCCATCAAAGGAACTCAACGGCATTTTCAACCCGCCACCACCATCCACCTCCCCCTTACTGAGAACTAGGTACAATTTAAAATAACAACTCGACTTTAAAAACAAAAATATTGGCTGACTTAATTGCTGCTATTCCACAGGCTAAATAAGAGCTGGAAATTAATTTTCACTTCTGGCCATAAAAGCCTAGCAAATTGCACACCAAACCCTGAAATTATGTCTAGTAGTAATAAAATCTATTTGGGCTGGAATTATAGAATGAAAGGGGATGATTTTAAGAGCCACAGTATATTAAAAAGACACAACAGCACGAATAAGAGAAGCAACTTGAGGAGAAATGAAAGCTGTGAGATGACCCTTTTCTAGATAAACTTTCAATAGGGAGAAACCATCTGGAAAATTAGTTTGAAAAAATCCCACTACACCTCAAAATTGATTCTGAAACATTAGTCCTTATAGTTGAGTCACTCTGATCTGGTATCTCTCTTGAAATAGACAGGACCAGGGCCAACATGGTCCAACACCTGGTAGGCACCATGGGTATTTGCTGAATGAATGGGCAGAAAGAAACACAAACTAGCAGGAAATAACAGGAAAGTTATTTCTTGAATGCCTACTGTGTGTTGGGAAATACGCTAGGGTGCTTTAACACGTGACCCATTCAACTTTTACAACTCCACACTGGGTTTTTACAGACATGTTTCCCAAGGCAGGAACAAGCCCAAAGGGCGAAGTGACCTGAAGGCCACACAGCCACATGGAGGGAGTGACACTCCAGACCTGAGTTGGCATGATACCTAAGCCTAGTCCTTCCTTCCATGTTTCCTGCTGCTATCTAACGGAAGTAGGCCAAAGAGCTGGCTTCAGATAAACCACATCTACCCTCAGGGTCACGCAGGTTTGATGACAGCATGTGGGGAGAGGGCACGGAGCCAGAGCCCTGCCCTCCTGCTCCTGCTGCAGGCGGTGCCAGCGGGCTCGCAGCCCTGGGATGTGACGAGCCGGGTCCCAGGGCCCAGTACCTCGCCGCAGCCTCTGGTGCTCTTCATCCAGCTTCACGTACACCTTCAGCTCCACACGGAGGGACTGGAGCAACTTGTGGTTCTGCCAGAGCAGCTGCTGCCTCCATTTCACCTCCTCCTGTGCCCTGCAACGTCCCCAGTGGGGAAGAGAGGTTAACTCCAACCCAGGTGGCTTACTCGCCCCACAGGACAGGCCCACGCCGCTCGGTCAGAAGAGGGAACAAAAACAGCATACGCATGGTTGAGAACTCCACCACAGCCTCCATTTCCCAAGGGCCTCTACCCTTTCTCCTATAGGCTTCACAGACACCTGAAAAGGAATGTGCTCTCTAATCCTCAATTCAGGGACAAGAGGAAGCCAAGTCCAAAAGGTTGTGTCTCTTACAGAGGGGTGCACAGCTCGGGAGCAGAGACAGCAAAGACAGCGATTGGTCTACACCACCACGCCCGGGCAGCCGGGGCGGCGATGGGAACTCTGGAGGAGCAGGGCACTGGTGAGTGCTGACACCAACAACTGAAATGCGGGGCTAGTCTAAGGGGACGCCGCAAGACAGGGATCGCCTCTCCTCCACTGGGAACCTCCCAGTGGCTCCCTGTGCCACTCAGAGTGAAAACCAACGTCCTCCTACAGCTCCGAGGCCTGACGTTGACTCCACATCTGGACACCTCGTGCGCTCCGCCCTACCACACCCTCCTGCACCCTCTTGTCCAGGTGCACGGGCTCCCCGACGCCTAGGGCAGAGTGCACTCTGCTGGCTTTCCCAGAGGGCCACAGCATCATGCCCTCCGCGCGGTTCTCTATCCAAAGGGCATCTTCATAGAGATGGAAAGATGGAACACAGCAGCCCGCCCCCACCTCCCTTGAATGATCATGCCCTGTATTTCAGGCCCACCAGACACACGGCGCATTTCTGTCCATCCCTGCACACCGGGGCAGAGGCTAGCATGCCTCACCCCGGGACTGCACCCCCAGTGCTGGCTGCAAGGGCTGTGGGGGAGGGGCCTGGGCCCACCTGCCCAGCTCCTGGCTCAGCTGCTGGTTGAGCACGTCCCTCTCGCTGACTTCCTTCCTCAGCCTCTCGTTTTCTCCCCTCGCAGCCGCGTGCTCCTGCCGCAGGTGCTCCAGGCTCGCCACGTTCCTGGAGAGGGACTCTCGTAATTTTTCATTCTCTTTCTGTTTATCTGCAAACACCAAGAAGTGCCACTGAGAAGGGATACCATTTTTTTTTTCCAACCTTATTACGCAGATAGAGCACTTCAGCTCGAGCACTCCAAGAATACAAAAAGGAATGAGATTTAATCTGACACTGATGATTTTGGTGTTCTAATTATCTTATGCATTTTGGGCAGATAAATCTGTCAACATCAAGGCTGCAGATTAAACGTCACTGGCAGGAAATGGGCCTGTTTAATTTTCTATTAAATAATGGGCCCTGCAAGCCTGGTTACTTTGCCTTCACAGAGCAGAGTGTGTAGAAACTACAGGTGGAGACAGGAAGCAGGGCCCCGAAGGCCAGCAGCCAGCGGTGACCGTGCAGGCCTCCCCTCCCACAGGCCGGCAGGGCTGGCAGAACTAAGCCTCCCATGAGGGCCTCACCCTCCCCGAGGTGCAGGAGACAAAGATGCTCAGAGCAGAGTGCTGGGGACAGGGTGGCGGGCTCAAGGGTGGCTTCTCCACTTACTGACTCCATGACCCTGAGCATGGGTCTCTACTTCTGTGTGTCTCAGTTTGTTCACACGTGCTGTGGAAGGAAAGGGTTAGCCCAGGGGGTGGTATGCAGGGTAGGGGCTGAAAGAACTCACATGGGTGAGGGGTAGCAGGGTGGGTGGTGAGATGTCCGCGGCACCTGACACTAACCATGCAAGCATTATGTAAAGCCCCACACAGGTTCTGCGGTACTCAACCTCCACAGCACACCTCCAAGGCCCGACTTACAAGTAGGAAACTGGGGATCAGCGAGGCTAAAACTTCCCTGCAGGGACATTGCCAGTGAGTGGCGGAGGGAGGGGTCAGACCCAGGGTTTCGATGCCACTCTTCATCACACAACAAAAGCACATAGAGGGCAACTTAGACTCGGGTGATCCCTCGGACGGCAGGCACCGCTGTCCCCCACTCCTGGCTGGCTGTGTGCTCCTCACCTCCGAGGGAGGCTGGACCTGCTTGCTCCCTTCCATTTCAAAGATCTGGTTCTCTACCCTGAGCTACTCTGGCTAACCCCTCCTCATCCTTCGAGACTGGGCTCTCGGCTACCAGCTTCTCCAGGGTCCTGCGCTCCCCGGCCTGCCTTCATCACGGCCAGTCCTCGTGCTGGCCTGCTGTGGGATGTTGGATGTCTCCCCCATCAGACCCAAGCCCCTGAGAGGAGGACCAGGACTCACTGACTTCTGTAACACAGTCTCCACAGGCTCTGACTCAGAACTGGAGCTGGAGGATGCTTGCTGAGTGAATGATCTCCAGAAGCCCCAACTTCATTTCTAAAGCCCCAATCACATCAATATCCTCCAGAGAAAGTGGGTAAGTTGGCCCAAGCTCCAGCCCCACCACCGTCTAGCTGTGACCGCGGGCACAACAATTCCCAAGGCCTTCGTTTCTCATGTGGAAAACAGAGATGATAATACCTCATTCCAGAATTGTTTTAAGTACTAAAAGAAAGCATGAGGGAAAGTTCTTTAGAGCTAAGCTCCAAATAAGAAGAATTAAGGAAGGGTCTTTTTAACCAACCAGCTGGATGAAACTCTGCTGGCTGTTAGAAATCTCTGGTGGAGCCCTTCTCTCTTCCACTGGGAACCAAGACAAATGAGAGGTGGCTGTGTAGAGGGGACAAGTGACAAGGAAACAGTAACATATGCTGAGACCCTTAGAGACACCATGCTGAGAGCTTTACACCATTTAATTGTCACAACAGCCCTATGAGGTATCCCCTAACCTCTCTGTACCCCACTTTTCTCAGCTACGATATGGGAATACCTCATAGGACTGTTGTGAGAACGACATGGGTAAAGCTGTCATGGGGCCCAGTATTCAACCTAGATTGCTCCGACTCCAGTCCCTGCGTTCTTTGCCTGACACGGGGGCTCTGGGGCCCTGGCTGCCGGCAGCTCCTCTGTTTCTTACTTCGAGACCCTTTCAGGAGCATCATATTGAGCACCTGATTCTGCTTCCTCAGGAAATGAATCTCTGAGGTGAGAGAACTGTGCAGGTCTGAACCACAAAAAATGTTTGTAGACCCTATTAAAAACACAAGCAAACAGCACTGTATGGACAGTCTCCAGCTTAGTATGGATGGAACTTCCTGGAAAACAGGTTTGAACAATGAGGAAATACAACATGCAGTGAAAAATCAGCCCTGGGGACCATCCAAGTGATTTCCAGAGTCCAAGGGGAAACGAGAGTGAGCCTGAGAAGGTGGCAAGAGGGGACCCAGGCCTTCCCTGCCCGAGGTGAACACGGCAGGAGATGGGGCCAGGGTGGCTGAGTAGATGACAGCCTCAACCTCCTGAAGTGCAAACTCACACACCAGAGTCTGCCGGCCTCCAACCTGATGAACCGCCCCCTCCACAACCCTCAGGGGACAGTACCACCGCAAGCCCTGCCTCAGCCAGCACCTGGACCAGTCCTACACTCCCTCTCCCACAGCCCAGTCAGGCAACCACGCTGCTGCTTCTTCCTCAAGATGCCAAGGACCTGGGAGTCTCTCCTGTCCCCACGCTTCAGGCCTGTGGCCTCGCTCTGACCTGGCCTCCCTGCCCTTCTGCCCACGGGGTAGTTATCCTAAATACAATCTTTTCTTGTAATTCTCTGCTCAAAAACATCTGATGGCCCAGCACTGCAAGAGACAATCAAACAAACAAAACACAAGGTCCCAACTTCCTAGCCTAGAAGGCAGGGATCCCCAGGGTTTAGCTCCAACTCATGGCACACCACACCCCTCTCTTTTCAGAACCCATGTCCCTAAATGCAGTCAAACAGGGCCACTTCTGGTCCCCAGGCATACAATATGGTCACACCCCTTGCTGACTTTGCAGAATGAGGTTCCCTCTTTGCCTGGATGCCCACCACCCTCTTCATCTGACAAAACCACCTTCAATTCTTGGCTAAGTGCATAGTCTCTGAGTGTGAACTGTACAGGTCAGGGTCAAGTGGAGCGGAGGCCACTCCTCACTGTGAAGACTTCACTATGCTGCTGTCCACTGCTGAAACCCTACCTCCTCTTCTAAATCCAGCTCCGATGACACTCCCACCCTCTGAGCTTCCTCGTCTGCACCATTATAGTGCTCCCGTTCTCAGCTTCCTTGGAGAGCACCTGCTGTATGCAAGGTGCCTCATCCACGTGGCTTTCCTACTGAGTCCACTTACTACACCACAACCCAATGCCAGCTCCTGCTTGCCCAGCCACCACACAGCCAGAACGTGGTCATGGGCCACTGCGGCCAGTGAGACCTGCAATGAAGTCTGCTGAGGCTACAAGGAGGACTTCCCACAACTACAAAAGGAGGACAACTACAAAAGACTGAGCCTCTTTCTTTCCATGCTTCAGACACCATCCACAGAGAATGGGATCCTCATAGACACCACAGTTATCACAGACACCATCCCCAGCTCTGATGTCACTGAGTCATGAAACCTGCCTCAGAACCACCTGCCTCTGGATCTCGTGTAAGAAAACAAGCGCCATTGTTTCTAACAGTTCGTACTCATAGTTCGTTATCTGCAGCTGCAAACATCCTGGTGCGAGAATGATGACCTCTAACGTGCTTGCTCCTCATAAGGTGGGACACTGAGCTCTTCAGAGGCGTGCGCCCACCCCTCTCTGCAGTACGACTGCTCTTCCTGCTAACTGTTCACTGATCACATTATCATACAGTTTTTTAATTCACAAATGTCTCCCCACCATCCTCCTCCACCATCCCCCTTACCCAGGAACTCTGGTGCTGTTTCAGAGACACCTGGATTGAACCATGGCTCTGGCTTCTTAATAGCCACAAGACCTGAGGCAAGACATATAACGTCCCTCAGTCTTCATTAGTGCAATAAAAATGACGAATGCTGTTACCGTTACTGCTATTACCATTTGTAGTAATAGCACGATTGATGGCGGCTGGAGCCAAATCAGGACTGAAGAGTAATCCGAGTGAGCAGGAAAAACTATCCAGGCCTACAGTGACCCAAGCCAAGGAGTCGCCTTCCAAAGGAATGCCAGGCCAAGGACCAGGTCCCGACAGTCTAACTCTGAGAGTTAAACCTGAGCTAGCAAGGCATGCTTTGAGGCTGGGAGGCCACTTCTTCCTCTGAATGCCACCACTACAGTAAACCTGGACAGCTGTCAGCACCTGGAAATTCTAACGCAGGGCATGACAGTGTTTACCAATATTCCCCCTCAAGGTGGTAAGGACTCCTGTCTTTCTCAAACCTACTCCCGAGATGAACGTTTCACAGCAGGGGGAGGCAGGGCCCCTTTTATTTCTTTGTCTTTTCAGAGTCTGTGACAATATGGTGAGAACAGCATGTCTTCCCACCAGCGTAAATACTTTATGAATGCATTTTTGTGAACCTTCCCGTCAGAGGGAATTACTCTCCAGAGCAATTGCCTGCTCCATTGTAGCCGGTGGCCATTTGAGCCCCCAAATAATTCTATAATTGGATTTGCCAGGGAAAATGTAAAACAAAATGAATCTAATTCAGGCATTACCAAGAGTAAATGTGAAGGGCCCAGGCGTGTATTTCTCTCCTGTGTTTGATATGACTAATAACTCAGATTAATCCATTTCCCTGGGGGCGAGAGGGGGAGGGGCAGGGTGGAGGGAATGGGGGAGGAGGGGGAGAAGTAAAGGAGCCCCTGTTTACCTTGTGAACTGGAGCGTACACAGTGCTTCTGAAAAGATGTTCTTCTACACTGATGGGGTTAGAGAGGAATGAGGAGTAGACTAGGGGTCGGAGGAAGGACTTGTTCTAGAAGTCAGTAATCCCACCTCTAAAAATGGAAATGACATTAGGGTCCTCGCCCACTGTAGTGTTTTAATGTTAAACTGGTCATGTTCTAAAATAAATAAAATAGTAAAACAAGACTGATAGCGACGATGGAAGCAGCCACGTGGCGAGCGAGGCACAAGCTGAGCCTCTTCACGGCACTGCCTCATCTCACCTTCAATGACCCAGTTTTAGGAAATAATTGAGCCTGGGAGAGGTGGTGAGCTGCCCAAAGCCACGAAAGCAATAGAGAGAGGAGCCAGGATCCACACCCAGGTCAGTCCCACACCCAAACAAAGCCAGGCCTTTCCCAGCACACCAGCTGCTGAGGGGGCATTCTTCATGAAGCGAGGGCACTTCCTGCAGCAATAATGACAGAAGTCCAACATACACTGTTCAATGAAAGTGGGTCAGAAGAGTGGATGCAGGTATGTTAACTTTTGGATGAGAGGGGGACTAAGAATACATATTTGTACTTGTATTTTAAAAATCACTAGAAAGATACAGAAGAAAACAACTAAAGTGTGGAGTAGGGCAGAGAGGACAGTGTTAACAGGTAGGATGGAGGGTCTGATTTTTGACCTCTGTGAAACTCTTACCTATCGGAAAAATATGTTTAGTGTTCATGGAAGATCATTTCATTCAGAGCTAGCCATGGTTATGCAGGAATACTGGTGATCCTTTTGATTGGCATGTGAGAGTTACCAGACTGCTAAAATGCTGACATTTTTATGATCCATTATTGACAAAAAGACAAAATATGGCTTTGTCCTACCCTTGCATACCTATCTATATCTCTACAGCTTCCAAAGTCCAGAAGGATGGCAGGGGTGGCAGGCTTTGGCAGTGAAGGAGAAGTCAACATTTATCAGACACCTGCCTTGTCCACAGACTGTTCCATCGGCAATTGTATCCCAATGAAGCACTCAGAGTTTGCACTGCCCTGTGGGAAAGTCCTTCCTTACCTTGATCAAACTCAGACCCCTGCCGTTCCAGCTGTTTCCGTAGCTTCTCATTTGTTTTAATAGATTCTTCTAAACGTTTTCTCAAAGTTCGAATTTCCTGTATGTGTTCCATTAGTAAGTCTAGAGGAAGGAAGGGCATTTTTAATTTAAAGTCTGAAGCTCCCAACAAATTGAATAATTTATAGACTATGCAGGGATCTTGAAATTCCAAACAGTATCAGAGGTGTTAAGAAAGCAACTGGCAATCCTGTCCTAGGCCTAGGGAGGCTGGGCTATTGTCCAAGGTCCACAGACATAGCTCTGTGCTGGTTCTTTGTGGCCTTCCACTAGGATGCTATTTTACATCACACGGAAAAATTATATTCCATACAATTTTAATGCTAACTCTAATGTAGCCTTTTATTCTTCTCAATATCAAATATTAATTTAAAATCTTCCTTATGGTGAAACCAACAGATCATTTTCAAGTCTGCTTAGATTGCCTGAGAGTTGATTGAACCACCTTCATAATGAATCCAGATATTTTTGAGACTAATTTTTTAAAGGAATGTGTTTATCTAGTTATCACTTATTAATTTAAGTCTGAAAAATAAAGCAAAACAATGCTAGTGAGAATGACTAATAAGGGTAATCTCAAGAATACACCCTGTTACCACAAGAATAAATGCATATGACCTTTTCGGGCTATTTATATCATTAGCCTCAGAAAAGTTCTTTTCCAATGTCTTTTACCAAATAATCCTACTTCTAGGGCTTGATTTCAAGAAATTGCCTGAGATGCTGACAAGTGTTTGCCAGAATACACAAAAATATTCATCTTGGCAGTATGTAATAGTAAAAACTGAAATGACTAAAATTGTTGAATAAACTGTAGTATATTTGTTATGATGCAGTATTTAAAACTGTTATGAAAACTATATAATACTATATAATGAAAAGGTTATTGTTATCATATTATATTAAAATTTAAAACAGACACAAAATTGGTTATTCAATATAATCACAGCTCCACATAAAATCTTACCCAAACAGAAAAGACAAATATACAAAAGAAGGTGATATACTAAATATTGAAAGCAGTTACTGTAGGGCAAGCAATTTAGATTTTCTAAAAATTCTATATTACATTTTAATATAATACTTAATAATAGATAAAAAAGTTTCCTGAACTTCCTAAAATGGGCCTGTATTATGTTTTCATCCTCTGAAACATTTCACTTTAACAAAGAAAGAAGGAAATCCAGTTTCAATCTAGAGATAGGTTTCTAGAGCCAGTTTAAAACGTAATCACATTAAGTATCCAAAGGCAAAACTAATGTCTTTAATTCATCAATTAGGGTACACTCAGTATGTCTTAGTAATGTTTGTTTTAAAACATTATACTAATGTTATGACCCAGTTTTAATTCCTCCAAAATGGCTTTCATTTAAAAGTAGCACAATGTTACAGATCTTTTCCTAATTAAATAGTAATTTTGCCATGAATTTGAATGTTTATGAGATGACTTAATTCCCAGACCTTCAGCTATCTCCTATTAATGCCAGAAGTGTGGCAAGTAATTTGGTGGCTGTCTGCTGCTCCCTCGGCAGCCCAGCTCTCAGGGACTCCACGTGCGCCACACTCGGGCACATCCCAGCACTGTACCTCCTGTCCCCAGTCTTCTTCCAGGGGCCAGTCAGGCAGGGTCGGCCAGGATCGTATCAGCTTTGACTGCAACCTTCTTTGTTGGTTTACCCAAGCTCACTGCTGGCTCTGGGCTGGTAAATGCTCTGCAGTCATGGATACAAGTCGGCTTTCCCTGAGTCTGGCCAGGAGCTGGAAGCAACACTGGGGCTTAAGGAAACACGACCAGTTGAATTGGACACCATTTGTTAATTATGCAGCCAAGGTAGAAGGAAATACTACACTAGCCTTTATGAAAGGGGAGAAAAGTATTCCTTACAGTAAATCCTTCTGACAAATGTTACCTCTTTAAAACCATAAATCCTGTAAGGAGCTACTGCCAAAAATAGATAAATAAATACATATATCATTTTGCCTGGTAGTTCCAGTTTAGAGAATCAATATTAAAAAAAAAAAAAAAAGCCCCAAATGAGGGGAAAGCTTCATGTTCAAAGATACTCCCCGCAGCACTGTTCACAATTGTGAAATCCTGGAAATGGCTGAAACGTTCAGCAACGGGAACATACGGAAAACTGCAGTTCGGTCATTCAATGGACTATTCTAAAGCCATGAAAAATGACATTATGTAACGGCATGTCAGGATGCAACATTAGGTGAGAAAAGAAGGGGCAGTAGATCATCTCTTTACACAGATCATGAGCATGACAGAATGAAAAACACGCAGAGAATAAGAGGCTAAAAGAAGCGAGCACGAAGACAAGAGTGGCACATGAGCACGGCTCCAGAGGCATGGTCCCCATTCAAGGCACCAGCTGGTAGTCCACCAAGAGGGCACCTGAGAGCCCAGATTGCGAGTCCCCAGAGGAAGAGAAACAGAAGCGAGGCCTGAACAGTCCCACACTGAGAAGAAAGCAAGGCAGGGGGGATGAGGTGAGGGGAGAGAAGGGGCAGGAGGAGGCGGGCGCCTTCCAGGACGCAGCAGGAGGGCTATGAAGTGGGGCCTCAGAGTCCACGCGACATTATTTGGGTTGCGTGGCAACCACCTCCCTCCTTCTGGTTCCTCCCTCTCAATCAAGTCTGCACAAAGCGCTCGTGGGAGTGGTCCTGGGGTTCTCGGCAAGGAACTGAGCCCCCCAGTGGGTTGACACAGCCCAGAAGAAGGTACACTAGGGACAGGCCAACACTTTGTGGTCTGACCTAAAACCTAGGGAAAGGCAAAACCTAGAGCCAGACACGACCAGGGGGAATCAGCTACTCAGAAAACTATAGAGGGATACTGCAGAAATCCCGAGAAATGAGGTGCAGATAATGCTGCTTTAGACTCCGCGGACCTCTGAAACACTGAGAAGGTACACTTCATCGACAGGTGTGCCTACACCGCGTTCCTCCAGGCCCTGCCAGTACCCACGCAGCCTCAGAGGCACCGCTGCGCGAAGGCCCCACTGGCTTTCTTTGACATATTGGATGGAGCCACCTTGTAAAATTGCATCTTAAAAAAAGAGTTCATTGTTTAAAATGGCTTCAAATTTTTTTTTTTTTTTTTTTTTAACAATAACCTATGTGACCAAGTATCAGTGAAGTTTTTAGCAAGAAGATGCCAGTGTCTGGTTTGTGTGGTGGTACTGTGACCAACCCTCAGGGAAGAAGGGAGAGACAACTAGAAACTACACCACCAAAGGGCTGGAACCACAGACTGTGGCCAAAGCTGGCCCATCTCCATTCTGTCAACACGGTTTCACAGGCACATAGCTGTGCACTCACATCAGTGGCTGCTGTGTGCTGTGACAGCAGAGCTGAGCAACTGCCACAGGACCCTTGACCCCACAAAGCCTAGAACGTTTTCTATCTGCCCCTTAGCAGGAAGTTTGATGACCTCCCAGTCTATCTGGTCTGGCCTATATAACCCTTCAAATCTCTGAAGCAAACTGAATTACAAGTACAAAGGTCTACTTCTCACCCCAATGAGAGGGACTGCAAGTACAGAAAAAGCAAAGGGGAGATCAGGTAGGTTCCTGGGGAGGCTGACTGAACTCCGCCCACGGTCTGAGGCAGAACAAGAGTGTTCGGGGCTGAACGTCTGTGTCTCCAGAGGTCTCCTGCTGAGGCTCGGAAGTGATGGCATTAGGAGGTGTGGCCTTTGGGAGGTGATGACATCGAGAGGCTGGAACCCTCATGAATGAGAACAGTGCCCCACAACAGACCCCAGACAGCTCTCTCGCCCTGTTTCCTCCATGTGAGGACACAGTGGGAAGACAGCAGTCTGCAACCTGGGAGAGGACCCTCCATGCTGGCTGGAACCCCGTTCTCAGACTTCCAGCTTCCAGAACTGAGAGAAGTAAGCTTCTGCTGTGTGTCAGCCGCTCAGTCTGCGGTGTTCTGCTGCGGCAGCCTGGATGCACTAAGACAGACCACCTGACCCCACGGGCCGCGGGTCACACCAAAGAGAAACATGTGGATCCATATGACCAAACTCTACTACAGAGAACTACCAGAACAGGGGCTAGGTGCTCGTGGGCCTTCCTACAACGCAAAGCAGAAGAGTCTTCAGAGTGAGGAGTGACGGAAACCCCTGGGCCTAAGCACTCCCACTGCTGCAGTTCCAGGGCTCCCAGCCCCACCATGAGAGGATCAAGGAAGCGGGGAGTCGTGTGCCCTTTCCCAGTCACCCACACTTTCACCACCATGGTTTTCTCCGATGATAAATGACACTCGGTGACCAGCTCGGGCCCTGGAGGGATCCCCTTTCACCTAAGAAACAGTCAAATGTCACCACACTCCACTCGGTAGGGCTAGACAGCGGGTCAGTGTTTAAACACAGCTGAGTTTACGATGCCTAATAAAGTCAGCTTACCTTGAGAAAAACGGTCGGCCATGACTGAGGTCCGCAGAGACTCACTGTCTTGCTTCTGGTCTCGAGAGAGGAAGGACTTATCGGACATTTCATCATCAGACAGCGCACGAGAGGAGAAAGGCTCAGGAGACTCGGGCAGAATCCGTTGGTAGTCTATGTTGTCTTCCTCAGTCCTTAACCGTTGGGATTGAAAGACAAATCATTCTCCACACCAAGATCCCAAGCCAGGGCCGGGACGTAAGCACCCTCGAGGTTACTTTCCCTTCCTAACGGCCCCATGTGCTGACTTCCG
Source organism: Sciurus carolinensis (assembly GCF_902686445.1). NCBI lineage: Eukaryota > Metazoa > Chordata > Mammalia > Rodentia > Sciuridae > Sciurus > Sciurus carolinensis. The sequence continues at coordinate 14,355,658 of NC_062226.1, read as the reverse complement.
TCAGCCTTTCATTTCCTTACCGCGTTAAGGAATGACATTCTAAAAACAAGAAGGGCTCGGTGTGCTTGAGTTTGAAACCAAGGAAGAAGGGGAGTGAGGGACTGTGCCTGTCCCACAGCCTGGCGTACAGCAGAATAACTCCAAGAGAGGAACGGGGTCCACAGCAGCTGCTTACCAAGTGCCCACTCGGAAGAGGCATCCCGGGTCTGACCTGGGCCTCCTGGCCCCTATGAGGAAGGGAGTGTGGTCCTCCATAGAGCCGGAAAGCCCGTGGCTCAGCGTAAACCAGCCCACCATGTCCATTTGTAAGTGGCACCTCCCAGACCTGAACCAGGCCTGTCTGGCTCCAAGACTCCCAGAGAAGGTGGGATTCTGGACCAAACCATGAAATGGCCTTTTGGATTAAAAAATCTCTAAATCCTTGAGGTCCCCAAGCAGGTCCCGGCCATCATGTGGTTATTAACCTGTACTTGCCAAGGACCACCTGAGCCACAAGGAAAAGCGACCGGAATGCTGTGAAAAGCTCCCGTGAATCTCCATTATAGAGAAGCTCCTTGATTTACGCTCCTTACTCTCCCACTTTCCCATTACTTCTTGTCGGTGGCCACAGTCTCATTATTCACGAGCTCAGACAAGAGCAGAGGACTCCGAAGCTGCAACGCATTCATTAGCAGGTAAACACCAGATGCAGCTCTGCCCGGACAGCCTGACGGATGCACAGGCTCGCCGCGGCCTGCAGGAGTGCAGAGTGGGCCAAGGGCAGCCGCTTAATTAGCTTAGGAGTGACCCGTGTGAGGGCTGAGCCTGCAGCTGACAAAGAGGACAGAAGGAAAAGAGGAATCTGCCTGAAATGGCGAGGGGCGAGCACTGGCTGAGGAGGGCTAAAAGTCTCTCCAAACTCATCAGCCTCCCAAAATGACGAGTCTGGCCATGTCTAGGCCCAGCCTGCCCTGCTCACAGAGTCCCTGCCTCCCACAGAAGAGAGATGGGACTCTCATCACAGCATGAGGACCGACAGGTCCAGCCTGCCTCTGGCCTTGACCCAGGATCCCTGCTCAGAGGGGCCATGCTGCCCTCATCCAACAGCCCTGGGCCCTTCACTCATCCTCAGACCTCAGCAGACCAGAGGCGCCCATGCCCTCCCCACGGCCTGACAGCGGGGTGTGGTCTGCCATCCTAAGGAAGGGAGAGTGAGGGGAACTGGGGGGTCCCTGGCGCTACTGCAGGAGAAGAAGTGTGTCTTCTAAACTCATGGAAGACTTGAGTAAAATGTCTTCCAGTGAGTTACAAACCTCTTGCTTGCTGTAATGATGCTGGCAGCCTTCGTAATAACAATAAAATCTAAATTTCAGCATTCCAGACTGCTCTCTATTTCTTTATTTTAGCCCCGGGAGTCCAAAGGGCCACATCCTTTAAAGAGAAGGAAGGAACCCTACAGTGTCAATAACATTCAGAACCTTTAACAAGTTACAGGAGGATGAGACTGTGGCATTTGCTGATGGCCATAAAGGCAAGCTAAGAAGGACTACAATTCACATGTTGTCACTGCCCCCAAAAGACTGTAAGCCAGGTACAGTGGTGCACACCTGTAATCCCAGTGGCTCGGGAGGCTGAGGCAGAAGGATCGTAAGTTCAAAGACAGCCTCATCAAGGGTGAGGCACTAAGCAACTCAGAGAGACCTGTCTCTAAAGAAAATATAAAACAGGGCTGGGGATGTGGCTCAGTGGTTAAGTACCTCTGAGTTCAATCCCTGGTACCCGCCCTCACCCCCACCCCCAAAAAAGCAATGTAGAATAACAATAAGAGCACAGGTGTTGATGGTGACAGACCCAAGTTCAAATCCTAAGTCTGCCTCTCAATGGCAAACATGCAACTCTCACGCACAGCTTCCTCACCCTAAAATGGGAATAAAAATGCTCGCTTTGTAGGGTCAAAAGTAATAAGTGTGAAACACCCAAGGCGGCAGCTGACACACACCAACGCCCAGAAAGGCTAGCCAGCTCCTGTCCTGTTCCAAGGACTCTGGGAGTGGAAAGGTAAGGCGGAGTATTACGACACCACGCCGCAAGTGCTATAATGTAATTATGTGCCAAGTACGACAGCAAGAATAACTAGCCCAGATGTGGTGGAGAAGGGTACGGGAGGGCCCCTTCATCTCCATTCCACCCACTCTGAAACTCGAGGAGGGAGGCAGGGTGCACAGCGCACGCACAGCCATGGTCAGGGGACAAAGGAAGAGCAAGATAAGATGGGTGTGGGGCCCACGACAGGAAGAGGAAGGTGTGGAGGGGTACAGGGGGAGGACCAGTTGGCCTGGGGAGGGCTCAGATGCCAGGCTAAGGAGTCTGGAAATTTTATCCTGCAGGGCCCAAGAGCCAACAGAAGCAACATGTCTCCTGGTTCAAATCCCTGACAGAAACACCAGTAGGGGCTGGAATAAGTGAAAGGAGGCTGCAGGACACCCCCGTGGCCTCTGATTCGCACAGCTGTGGTTAGTCCTAGAGGTGATGGGAGGGAGCTGGAACATTACAAAAAGCTGGAGTCAAACCCAAACCAGGAGGTCCCAGAAAGCCTTCACAACTAACGCTACACTCACCTCTCCATCGGCTCAATCTGGGGACTCGTCTCCACTCCAGATGATTTTCCTGAAAGCAGAAATATCATCAAGAAAGAAGGAAAGCATTTTTTTTTTAAAAGTGCTTCCTAATACGGTCTTGCTCACATATGTGCAGGGGCACTGTTCCACTGGTTTAAACACCCTTTACAACAAGCCCAGATGTTAAAAGTGGGATTAGCAAGAGCACAGTTCAGACGAGAGACTCCTGCTTTATCGCTGGTCTGGCTCTAGTTCCAGACGACAGCACTGAATCCAAAAGGCAATCACAACAGCATCACTGGGTGTAATTCTTTTTCCTTCTCTAAAATTCTGATGCTAACAGAATATACGCTCGTTATAGGAAATGTGTAACAGAATCAAGAAAGTGCTTGGTCCTCCTAGTACCTGCAGACCCACGACTGTGTTGCTTTTGCTTCTTTCTTCAAGGCCTTTGCGCGCAGAGAAGATGTTGTAGTGACTTAATTTTTTCACTTTCTACTTTATTATAAGCATTTTTCCAATGAAGTTTGCTTTAGAAACCTCAGTTCTAATGGCCACGCTAATACTCCATTGTAGGTCCACATGTCACAGTCTGGCATTTTTGCCAGTTCCCTATTCTACATTTAGGTCATCTCCAGATTTTCATTTTAATAAATAAATGAAATAAACATCTTTGTGCAGCAGCTTTATCTGCATTTGAATTATTTCCTTAGGAAAGACTCTCAGAACTAGGATTACTGGGGAAAGAAGTACTCGAGTGCAGCTGAAAACACCACTGTCTACAGCAGGCGAGATGACCAAAAGGGACGACAAAAGAAAACAAAATAAAGCTCAGGATGTTGTTGGGCAAAAGATGTGCTGCTCTGTTCCTGCATGTCATCATTGCTGTTTGAAAGGAAGCATGAGCCAGATTTCAAAGAGGCTAACAACTTTATTTTTAAAATACTTCAGAACTCTGGAAATTGCAGACCGGGATGAGCTCTTTGAAGAAACTGACGCGTGGCTAAAGAAAAAAACAAACCCTTCTACAGCGGCACTTGAAAAATGAGACTATAATTAAACTGCACCCACACATACAATTTTCAAAACTACTCCTAAAAGGAAAAGTTCTCAAACGCCGCAGCGGAGGGAGATCACTGGAGCTTGCCTGTTTGCTTCACGGCTCACGGTTCCCACCTACAACTCGCAGGCACCAGCATGGCCAACCCGACTCTCTCTCCACCCTTGCAGGCCAGCTGCCTGGGCACCAAGAGCCAGTGCCACATAAGGGCTTGAGAGTCACCTTCCACTGCAGGGCACTTGGGGCACTGCACCTCCAGAAAGGAATCCGACGGGCCCAAGTGTGTGACTGGGCCTCCCAACAGCCCCACAAGTGCACTGTTAGCAACTCCACTGGAGAGACAAGAGCCCAGCGCAGGAGGCCGACGTCGGCTCTCTCACGCACCCGTTCTCACTCTCGCATTACTGAGTTTTCCAGTTCATCTGCGAAGGAGGTGGGGACAGCCTCATAGCTAGTGCCATTGCAAAGTGCCCAGACAAAGTGTGTAAAGATACTTTGATTTCTTGCAAGGCAGGGAGAGGCTGGCAGACCTCCAGCACAGTGGACAACCCTGAGGCCTCCGCCTGCCTGTCATCTAGTGCCTTCTCAAGGGGGAGGGCCACAACTGATGTGGTCAGACTTCAGGACCTTGACCCTAAGTTCCAGATCGGAAGACCATCCCTAATGGGGAGGGACAACTGTATGCTACGGAACATCTCAAGCAGCATTTTCCTTTCTTTTCTTTTCTTTTTTTTTTTTTTTTTTTAGCAGTTTCAAACAACACAAATTTATTATTTTGCCATTCAGAAGTCTGTAAAGAGTTTCAATGGGTTGAAACCAAAGAATTAGTGGAGTCACACTCCCTCAATAATTTAAGAATTTGTTCCTTAGGTCTGTGGTATGTATAGCTCAGTGATAGAGCACTCACCTAATGTATGGGAGACCCTGGATTCCATCCCCAGAACCACAAAATAGGTAAATAATTAAAAAAAAAAAATCTGTTCCCTGTCTTTTGAAGTTGGAGAGCTGCATTCATTGCCTTCCTTGGCTCGTGTTCTCTTCTCTCTTCAAAGCAACATCCTAGCATCTAACAAATTTTGGTCTCCACCATCTAAGTCACATCTGTCCCTATGATTTCCTGCTTGCCTGTTATAAATAAATAAATAAATAAATATTTTAAAATATCTTTATTTTGACAAGCAGCATTTTTCATCCCATGCTTGCACTAGGGCTGCTTTCAACATTCAGCTGATGATAGACGTTGACCCGATCGACACTGAGAATGGGCCATCTGTCCCAGCCCAGCCTTCCCTAGAGCTTAAGAGTTACAGGCAATCAGCAAGGAGACCCTTCTCCACATGCAGGAGTGTTCTTCAGCACACCCCTCCCTCAGGAACCTCACAGAGTGGGTACCCTTGGTTTGAGGCAGGCTTTAAGCACCCTGAGTCTCCTGACCATAAACCCATCAAAGACCTCTCCTCCATTCCTAACAAAACCTATGGCCACGGAAGGAAGTGCCCCAATGGCCACCAGCAGCATGAGTTCCCTCTTTTTCAAATAAAGACTCTGGGGAACTTATAACTCAAGAACAACAGTATCCCACATGTTCCCCTATCACAACAGGGTTCTTTTAAAACTCAATGACAAATGGTTATTGTGGGATTCATAGGGAGATCATAACAACTGATGCATTGAATTTCTTGGTGGAAACTGCCTTCACACAGGTGACAGGGAACCATCTGTTAGGCTATTCCAAATGCTTAGGATGCATGTCATGAAAACACTGCTGCCATCTCTCAGGCAAATCCTGTTGCTACACCTAAAGCTGTGTAGTCCGTGGCAGCGGGGGGACTTTGTCTTTACAAATAAAAAACATCTAGTTGTCCCCTTCATTTCCAAACAAGCAAGGGGAAAGTTATGCAGGACAGACTGATGAGTTAACCCCCTCCAGTCTCCTCTGCACACTAATTCATCCTGTACACAGCTGCCATTGAAGAAGCCCCCATTGGTCACACAGGGTGTAGTTCACACACCACAGGCGTCTCCACAAATATTTCTCCCTTTCCTTCTCACTAGGAACTGCACACAGGTGCCCAGATAGATGCAGGATACAGAGATGACAAGCAGCCATCCTGCTCCTGAGGAGTTCACATCTGAGTGGGAACGATGGACCCAGAAGACAACTACATGACAATGTTGTGATAAAGGGCAGCATGTGACCGTGGGGGCCAGACAGGAGGCAAGCACAACCAGCAGGCTGCTGAGGACATTTAGGGGAGGGACAGTGGAGTATATCTTTGAGGCAGGAAGAACTACTTTATAAAGAAGAAAAAGTTAAGGGGCTCTGGGGAGGGCAGATTGCAGGGGTAATTAGAAGCCAAACCATCCATTTGATCTGACAGCCCGGGTCACTGCAGTCCTCCTGTTTCCAAGCAGGACACCAAATATGTTGACCTCATTTAATCCTTAGAAACAACTTTGTTAAGTCAGGTGGTACTATCCCCACAGAGGAAATCTGACCCTTAAGGGGTAAGTGACACATACAGCTGCGGTTTGAACTCAAACCTCTGAGACCAAAGGTCCCGTTATTTCCACCCTTGTGAGGGCCTCCGTCCCAGGCCAGACATGAAGGTGTCATATGTGAGCTGCCAACAACCCAGAAGTGGAGAAAACCAACAGTCTGTTTCCTTGGGGTGAACAAAGAAAGCCTTCTGGAGGATGGGTATCACTTCCATAAGTGGAGAAGGAGGGGAGCCTTGGTGGAAAGGGCCTGGGGTGAGCCGTGACAGTGGGCAGATGCAAGGCCTGGCCCACGGAAGATCCGACCAGGGAGGCCCCCACACAGGCAGCTTGATGGGACTGGGAGAGGGCAGCCTCGCGGTGGTTAGGAGGATGGGCTGTGGAAGTAAACTGCCGGGACTCAGATCCAAATGTGAATTACCTCTCTGGTCCTCATATTAAATGAGGATAACATATAATGCTTCCTCATAGGTTAGCATACAGCAAACAATCAACAAAGGTAAACCTTCCTCATTTTCTCATCTTTATCATCTTTCTCCTCCTCCCCCTCCCCCTTCTCCTCCCCCTCGTCTTTTTCTTCACCTTCATCGTCCTCAATAGAGGGCAGAAGCCTAGAAAAGGCAGACGATGCAGGGCCTCAAGAAGAAAGGGCTGGGGTTCATCTCTTACAGCAAAGGAGTGCTGAGACAAGGGATCCCCACAGCTGTCTTCTGTTCACCTGGTCAGACCCTGACACCCACGATGAGCTCACTAAGGGACCACCTCACAGTCTTCTTTGTACCTTACTCAAAAACATTTGAAGACAAAACATTGCCTTCCTCATCTATGCAGCTGGTCTGGGGAGGCACCAAGAACAAGGATGGGTGGGAAACCAGTTGTAACAATTGTTACTGATCTACTTTGTGTCCCAGGCCTCTTGAGGCATCTAAAAGTTACAGACCTTTACCCCAGAAAAAGGGTACATATCCACAAAATCTTGCAGAGTTCCAGACTCCTAGAGGAATCCTACTTTAATGGAGCTAAAGAGGAATTCCAGATCTATCCCTTATGAGCATAAGAAAAGACACTATCATCCTATCTCTTAGATTCTACCAACTAAACATTATGAAAAAAATACCAAGGATGTGCACAAAGATTTCAATTCAGTGTTCTTTACAAGAGCCCCAAACCAGACATAACCTGTATGTCCATCTAATGGGGAAGGACTAAATAAATTATGGTACTTTTACACACAAAAACGCTGTGCCCACTAAGCTGCAAAGTGTACATTAAAATTTACAATTACTAAACAAAGTGAGAAGGTGCAAATAGTTGCATTTCCATAAAAAATACACATATGTTAAAAAGATGGAAATGCATAAGCTCCAGGGTGTTCATGCATTATTGTGTAAATGATGCAATTATGAGTGTTTATCTGTTACTCCACAATAAACATGTAACGTTTTGTATTGATTTTTAAAAGTTGATGTTTAAATTTTTAAGAAGCCATGCCATGCAACTACCTCAATATAAAACTACTTCATAATTCAGGAACCAGAACGCTTACATGGCATCTAAGAAAACCCACCTCCATGCTACTTTTTACTCTTTACCAAAAGGAGATGTAGTGAGGTTTCTGGAATTTTTAGGTCTTCTGTACAAAGTTTTATGTTCATGCTGTCTACTAAGCCTGAAATGCTCCTGCCTCCAGAACCCACAGCAAACAAGAAGTGGGATTTCCTTGGGCTGGTCAAAGCCAATAACTGAAATATAAACCAGGAGCAGCTGGGTGGTGGGGCGGGGGCGCCCCGCTGGTGCCAGGGGTGCTCTCCCTCTCAGCCTTGCACTGCCAGCACCTGAGGATTGCAGGAAGAAAAGAGACAGGGACACACCTTGCGTCTGCGAGACACAGCTTTAGTCGCCCAGTTATATCCCCTCTAATAAAATGAAAACCAGCTTATCTGAAAGCAGTCAAAAGAAGGTGCATTCTTATAAAGCTAGGAAAAGCAAAGTGCTCTTATACCCTGTGCTCGAAGGTACTGGGGAACGAGTACTAGAAAAATCAGCCTTGACGGCTCCAGGAAACGCCCTGACTGCCCAGATGGCAAACCACCCCTCCGGTTATCTAAGAATGAAACAGCAAATGCAGACCCTCGTGGACCACGTGTTTTCTATGTAAGAAGACAGAAGAACGGAGTCCAATCCTGGTTCCCCCAGGCCAGCTGTGCCTCGGAGTGCCACACTCCCCTCTGCTATGGCTAAATTCCCCTATGAAACAGGCTGCGTACCAGAAGCCCTCCGTCCAGCAGAGCTGCCCACGGAGCACTGGGCCATGGCTCTGCCTCTGTGATTTAATTCAACCCTTAAAACACACTGTGAATTGGGTATTAGAATGCCAAGTTCACAGGTGAAAAACTTCATTTTCTCATGAAGGGCTGAAGGTCCACAGCCCACAGGTGGGGAGCCAGAGCTCTCAGCCACCCCAGGGACTGTGTTCTTCACTGTGAGACCCACATGCTTGATGTGCAAGAAAGTTCCTGAAGCTCGGTTCAGCTTCAGTAAAACTGGATTCATTCCTCACCTCCAAGGTCACTGGGAAGTGTCAATCAAATAACATGTACCATACGAAGAGGAATGCACGCGATCTCGAGGAAAGAGGATTTTGTCCAGAGATCTGACTTGAAATGCCAGCTCTGCCGTTCACTCCATAAATGCTCACAGGTGAGGGACAAGACATGGCTCCCAGGCCCACAGCAGATACTCGAGGTGGTGGCAAGTAGGAGAGAGGAAACAGAGCAGGGCAGGGGAAAGAAATGCTGGCAGCCAGGCAGGGTGCTGGCTGATTTACAGAGTCGTCAAAGAGGCCCTCCCTGGAAAGGGAACAACTGAGAAAAGGCATGAAGAGCTGAGGGGCATCAGGGAGAAGAGAAACCGAGTTGGCCTGGGAAAGCAACTCCTGGGCAGATGGGGCAACTGCAAGGCCAGAGCAGGTGGGCAAGCTGGCTGGGCTGGGAGGAGAAAGGGACAAAGCTGGGCAGACATGGCACCCAGCTTGGAGGCCCACATCTGCACTTTCCTGCTGACTGAAAGGAGCCTCTCATTTGTGAGCAGAGAAGGGACATGATCTGCCTGATATTTTTTAAAGGTCACTCTGACCACTGTGTGGAACATGAACTGTGCTGGGCAGGGTGGAGGCACAGAAGTGGGGTGGGGGCAACAACCCGCAGGGACGCAAGTGCAAACTGCAGCAAGATGAAGACTGGCCAAACACAGAGCAGCAGAAGGTCAGAGGAGCTGGAACTCCAAAGGGTCCTCTTAGAGGCCAAGTGAGCAAGGCCTTTCTCCAAGGAGGGAGCTATCGAGCTTGCTGTAGTCTGAGAGAAGACACTGATCACTGAACTTGGCACAGCAGAAGTTGTCAGGGACTTGGGCAAGCCCTTTCTGTGGAGAGGCTAGAATAGTTGAAAGCCCAAGCCCAATGGGATTAAGAGAAAAGGGGGGATGAGAGAGTAATACTAAGAGGTGTAAGGAAGAGGGACAAGGATAATGACTTCGAGGGCTGCGGCTCAGTGGAAGAGCACCCACTTAGCATGCCTGAGGCCCTGGGCTCCATCCCCAGTACCACACACACACAAAAGACTTCATAAAGGAAACGTGGAAGGATAAAAGTTTTGACTTTGCAATCATGTTAACATGGTTCATTTGTGAACAATAAAATTAAGTTAACAAGGATACAGGGTAAAAAACAAAAACCCTAAAATTAAATACAAGTAGAAACAAATATAATTGTATTTCAAATGAGTAACATAAGAATGCTGTGGAAAAAAATGAAACCAAGTAACTTTAATTCAATACCTGATTATAAGTCCTTAGCCTAAAAACAAAAAGAATTACAAGTGAATTCTTCTAGTAGATTTTTGTTGTATGGTTGAAACAATTCTGGAACCATCTGCATATATCACAGAAATGAGCAGATCAGCAGAGACTGATGCTACTGGAGCAGGGTTCTTACTGCTGGGGAGGAGAAACACAAATATGGAGGCGGGAAAGACAAGAATGAACTCGGGTTTGCAAAGACTGGGACGGCATGTGAAACAATGACTTCTAACATAAATTATACACACACACACACACACACACACACACACAGTTCTGCCTGCTTGTGGGTCTAGAAACACACTCCAGTGGCCAGGAACACACTCTTCACTGAGTCTTGGTTTTTAAGTAGCATTCTCCACTGCAAGGAACCAAGCCTACTTGGAGAAATGACTGACGTGGGAACAGGCAGTGTAAGAAAAGGCTAAACATCTTCGTTGTGGCTGAAAGGAAGAAAGTGACCCTGAAGAGGGAGACGTATCCATCTTTGGAACACTCAACTTACAAATCTGGATCAATTTGAGCATCAATGTGAATGACAAGAATGGGAAACAGTTCACTGAATAAAATAATCTATAAGTCTATATTGATAATTAACAAATAACAAATACAGAAATAAGTGGAAACTAATGTAGAATGCATCCTTTCACTGGCTGTCACCTGATATAAAGGAAGAGGAATGCTGATGTTAGAGAAAAACAAGACCATGTTGCTGCCATCTTGACTGGAGCAAGACTCAATGGATGGTCTAAATTCCCAGGCAAAAGTTTGAAGATGAAACTATTTACAGTCACAAAGTATCACCACCAATTAGCTGCTACACAGGGAAATATAATTTACAGTGAAGAAACCAGACAGACACCACCTTGGCCCATGGAAGATGTCAACGAAATGGGACAAACTGATCCTGTGCCTCCTTCTCATGATATCATGAGAACAAAATGCCACCTATGTAGCATTCTTGCCAAAGCTGCATAACTAATCCAGTCCAACCATGAATCAAGTCATGAGGAAACAGTAGGCAATCCCAAAGTTAGGGACCAGTTTAAACCCATCAAGTGTGTCAGGAACAATTCCAGATGAAGAGAGACCGCAGAGACATGTCGACTAAAGGTACCATGGGGGTGGGGTGGGGTTCAGAGGTAGAGCGCTTCCCTAGCATGTGCAAGGCCCTAGGTTAGATCCCTAGAACTACGAAACAAAGGAAAAGTAACGTGGGGACTAGAACCTGGATCAGGTCACGAATAAAAATTTTCATAATAAACAACAATGAAACATAAAAATCTGAACCTCTACTACATATCATATGCTGGTATATCAGATAATGCTACTTCTGACTCTGATAACTGTACCATGGGTATGGAGGAGAAGCTCCTTGACCTGAATAACTACACACTAAAGTAGACAGGAAGGGATATGAGGCAGTCAACACACCCCCAGGGTTCAGAAAGATGATTACCCACATGCGTGCATGTGTGTGTGGGGGGGCGGGGAAGAGAGAGAGAATGGTAAAACAAATGCACAAAATGCCAACAACTCAACTGATGAAGCCAGGTGAGGCTACGTGAAGTTCTTTGTTATGGTCTCAGAAAAAAAAATGTTTTATTGCAATAATAACGTTATTAAAATACCTAGCAAATAGCAAAGGACAGGTAAAGGTTTCCTTTCACCCTTCCTCTGGCCACTTGGACCCTTGGATATATTTCTTAACTGATAAAGGTTTTGTTTGCTTGGATGGGTTTTTGCTTGTTTGTTTGTTTTTTGGTTCCCAACATTTAAAAATCATGAGTTTTCAGCAAAAAAAGAAAGACACATAATGAAGGACAGGGAAGGGAAGACCAATTCTCATCTTCTCTAGAAAATCCATAAGAACAGGCAACCATGTGGCCAGGGTTGAGAACAGCACCTGCTGGCTGGCTTCACCAATGTACCTCCGCAGCATGGCACTGGGGGCACAGAAACTGGACCCCTGGCTTCGAACAGTGAAGATCACAGCCACAAGGAAATGGCCACTGAAGGAAGAAGTGGCCAGTGTGGTTTTGCTGCCACCTGGTCAAGCTCTGTGGGAGGTAACTTAGAGTAAGGAGTCAATTCCTTCCATGCCCACCGAAGAAGTCCCAGATCAATTACTGTGTCGCAGGATTCGCGTCACTCACCCCACTTACCGTTGAGAAACAGCATTTCCAATTTCTCCAGCAGTTCAGCACATTGATTCAACTGCTCCTGGAAGCCCTCGGCCACACAGTGATCCACGTCGCTGGCCTGCAGCAACTCCTCAAATGCCTTAATCATGGTGTTCACGTGTTGACGGTACATGACACAGATGCCGTGGCTGTCCTTAATCTGCTGCCGCTGAAGGGACAGCTCCCTGGCTTGGGACTGAACTAATGAATCGTATCTGATAAAAAGGGGAAAGAAAATGCTTTTGCCATTTCAGAATTGAATTTTTGTGACCTTAGCACTAATTGGAAAAATGACAGAGCAAAATTTTTAAAAGCCTGCAGCTGTACAAGTATATCTACTTTTAGGAAAAAAATGAAACCATACAAGGTCACTCCTTTGAGTTCAAACAGCCAATAAATGCTAGAACTGAGATCCTTCTGCAATATTTTTAACCTTTTAAAGCCCCCAATTAAAGTAGAAATTGGCAAAGACTCTGAAGAACAATTAGTTTCCATACACTCTTCAAAAACACTATTCAGGAATTGCAGAAACAAGTGCCCCAAGGGTCAGCGGAACCACCAAAAATCTTCAAGAAGTACAAAAAAGAAAGTGTACAGCAGGGGAAAAAGTCAGGATCCTCCTGCCAACAAAAAGCCAGGGAATAATCATGCTCAGAACCACCATTCACTGAGTGTCTAGGGTCTGTCAGTCACTATGAGGTATTATATGTGTTTCCTGATCCTCTCCATCTTCCAACAAATGTATGAATGTCGCCTTTTATAGAAAAGGCAACTGATTAAAAAGTTAGAAATGTGGTGAACTTGCAGGATTCCAACCACCTCTAACTGCAAAGCTCTCACATGCAACATTGCCTCCCTTCTGGCCACCAGGTGCCGTCTTTCCCAAGTGGGCCCACCGTATCAGCAGGCACTGACAAAAACACAGGTGACAGCAAAGTGGCCCATATACACTGTGGCCACAGCAGCCTGGCTCCAGAGAAGCCTGGTCAACACTTCTATTCATATGCACCCCCTTCCCTCATGCAAGCACCTTCAAGGCCACGAATGGACATACAGACCATGTGACACACTAGTATTGAAGATGGGGACCAGGAGGAAAATGGGCACCAGAGTGGGACTGTGTGGGCCTGAACCCTGGCGACAATTCTGAGCAGTTGTGAACACTCACAGGCAAATCATGGCAACCTACGCGGGACTGCTTCTTACCTATCAAAACAAGTTTAGAACAACTCTCACCCAGGGAACTTTTGAGAATTAAATAAGAGAAGTTCCTAACCAGAGGCCTGACATAACAGCCAGTCAAAAAAATACAAGCCTCCTTCAATCTCACTGCTTAGAAAGTCTTGAAAAACTCACTCTGGCTCCTGACAATTCAGAACAATGTGTTCATCTCAAATTAGTGACGAATGAAGGTCAACTTTACAAATGATCCCATTTTTGCCATATCTCATGAAGCAAAACTCTATCTATTTATACTCATAAAGCATTATCTTCATGACCTAAGAATTCTTCTCTTTCAACACAAGCTTATTTCTCTCAGATGACCTTAAAGGGTAAAGATATGGAAAACATTTATATTCCTCCCACCCTGCCTAGGACATCAGTTTTAGTTCCACATCATGGCAAAAGCCAATAACAGAGTCCAAGAATAAACACTGCAGTTCAGCCATCGTGCTATAATTCACCGAGTGATTGGTATGAAACCTCCCCAGCCCCGACCTGAGGAGGGCTAAATTTGCCCTGCCAACTTCAGAGGATGCACGACTCATAAATAATGTTGGCATGCGTGGGCACCATGCTTTGTGGCCTCACATCTCACTTCTCCCCAGAGTCTGGCTGCTTCAGCCCCACTGTGAAGCATTCCATGCCACAGCCACCACCTGTCACACAGCACTGTCTCCGTAGCTCATGGGCTTCTGCCTAGTGGCAATATGCGTGGACTGCAGGCTTAAATGGGGAGAAGATGGAGGTGGAGTGTACCTTGAGGGTGAGAGATCTCTGAACTTATTCTGCAGGTTATGGATTTCACTGAACAGTTCCAAGTTCAAATTCTGCTCCTTCTGCAACTCATCCCCCTGGTCCAGTAGCTGCCGCTTGAGGCTCTCTAGCATCCTGCCATCAATCATCTCTGGGGCCAGAGGACAGAGGATTTTCATGTGCTTCACATATCGTACTTGGTGCAAACTGGAAAAGGTCATTTCTTCTTCATCAGCACTGCCCTTGGGCTTGTTCAAGCCATCTGGGGCCCCTTCTGTCCCACACAAAACTGTAATAATGGCCTCGCTGCACTGGGAGTGCTTTTGAAGCTGAAATATGAAATTCCGGTAGCCCTCCAGCTCAGCTTCCAAGTCACGGATTTTCTGTTTTAAGTTTTCCATATTATTTGAGGAACTGATGTTCTCAGACTGGTCAGTCTCAGTCACATTAACTTTAACAGAAAGTTGACTCTTAGAACGCAAGTAAGTAGCTACTGATGCTGGGCCCAGAAAATCTTCAGGATTCTCCTTGCATGTTGGTAACATGGCAAGGTCATCAGGCAGACAAATTTCAGGATCTGAAAATCAAATATGTTAGTCAACATCTCCTTCTGTTACAATCTACCGCGGTCCACCTCCACATGTTATTGTTGTAGCAGAACTAAGACCAAGCAACAGCCTCCTGACAAGCTACCTGTCCCTGGTACTTCATTCTGTTTGGGTTTTGGATCTTAAATATTCTCCCAAAGGCCCATAAGCTAAAGTCTTGGTTGCACATCTGTGGCTCTATTGGAAGGAGGTCAAACCTTTAGGAGATGGAGCCTAATGGAAGGAAGTCCCGTCATTGGGGACTGCCTTTGAAGGAGATTCTGGGACACAGGCTCCTTCCCACCCTGTGATTCCTGGATGCCATGAGGTGAGCAGCTTGGCTCCACCTCTGCTCCCTGCCATGATAATCTGCCTCACCAAAGGCCCAAAGCAACAAGGCCAAGCAACCACACACTGAAACCTCTGAAACCTGAAGCTAAAATAAACTTTTCCTTCTTCTAAGTTGATCTCAGGTATTTAGTCACAGCAATAGAAAACTAACATACCCTGTCACCTCTCAATCCAACCTCTTTCTTAAAAGAAATGTTCAAAGAATGAATTCACCCATAATAAACCAGCTATATACCTAAAACTCCTCAGTATCCCCCTCCCTACCTGAGACCTTCCATGATCTGCTTCCAGGCAACCTTTCCAGGAACATCCCCCCAGAGCAGCTAGGAGATTTTCTACAAACCGACCATGATCCCAGTGCACAGTGTGGGGACACACGCCTCCAGCACTTTCACAGGCGCTGTGCCCTCTGCCTGGAGTAGCCTACCCTCAGCCCTCCACCCCACTCCTACTCGGTGAACCCTACTTGTCCTTCAGTGCCAGCTCTCCTTTTCTTCCCCTGCAAGTCCCACTTCCCAACTATGCAAAAGCTACTCCCCTCTGGGCTTCCATGGCATCTTACACTCATTACCAAGACGAGAGCACTGCAAGCCGGGGCCAATGCAGGCCTTACAGTCAGCTTATGTATTCATTTACACAGCAACTAGTGACCTGATGCCTCTCTTGCTCACCCGTCTGCAAGCTCCTTTACAGAGGGGCTGGGTCCTTCCATCCTCACATTCTCAGTGCCAAATATAGGACTCAGCACAGGCCAGAGGTCACTAACAATCTGAGAAATACTGAGGGACTCAGCATTTAAAGAGTAGTACTTTACACATCCATAACAGGAGAGTGCTCCTTTCTCCCTTCCACATCAGTGAATTTCCAGGAGAAACCCTGATGTCCCCTTCAGTGAGCTGTTTCACTGACTCACCCCTGGTCGAGTCTCGACCTAATAGCTAGTTCAATACCCAGAGGTGCAGCCCAACTGGTTTGAGAGGTGGACTGTAGAACAGCGAGAATGAAGAACTCTGGAGCCAAAGAGCAGTAGAATCACACACAGACTTGCCACCTGCTGGCTGCACAGCCTTAAACAGGAAATTATAATCCCAGAGTCTCAGTTTACCCTACAATGGAAAATGAGGAGAGATGCCTACTATGGCTGTGTGAGGTTTAAGCTCAGGCCTCATTCACAGCCTCTGTCCTTAATCACTGCACCATGCTGCCTGCCACTCAGGAAAGATCAAGAAATTAAGTACTTGAGTCAGCTGGAGATAATAGGGAAAACCCATCTTTGAAACCCAACAGATCTGTTTCCCAGTATTGGTTCTGCCACTGCTAGAAAAGTTGCATGACTTCAGTTGTAGGCAAATTAACCTCTCTGAGCCTCAGGAACTTCATCTATAAAATGCAAAGAACTTCACTCACTGTGAAGAGTTGTGTCTGTCTGCTTTTTAGGATTCTATGGAAATGTCTGTAAAAAGGCTGGCATGGTGTCTGGGACCGAGCCATGGAGACCAGCCAATATGAACATCCCCAGAATCATTCAAAGATGGAAGGACACGCCCATGGAGGGAGGCATGCGAGCCAAGGCTGGCCCAGGGAAGTGCTGCAGCAGGCAACGCAGGAGGCCTCTGGGAAAATCATAGTGCAGCCTTGTGAGACTTCATGTTCCAACCACTGGTTCAAAATCTGCCCCTTGTAAGTTCAGGTCCACTCGTGTCTCTGCTCACAGTGCAAATACTGTAAAGTAAACTTCATTTTGGACAATAGTTACCATGTGACCTAAAGGAAATCATATAGCCATTTTTGCTGTATAAAAGTTATTAGGATCACAAGTGCATGAGGTCCTGGAGGGTGGAGCCCATGTCATTCATCTGTTTCTCCACTGTCTGGCACAGGGGAGATGGAGAAAGTGTTCAGTAAATACTTCCGGTTGAAGAGTTTAAGAGCACGCATGTGAGCACGAGGGACAAACCTCTCAACCAGGCTGTTCCAGTGCATCACCCCACAAGATAAGGATGTATACCTGTGCTACAACACCTCATAATAATGGAATTTTGTTCATGACAAGAAGCAATGTTTGCTCACAGAACTAACCTTTAGTTCCAATGACTTTCAATAAGCAATCATGAGACAAAGACAAATTCAAGTCCCATAGGAATGTCCCTTTATGATATCCTGTGGTCAGCTCTGATGCCTGTCTATATCCCAAGAATGTCTGGGGGGTGACCTCTCTACTCAGACTGAGACCTCCACTTTAAACTTTGTTCCTAACAATGAAACAAACATAATTTTCAGACACTTTACACTCAATACTTTTGACTTCAAAAAGACCCCCCAAAAGTCCATAATCTGTAGTGATTTGTGATTTAGCAGAGGCAAGGATTTGATTTCCTGGCCCCAAAGACAGTATATAGGCAAGTCTCACAACTGGCACCAGCATGACAACAAGGCTTTGCTGTTCTCTGCTTAGCAACCCTCAATAAAGGGCCAAAGGAGCTACTTCCATTGCTCAGTTAAATATCACCTCACAAAAGGCACGGGGCACGGGGAGCTCACAGGCTGTGGCATACATGTGAACCTGGAAGGTCTCAGGACCCACAGCTATATGCCAGGACCTGGCCTAGGCACCCAGCACCTCACCTAGGCTGTCTATTTACCACAACCCTGTGAAGCATCACTAATATCCCCATTTTACAGAAGAGGAAGTTCAGTCTGAGAGCTTGAGAATTTGCCCAAGGTTCATGATGAGTAAGTGGAAGCCTGTCAAAGCCTGACCACCTGCCCATGACATTCCAAATGCGGCCTCCTACACAGAGCTCCCACAGTAGGGGTCTCCTGCACTGGGTGCACAAGCAAAGAGACAGCTCTGCACCCCCAGTGGAAGGCCAATCACGCCTGTACAAGCCGTCATTCATACCCCAAGTGTTTGCAACAGGGTTCCTGACGAAGACACAGCAGGCAAAGTGTCCCACACAGCACCCAGTCCTGAGGGCAGTCGACGAGCAAGTCAATTCAACACCAGCTGGTGGGGGAGATATGGGGCTAAAGGCAGCGTTCCCATGAAAACAGAAGTGCAGCAGGGGATCTATAGGATGGAGCTTCCGCTCGGAAGCGGTTACAGAGGCAGTTCAGCCAGAGACAACAGCAGTGTGAAGTCCTAGATGCACATTCAGAAAAGTACAGGAAGACTGTATTAAAAGGAAGAGGAAAGTGTCAAGAAGTTTCCATTAGTCACTAACCATGAACAAGAATGCCAAAGATGTCCCCAGAAACATTTATATGTGTAATAAAATTACTGCAGTTCTAGAACTTTCCACTGAACTAACTAGCAGTAATACTGCCCAGTAGAGTAGTTTTCTCCTCAAAGTCCAGGACACCCAGGAGCGTGTGACCATTCATTCACAGCACTGACTTCTGTCCAACAGACCAGGGCCACAGCACAGTCTTTCTCCAGAGACTGGTGTTCTCATGGCCATCCTATGACAGATTTATTATTCCTCATGGTCATTACTTCTCCAAAAAGGAGAGCCAGAATAATACTATTTGTTTTTTAACAAAGGGAGAAAAAGATCTAAGTTAAAAAGAAAAAAAGTAAGGCTTCGCTTATTCTGGTTGAATGGGAATGTGGATATTTGCTATATGATCCTTTGTATTTACTGGTATACTTGTAATACTTTGTGATTTTTTATAAAAGGCATACAACTTGTCAATGGCATACATCTCTACAAGTTCCCCACTGACCAACTCTGTGCACACCTCAAAACAGCCAGCACCACACTGAAACGCTAATAGGCTGCTGTGTCGACCAAATCCGGTGTGTGAGGCACCTTGAGAACAAGCCGTGGGTCTGCTCATCAACCACCAGAAACCACCCACTGCCTGGCACAGGGCCTGTCATATGGACCATCAGCTCTTCCACCCCCTTGGCAGCTAGGTGACCTGGGTCAGCTTCCCCTGTGTTAGACGGAGTGATGCTGATGCACTGGGAGGCCTGTAGTGGGCCTAGCCTGGCACCCCATCCTTCTTGCACCCAGGGCTGAGTTCTGACCGGTCCTGTAGCTTGCTTGTTGGCTGGTGTCCACCTCCTTGTCTTTCTGGGCAGAGGGCGTGGCTGCAGTTCCCAGCTGCTCTTCTGGGCTCTGCTGGTAGGCTGCTCCCAGAAGGGGCTGAGCTGCAGGCACTGGCAAAGAGAAGGAAAAATGAAACCACAGACTTGAAGCTTGGCCAAGCAACTGAGAAGAACACAAAGATACAACAGGGAAAATAAAAACACTGGGGAGGCAAAATGCAATTTAAAAGATAAAATTAATCTATCGAGCTGCCATAACAGGACATAAAAAGCATAAATATACTGCAGCTTGTCTGAAATGGTTTAAGTCCAGGCTCTCAAAAAACTATGAGTGAGAAAATGAATTCCATCAACTTATGCCCACTTTTCCCAAACAGAGAGGCCCCAGGATCTTCTGGGAAAGGACTGGAGCAGCACCTGGTTGAGATCCCCTAATATCTCAGCAAGAAAGGAAAAGATCCTTCCTCTCCAAAGCCCCACAGCCCTGCACAGGATTATCTGCAGCTGCCCCCACCCCAACTAGACGGACCTCCCAGAGGGCAGAGGCTGCATCTGAGTCACGGCTCCTACCAGTGTGAGGGGACACAGCAGGTGCTCGAGGACTATTCACTGCGTGCATGAACAGACACCTATATGGTGAAAGAACGGACTGACAGAAGGTGGGGAAGGAAGGCGGGGAGAACGATTCTGCCCAAGCCAACCTACCTTGAAACCTCAACTCTGGTAGACCCAAGAGAGAACCTAACATAAGCCACCTCCGGCTACAGATTATAAAATTCACAGAAGTGTCAGATACTAGGCTTCAAGAAACAGGGAAGAATACAGACTTTGAACTCAGGCAGGCTGCTTGGCATCCAGTTCTGAAAGCTAGTAACTGTGACTGTACACAAGGCCCTTCTCTCTGAAACTGCTGCGTCCACTGAAGATAAAGACAAGTACGGTACCTGCCTCCAAGGACTGTTGGGAGGATTCTGTTGGCTTGTGTGTTTATTATGCATGGTAGGGCTCAACAAGTAGCAGGTGCTTATTTTATTAGCACCACAGGAAATCCAAGCCTCCAGCATCATCTCCAACTCATCTCTGAAAATCCCCTCATCAGACACATCTTCCCCAGTACTCACACCCTTCTTGGCAAAGACAATCAATCTTTTCTCTGAACATTCATCTCACCCCTCATAAGTGGCCTGGGCTGTCCCTGAGGACACTGCTTCTCCTACAGGTTCCCCAGTAGTGATTTATTCTCACATCTAGAATTAATGTGGATCTAGAAGTGCATAAGTACCTTCACTCTTTACTGTCACTTCCAGATCATTCTCTCTCTTTGCCCAAAACTCAAACTCTGAAGCTCATGTTGCCAGACTATGCTGCTAACCCTACCTTATTGCAGTCACCAACAATCATCCCCTAATTCACTAGATCCCTGGAGATTCACTGATAATTTGGCTGTGTCCCCTCACACTGGTAGGAGTCGTGACTCAGATGCAGCCTCTGCCCTCTGGGAGGTCCGTCTAGTTGGGGTGGGGGCAGCTGCAGATAATCCTGTGCAGGGCTGTGGGGCTTTGGAGAGGAAGGATCTTTTCCTTTCTTGATGAGATATTAGGAGACATATCTCCCTATGTCTCTTGACAGTGCAATCCCTCCGAGGTTTCTATTCTTGCTGTCTCCAACACTTCTCCTCTGTTATACGTGGTAATTCAGGCCAACTGAGCTCCACACATTCCATGGAAACAGCTCTTTAAAGCCCATGGTGTCAAATCCCAAGGCCCACCCTCCATCCTTGTCTGAGGCATCTTACCACCAACATCTGACACAGCTAACTTTTCTCTATCCAGTTTCTGAGGTGTCAATCGCTCTTGGTTCCCTCTCACTGGGTACTTATGTGGACCATGATGTGCTACCTGACTATTCTGCAAGAGGGCTCCCCGCATTCTTCGGATACTCAAAGGGCACCCGAGGTGCTTCCTGCAAGTCTCTGAATGCTAACCATTAGGCACAATTTTAAGCCAGGGAGTCTTTTTTTTTTTTTTTTTCATGGCACCCATGAGGCCAGAGGCAGCAGATTCAAAGTGGGTGAGGAGGTAGGTCTCTTCTCGAGGACACAAGGTCAGTAGGGTTCAAAATCTGCTCCAAGATGGCCCAGACATTCCAGAGAACCCTTCAAAGAAGACACACTCCTACTTCTGATGCCATATGCCTGTGGCTTCCACAGACAGTCAGGCCAACAGGCACAGATTCAAGACATAACACAACTGGGCACCTGTATACAACTCCAATTGAAGGTAGCAGAAACCCTCAAGGCCTGAGAGTACCACAAATCCTGTTTACCCAGATTCCAAAATAAAAAGAAAGCAATAGATTCACTTTCCGTATTGTTTTCCTCCACTTTACATTTGTCAAGAGTTAAGATCAGTCACTGCAATTCATGAAATTCATACTCGAACCTTCTGCAATCCTAAACAATAAGGTGGTCCCCTCACGCAGCTCTCCCAGGCTGTCTAGTTCTTGGAGAAGGCACTTTTTTCTTGCTGAAGGTGCTTACCGTTCAGCAGCGTTGGGTCGGGCGCTGGCCGCCCTTCCATTATTGCCTCAGCCA
Organism: Sciurus carolinensis; assembly: GCF_902686445.1. Classification (NCBI taxonomy): domain Eukaryota; kingdom Metazoa; phylum Chordata; class Mammalia; order Rodentia; family Sciuridae; genus Sciurus; species Sciurus carolinensis. Next base: position 14,333,902 of record NC_062226.1, on the reverse strand, counting down.
GAATCAACTTTTGGTGCAGTTGCTTATTGCGAGTTTTAAACTCCTTCAGCTCCCTCTGCAGCTCTAGGACCTGGCCCTGTAGCTGAGACGTCACCCCCTGGGTGGTGGGGAGATGATACATACTTCCTAATGACCGGGATGTCTTCATGAGGATGGGCAAGCGGGACTTCTTAGCATCCTGAAAACACACACACAACAATGAGCACACGTCAAACACACTTCCTTTGGTTACCTGGTTGACATCCTCGTGCTGACCCAGACTTCTGGCTCCTGTCATAGTATCTATGTTCCAGCCCCTCCGTGGCTGTCAGGGCCACGCTTCCCCGATGTCCAGGCAGCCCTGGCCCACTGTCTCTAGGGATGATCCAGATGCTTCACATGTGGCAGTTCTTTTTCCAACACAATCTTCTGTAAAACATTTTTTTAACTCTATTTCCTCTCTCGTCCACTCCTAGTGTAGCCAATCTGCCTTCCCCCACTGCTGGGCCACCAGAATCACCCCTTACATCAGTGGCTACTGGGTCTCCAGCCCAGCGGATTTCACAAACCAGAGTTCCCAAACTACCCATCCTGGGCATCTTCATTTGCGATGGCTCATAGGCACTCCGAGGTCACCTGAAAATTCAACTCTCCGCTTCCACCACACTGTCGCACAAGTCTACGCCATTGTCCTACTATGTATCTTGGTAAATCACATGACCGTCCACTTACTTCACAATCCAGAAACCTGGCGTCATTTTGAAGCACCCTTTATTCCCCTCATATACTTCTGTCACACAGGGTTCAGAAAATCCTAGCAACTCCTTTTCTCTCAATTCTTTCAACTCTTCTCAGCCTCCACTTCCACCAACCCCCACCACTAGCTCTCCCTCGGCCCACAGCATGGGTCTCCTGACTGGTCTCAGGCATTCACCTTTGCTCTCTCTATCCTCTCTTCACATTGCAGCAAAAGGTGTCCGCTAGTCTTCTCTTCTGCTTCAAACTATTTTAACTGCTTCTTGGTTCTCTTACAACAAAGGTCCAAGTCCATACCATAGTCTGCATCATTGCCCCTCTCCCACTTTCCCCCACTTTCCAGCCATACTGACCTCTGTCAGTTGTTCAAAATGCACGTTCCCTCGCACCGCAGGGCCTTGGCCTATAATGCCTCCTTTGTCTAGAACGCCCATGCTTGCTCATCCACTTCCCCACTTCCCCTAAAGCATTCATCAGCACTCAGTTCAACGTGCCTTCCTCAGGAGAACAGACCTCGATTTCCAAGACCAAACACTCACTGTCCCCTACAATTCTCCTCAGAGGACAAGAGGAGTCTCATCACGATTGCATAGTACAATATGTGTGATATGCATGATAGTATGACACTATCTTCTGCACCAGCCTATGAGCTCCAGGCTGCACATACCTTGGTCACACTCTATCCACAGCTTCCAGCACAAGAACTAGTACACGGTAAGCTGTCAACACTATGCGCACTACACCTACAAACGGTATCCACACAGGCCCTTTCAAGTGGGGAATTTTAAACATTCCCAGAGCCAAGAGGGACTTGAATCTAAATATATGGAGATCGATCACAACTTGGTAATAAAAAACAAATGCTCCAATTAAAAGATGGGCAAAAGACTCAACAGACATTTCTCCAAAAATGTCATATGGCTAACAAGCTCATGAAAAGATTCTCAACATCCTAAGTCACCAGAGAAACAAATGATATCACAATAAAATACTATCACTTTATATCCATTAGGATGGCTATAAACGATATTGTTAAAACGATAACAAGTGTTGGTGAGAACCTGGAAAAACTGGAGCCCTCACACGCCGCCGGGAGGAATATAAAATGGGTGTGGCTGCTCAGAAAACGGCCAGCAGTTCCTCAAGAATTTTAACAAGGAGAAGCCATGTGACCATCAGTTCTACCACCAGACAGACACCCAGGAGAAATGAAAACGTACGTACACAAGAATCCGTACATGATGAGCAACGTCATTCCTAAGATCCAGAAAGCAGAAACAGCTCAAATTACATTAACCGATAAACAGATTAATAAAATGTGGCATATCCATACATCAGAATACAACCCGGCAATAAAAATAAATGAAGTGCTGATCCACACTACAGCATGAATGACCCCGAAAACATTATGCTAAGTGGAAGAAGTCAGTTGTCAAGACCATATAATGTATGATTCTATCCATATGAAATGTTCAGATCAGTCAGTGGTTGCTTAGGACTGGGGGTGGGTGGGATTGGGCATGGTTTCTTTTTAGGTTGACAAAAATCTAGCATTGATTGGTAATGGTTGTACAACTCTGAATATACTTACAAATCATTGATACTCTCATTTAATTAATACACTGCCCTTGTAAAAAACCCACTGAAATATATACTTTAAATGGATGATATGTAAATTGTATGATATGTGAATTATATCTTAATAAAGTTGTTAAATGTTTTTAAATAGTGCAAAAGAAGGTATGTAAGATCAAAACAGGAACTACCTGGCACCTGAGCTATGAAGAGATCACCAACGCCCCTCCAGGAAGAAAGAAAAGTAGGGGCCCCTCTTGCATATTCTGGGGTAAATGCCTTCAAGCAGTCTCCCATGCCCCTCAAGTAGATGCTGCATTCTCAGAGCTCATGGGGGAATAGAAGGCATTCTGCCTGTTTTCCAGATGAACAGTTGAGATGTCAAACCACTAGTCCAATGTCAAACCACAAGAAGTCGCAAGGGTCAGACTGAAATCAGCTCCTCAGTCTCCAGTGCTCAGGAAAAGCAAGACGCTTTCCACCCTGGCATTCCAGGAAAGAGAGAGGAAGTGAGGGAACCACTTGGGAGGAGGTTGCTGCCTCAACAAAGGTGGTCAGAAAATACCAGTCATTTGCTTGTCCTGGGTCTCTGCCAAACTTTATTCTTGAATCTAAATCTGTGTGTCATGTGGCAGCAGAAAAGACATCTACAAGGTCACAAATGCCAGAGCCACCCTCAGACGGGAAAAGGGATCAGTCAACTTAATGCCAGGTCTAAAGGAGCGCCACACAGAATGCTACCTATGGGCTCCCAACACTGTCCCACCTACCACCTTAGTAGCCACAACATACTGGAACTGCTTACTTGGGAATGGGAAGGGGACAGGAGCCCAGGCACTGTGGGCTCCTACCACATCCAAGGTGCAGCCCTGGGTACACTCCACACCTTGCCTCACTGTGCCATGCCACCATGACAGCCCCAGGGTCTAGTTCACACGGTCCCATTCCAGTCACTGAGAGGTCAGGTAACTTCCCACCCAAGAATTCACCGAGGTAAGTGGCCAAGCCCAACTCAAACACAGGGAGGCATGTCTGTAAAGCACACCTCTCGCCCCTCACTGAACCAGGAGGACACTCAGTGTCCGTCAGCCTCGGATGCCGTGAAGCTCCTCTGAACAGGAAAACAGAGTTTGGCCTAAGTCAGGGGATTATCAATTCCGTGACCACCAAAGTCACAAATAAAGTCACCATTTCTGTGCATACCCTGGAGCCTCGATGGTGACAGGAAGGCAGGTGTGTGATATGGGTCTGTGCTGCCTCCACGGCCAGACCAGCTCACATGCTCTCACCCCACCTGCCAGCTGAGTCACTCAGGACAGTTTTTGGACCTTTTAGTGCCTACATTTCTTCAAGTAAAATGTATGTAATACTTACCAAACTCACACCCTTACAGAGTAGATAAAACAAGATGAAACAGAATTTAGCACAATCCCTGGTATATATAGCAGATGACAAAAAAAAAAAAAGGCAGTTTCTCTCCTTTGGAAAATAAAAGCAAGAAGCATAATTTCAAACTAAAAAAAAATATTTAATATATTTGGGGAAATTAAGTCTATTTAATTATCCAATTTTCCTGAACACCGGATGGCATCTCACACACAACAGAAAGAAAGCAAATGAAAAACAAACAAAATAAACAACAATAACAACAAAAAACCACCTCATTTTCCTAAATATGCAGGTACAAACTGAAGGAGCTAGGGCAGGTAAGAGCATTTCTATTCTGGCCAAATTGCACAAATTTGCATTTTGAGTACCATTAATATAATGGCAGTGGTGTGTGGGGGGTTTTTTTTTTTTTTTGGGTCTCTACTGATATCTTTAGAAAACCCTTTTCTAGAAATTACAGTTTTGGTGCATAATTTAAAACAATCAAAAGCAATTTTGCTAATGATATATCTAACTCTCTTTGGTGTGCACAAAAGCAGTAATTTAGTGGTCAGAAAATAAACTTAATTCTCCATTCTGATGCTATGAAGCACTGCTACAGTGGATTTCTCTGCTACAAAATATTCGTCAAAAATAAGAATCCAGCAGTCTTCACTGGAGCTCTACTGGAAACACGGCCCATCTCCCTCTTTACTAGAACACACCTCCCTGCTACAGGGATTCCCAACCCTAACCTCACTCCCACAAGGGCTGCGGTAAAGGTCCAATCAAACATTGCCAAGAAAGTTTGGTTTTTAACAATCTGGCATATCTGATCACATCTGCAGAGAGCCCAGAAAGAGTCCCTAGATGGATGGGAAATCAACACGCAGACAACATTCACTCATCAAACCAGATCCCACCATCTCAAGCCACCATGGCTGCCAGGTAGCTTGACCAGGGAGAGGGTGCGGCTGTGCAGTCAGACACTGTGCAAGCCCCAGCTCAGCCCCTTACGTACGGGCCAAGGCAGGCACTCAGGATCTCGTTTCAATAGACAGTACCTTTCCTACAAAACAACTTCACTGCACCCTGTAAAAGGAAATGTCCGTTGGGGGGAAGTAGCCTCACAATGGATTCTCATGCAGCCATTCTAAGAAAACATGTGAGCCAGCGTGGAAGAGAAAGCCAGGGACAGATGTATGCCTGTGATTCCATGTGTGATTTTTCTGAGGAAAACGCAAAAATGCCATCATACGTAGATAAATGAGAGTGCTGGGGTGCAGGACAGGTGGGATGGGGTTACTGGGAGAGAGGGAGGGAGGATGCCAGGGAGGACACAGGCCTCCAGGAGTGGGCCAGGAGCAGCCCAGATGGGGAGATCCCAGACCTTCTCTTCACATAAACAGAAAAATGTGGTGGCAATGGAAGTAAGTTTTAAAGTTTTTGTTTGCACAAACTTACTTTGTGGGTTGCCCGGGGGCAGGAGAGGGGAGAGGCCTGCTGCCCTGGTGTCCTGCACCAGGTCTCTGGCTGAGGCTCAGTGCTGAACATGGTGCCTGCTGGCTTCTCTCCTCCGTGTCTGAACCTGAGCGGGTCGCCATCCTCGGCCACAGTCTGCACTGAGGCATCCTTGAGCTCCACCTTGGCCACTTGGCCCATCTTTGACAGCTGACCCCAACTCAACTTCTGTTCGTCAGGTGGCTTGGAGAATGAGTTGGCTTGGAGGAAACGTCCACGTTCACCTCTTTGCTGAACAGCCATTTGCTGAAGAGTCTTCTCAGTTTTACCATCAAGAAGTTTTCCAGAAACTCCCTGTTCTGCCAAGCATATTCGTTCCAGAAGCAGGTCACCTAGCATTTTCAGAAGGTCTGGCCTGTTTCTCCAAAGGAAAGGAAGTAGGAGAAATAAGCTTCCTGCTACAGCCTTGGCCCTACCCAGCTTCCCAAGTTTTCCCTACTGACTCCTGCCCAGATTCTTCCTACACTAAACACAGTGAGTCCCCAAATATGCCAGGAACTATGCCGAGCATTTTATCCCGTATAACCTCACAACAGCCAAATGAGGCTGACACTACCACACCTAACTCATGGGTATGACAAGAGGCACACAGCAAGTGAGCAGACCATGTGGATATGCCAATGCATGCTGGGTCCAGGAAGGAACAAGTGACCATGAGATGCCACAGCAATTACAGGGCACCCCACCCCACAGCCCTGGCCCCATTCCTACACCCAGAGGCAAATGTGGCTTTTGATGAATCTCACCAAGCTGGCTGGTCCATGGGTGACCTGATAATTCTCGGGGCAGATAGGTATTCAAGAAACAGGTGTTAATGAAGGGATGTTTCACAACATGCATACAGGTAAAGGTATAGGTAGAAAGCACCCTGGCTTCAAAGGTAGATAAAAATGGCTCTGGGGGCTTGGGGCATAGCTCAGTGGTAGAACATTTGCTTAGCATGGATGAGGCCCCAGGTTCAATCTCCAGAATCACAAAATATAAAATAAAATGGTTTCAAATTCTAACTTCATGATTCTTTGAAAAGAAGACTGAGTCTCTCTCCAAGGACAGCTATGAGGACAAAGCAGGGTAGTGTCTGGGCGGCAGATGCTTTTCACAGCCCTTGCCAGCATCCTTGGCCCACCTCTGATTCAGCAGCAGCTGTGTGAGCGGTTCCTGTGGACACAGGCAGTCCCACCTCAAGCACCATCCAAGGCTCTTCCAAAGCCTCTGAACCAGCCAGCAAGGTGGTGTGGGAGCGTGGGACGGCTGTCACCCCTGGGAAACCCTCAACCTACGGGGCAGAGAGCTGGGAGTCAAGGTCCCAGGCTCTATCCTTCAGAGGCACCACACAGGTCCTACTGTCCCTCAGAGGATACCCAGCAGGATGGGCCCCCGCTGCCCAGCAGTCAGATCAATACCGTACCTTTCCTGGCTCAGCTTTCACTCCTGTCCTACTCTCCCTGAGCTCTCATTCCTGCTCCCTGCTGCCATTCCCAAATAAATCAGCTGTACCCAAGTCCACATCTCAGACTCTGCTGTCCAGGGAACCAAAGTTAAACTAGCCTGTAGAACACTGGGGGTGGTGCTGGCATGCGGGGGTTCAAGACGCCCCTTCCTGAGTGTTTCCTGTGCCAGCCACTATAGTAGGCACTAGGGATACAAAATTGCCAGCAGGGACTCAGACTGGCATTACAGGCAGGTAGATAAACAGACCACTATTCCGTGAGGTAGCAAGGGAGAGGCGCTGGAGAGTCCTCCCGGGTGCAGGGGCAAGGGCAGGGCTTCTGAAGTCCGAAGAAGCCATCCAGGGAGGGGACTGGAGCAGTCCAGGCACAGGCAAGATGAACAGGCAAGCCACAGTGTGGAGAAGAGGAGGTGGGGCTGGAAAGGCAGCAGGGGAGAGGCGAAGAGCCTTGCATGCAGCATTAAGCAAAAGAGGGCCTCTGAAAGGCCTGCAATGCGGAGGCCTGCTCACACGTGCGCTTTGGAAAGGCGGCTGGTTGTTGAGTCGCCTCAAGGAGAAGATGGTGGAGTGGGCACGTAGGAGCTCCTTCTACTCCAGTGTAATCGCAGAACCAACAGCAAAAATATGTAACAAAAGATTATTTCAAGGTATAATTCAGGGCTCAAAATCAGGATAAAAAAATGGAGGTCAGAAACTGAGGAACACAGCGTGAGAAGGGGGCTGGAATGGGTACAGAAAGCAAGAAGCCAGAAATGCAAACTGCAGGGGAGAGTAAGAACCAGGCAAGTGTCCAGGGCCCTTCACAGACTCTGAGACCAAGCCGAGGCCCCTCTAGCCCACACACAGGAAGAGGAAGGATGGGCACTGTCTGCACAGGTAACCTGAGCTTGCACATAAAAGCCGTCACTAAGAGAGACCCAAGAGAGAGAATTCACATTCAAGAAGATCGAAATCACAAAGCAATCTGAAGACTACAAAATAAGAATGTGCAAATCATCTACAAAATGAGAAAGAAAAGAGATTCCTAAGAGAAGAAGAAGGGATGAAATTAAGTTAGAGAACTATGAACAAAGGGACTGGAGAGGCCGGGTCAGAAGGCCCAGGTCGAGGTGAGGGCCTGCAGCTGGCAGGGAGGAGGGGACAGGAGGGGCCCTTGCTATGCTACTTATCATTTCTTCTTCCTTGCTTTCTCCTTCCTGCCTATTTCAAGAAACCTCATGAGACACACCAGACTCTACCAATGCCTTTACAGCTTGCTGGTCTTCACTCCCTCTGACCTTTGCTACCACTAGAAATGATAGGCACCCGTTTATGTTCCTCACTGGGTTCTCTAAGGGCAGGGATAAGGCCCTCCTCACACCCAGATTCCTATGATCCAGATCAGGAGCCGAGTTGAATGAATTAAAATTAAACAGCACACTAAAATGGGTAAAAATAAATAAATAAATAAATAAAACAGAACTAAAACGTACAACACATCATTCTTTTCTAACATGAAGTATCTAAATTACACAAACCATCTTAAACCGTAGTAAAGCCAGACTTTAAAAGTACTTCTGGTACTCCAAGCATCAGGAGATGTTAAACTAATTTTCCTTTCCTCTCCTTTAATACAAACAAGAAATAATGACGACTGCAATTCAGCTAGCCAAAGGAGGACCATTACTCACCACAAACAACAGGCAATAAAACCCAAAAGAAGACTTTACAAATGGGTAGTAAAAGGTACAAAGAGGCCGTTACAATATACTAAAGCGGTGCTGCCATTAGATAAAACATTTCAAGTGTTACTTTGCTGTGAATCTGAACAGCAGATTCATTAAGCTGTCACTGGAATCAGGACCTCTGGAATAGTTGGTCCAAGGGTCCCGTCAGAGGTCCACGTTGCTCTGCCTTCCGGAGCAGCAGAGCCATGCAGAAGGCGTAAAGCACAGCACTGCCTTCACCAAGCACTTGCCATGCACAGAGCCATTAAACACTCTGATCCTCGCTGGGATCGCAGTTCAGTGGTGGAGACCTGCTTAGCATGTGCAAGGCCCTGGGTTCAATCCCCAGCACCCCAAAAACAACAACAACAAAAAAAACACAAACCTTTCTGACTCCCAAGGAGCACCAACCGTCTCCAGTTCTCTAAACTCACCTTCTTGCCATGATGTTAAGCTTTTAGTTGTCTGCATGTTTATTCGAATAATCATCAAGTACTCTTCATTTGACATATAAGGCAGCAGTCACACATGGTGAAAAAGTAATGGAGCTTAGGTGTCATTAAGGACAAGTCAGACATACTCTGATACACACACAGATAACTAAAGAACCCAACGTAAGGGATGATAAGTATGACAAACAGAAGGGAGGCAGAGTGTGGAGAAGCAGAGCAGTCCTTTGGACAGATTGGTCAGGAAAGGTCTCTACAGAACTGACACCCAGCTGAGACACGGCCAGGCCTACACACCTGGTCACAGTGCACTCCAGGGAGAGGGAACAGCTGTCACAAGGCCTGTTGGTGAGAACAAGCCTGGATGAAGGTTCATGTGTCTAGGCCCAGTGAATGAGAGTGAGTGAAGAAGACACAGTAACGGAGAGGCGGAGGAGAATCTCGTATCTCGTATCTGACTCCAAGGGCCATAGAAACCCACTGGAGAGTTCAAAGAATGGAAGAGACATGATCTGATCTAAGTTTTTAAAAGGTCACTTTGGCTGCTCTGTGGAGAAGGACTGTGGAAGCAGAGAGACAGGTAAGGAGGCTCTGCTGTTGGAGGAGTCCAGGCAGGGGTGACAGCGGCTTGGATGAAGGCAGGCGTGGAGATGTGAAGAGGCCGAATTAGGCACACGACCAGTTTTAAACGTGGACTCAGGAGGATTTGCTGATGGATGTGGGGATGGAGGAAGCCACACTCTTGCCAACAGCAATTAAGCAGCTAGCAAAGCTATTAACAGACATGAGAAAGAACAGGAAAGAAGCAGATTGGAACATGATTGGGTCTTGGACAAATGAATGTTGCAGTGTCTATTAAACATCCAGGTGGAGATGCCAATGCAGTGCCCCTGCACGTTCCAGGCTGCAGGCATAAATCTGGGAGTCACAAAGCACACTCTACAGTCACGGCAGAAGAGATGGTGAGAAAAGAAAGGGCTGCGACCGCAGCTCTGGGACACACCGATGTTCTCCAGCACAGGAGACTGAGGAGGTGCTGTGGGCGGAGGGAAACAGAAGGCCAGGGAGAGGGGCCAGCTCCCGCTGCAAGCAAGCACTGGCCCAACCTCACAACCTGGAAATGTCACCAACCTCGACAAGTGGAGCAGAGGTGTGAAGGCACTTAGGATGGGACAGAGCGACCGAAGGAAGAGCGCACATGTGGTGACTACAGACGGTCCTCTCAGATACCTCGCCTCGAATGAAACACGGAAAGGAGATGGTACAGTCGCTAGAATGGACATAAAACCAGGACGTGGGGTATCTCTCCCAAACGCCTGATATCAAGGCATGTCTTACGCTTATGGAAAATGGCTCAATAAGAGGAAAACCAATGAATGATGTAGAAAAGAGAGAGGTCTGAGCGGGGCAGGAGCTAAACCACCAGGGGAGGGCTGGTCAGGGACGGGAGCAGGGAGACAGTTTGCAGGTTCAGAGGCAAGCAAAGGTTTGAATTAGACTGTTGCCATCTTCTCCCGACTAAACGGCAAGGACATAAGTCAGGGAAGGGAAGGAGCAGGGGAAGAGAGCACTGTGTGTGCTGAGCACTCGCCCTGGAATGAATGAGAATGAATACAGAACATGGCACATCCTGTGAACGTGCTAAGCGTGTAACACGAGGACCTGGCCAGTTGAGCCCGTGAGGAGGGCGGGATGCACCAATTGAATGTGAGCCGAGGTCTCAGGGTGGGGAATGGGGGCAGCAGCCAGCAGTGTGCCTTCAGCCCTATGGGATAAATAAGCACCATCCCCCCGACTGCACGGAAGAAGAAACCGAGGTTGGGAGATGGCACAAGGTCCGAAGGTGCAGCTGGGCCATCCGCTCCCACAGCTGCTTTTTCCAGTGCGATGAACACACTTCCCGGTTGGAAGGAACTTCTGAGCAGAAGACTGGCGTTTCCCTACCAATAAGAATACTGATTACTCCCTGAAAATGCTTTAATGGCTCTGCCTTGACTAGCTAGGGGAATGTCAAGTCCCCAGGAACCAGCTCTGGTCTTTATAAAAAGCTCACTGACAGCAGCACACACAGCAGTCAAGAGGGGCCCGGCAGAGTGTGTGTGCAGGTCAGGGCTTCAGCAGGGCCCTTGGAACCATGACTCTATTGCCACAGGGTCAGTGGTGCAGTGAAGGACAGTGCGCAAAAACAATGGGTAGGGCAGCAGGTTTGCACTGGCACAAAGAAAGCCTTTAACAGAGCACTGACCAGCAAGGGCCTGGAAGCCCACGGAACAGACAGACCCACAAGGGTGCCAGGGAAGGAGCAGAACCTGAGCACAGGCGCAGCAAGCCTGCTCACAGGGCCACTTGGCCAAGTGCAGGCCCCTGTGCTCACCTGATCTCTGGCTGAGGCTGGAGAGCACCCCTCCCATCTGCCTCACCCCTACCATAGCCCCCCGTGCTTCCCAGTTCACACACCCCAAGAGCTTTCCTGTGTGGTCTTCAGAGACAGCAGTAGCTTTTAGTACTGATGTCAACCCTGGGACCCTAATGCTTATAAAATGCTCTATTTCTCAAGTAACAACTCTGGTCACCTCATTCCCTGTGATAATAAACAAGAAGAGTCACTGGGCATGTCCCCCAAGAGGCCTCATGCTAGAAAATGTTAGATGTCAGTGAGCGGAGAGGGCCAGCCTTGCCGAGCACAAAACCAGAACACGCCATCCTCTCTCAGCGGAGGAAAGTCCACGAAGCTCAGCTCACCATGACAGAAGAACTACGAGGGTGCCTGGCTCTGGCCGAGGGTCGCAGGCAACAGTGACTGACCCCATGTCTCTCTCTGCACCAGAAGAGGACTAGAGACCTTCACTGAACACGCTACATGCCAGCCACCTCGCTTGGACATTTTCTTTCTTACTCCTCAAGCAACCTTAAGAGGCAGGCAGAGAAACTGAGGCACGGAGCAATAAAGGCACGGCCCTTCCTGACTCCAACGCCCAGGCAGCTGTCACAGATGAATAAGAAATATGAAATAGGGAAAATGGCCCAGAAAGAATTAACTGAAAATTTAAAAATACAAAGTATTGAATGTTTCTCTTTTTGTGTTTGTTTGTTTGTTTGTCTGTTTATTTGGGGGGCAGGGATGGAATGCCTGGGAATAAACCCGGGGTGCTCTATCACTGAGCTATGTTCCCAGTCTTTAAAACAAAAATCTTTATTTGGAGACAGGGTCTTGCTAAGTTGCTGGGACTGGCCTCGAACTTGTGATCCTCCCACCTCCACCTGCTGATCACTGGGGTCACAGGAATGAGTGTGCCACTGCACTCAGCTTCTCCTTTCTGTCTTTAGGAAAACTACCAGTCATATCTCCTCACATAGGGATGACTCCCAGCAGATACAGTGAGAGGGGAATTTAGTTCAAGCTCAACATAAAACAGCAGACTCACAACCACAACGTGTTTTCCAAGCTGTTGTAGACTGCAGATTTCAATAGGCTGATTCCTATCCCGACAGTCAAGCGTCCCCTTGCCTTCTCAAGGAAAGCTGTCCCTCGCCTCTTCACAATGGGCTTGCAGGAGGCTCTGTGAAGTCCCCTCCCACCCACCAGCCTAATTCCTTCATCGCATGGCTGGCGAGAGTCCTCCCAGCCATCTCAGGAGCTCCACCACCCAGGCCCACCCAACAAAACGAACGCCTTCTCCCCTCAACCACGCCTGGGCCGTGTCCTACCTGGATTCCAGGGACAATGCGGCCTTCTCGTGTAGGAGAGGGGCAAGCAGACCTAAGAGCTCCCCTGCTTCTCGGCTCTGGTCTCCAGGGTGGCCAGGCTTGTGGGCTCCCTCGTAGTCTGAAATATTGGAATCTGTGTGTCTTAAATATCCATTTTTGCCGCCCAATTTGGCATAGTCCTCAGTGATCTGCAGATACAAGTACTTAGTCAAATAATGGAATATGGAGGAGGAGAAGGAGGCATGTGGAGGAGAAAACCTGGAGATGAGAGCACACATGTGAGTGCAAGTGAGCGGAGAGAAAGTGAACGGGACAAGGGAGGAGAGGAGGAGATGCAGACGGGCGGGAGCTAGTCACATCACTTCTCAGGCTTGGTTTCCTCATCTATAAACTGGGGGCCGTCATGCTGCCTCCCAAAGTGGTCTGGAGAATGAAATGAGATGACCCAGGCAGGTTAAAGGTCCTCTCACTACAGGTGCACATGGATGAGTATCCTCCCGCCCCATGGCCCCCTCCTTAGAAGTGCTTCCTAAGGACACAGAACCCGTGTCCTCAACAACACTCTGGATGTTTATTAGAGTCTTCTTGAGACGCATTTCCCTTATTATATGCCAGAAACACAACTTCCTCTTTACAGACACATACTAATGAACATGGCACTGAAGGGTCTCATTATGAAGGTGGAGAGTTCCTAATTCCCCCGGAGATGTCATTTACAGAGAGAACCACCTTCTTGGTCAGTGGGGGGTCCCAGGAGAGCAGTACCAAGGAGGCATCCAGTTGGAGCCTGTTCCGGGCATGTCTCGAGGTACTACAATTAGCATTCTTTCTCCCCTTGTCAAAGCTGTAAATTTCTTCTACAGTCTATAAATAACTCCTCTTGACTTCATTACTGTTAGTGAAATACACATTAGCCATCACCCCCATCTCTCCACACTGGAAAAATGATTAAGGTTTTTTAAGTGGAAGACAAGACCCACACAAATGAGCTGTTATTTATAGGTCTTGTTTGCCACCATTTTAGTTATTAAGTCTATCAAATAAGCAAAATCTAAAGAAGGAAAAGTCTAGAATGCAATAATAAAAATAGCAGTTATTGTCATTTACTGAGCATTTATTACATGCCTATTTAAGTATCACGACAATCCTAAAAGGAAGGGTTATATCCTCATTGCTGAGGAAACTCAGGCTTACAAGCCACGCAAGGGCTAGCCAAGGTCACAGAGACAACGGAGCCACAGGCAGACTCAAGATAAGGGCAAACCCAAAGCTCTGCTCTCCAAAACTATCTATAATTCAGTTTCTCCCAGTCATGACTCCATGAACTTGAAAACTGAGAAGACCAAAAAGGCCAAACCTGCAGCCTGCTATCGCCCATACATCTCAGCCTCTGGGGGTCTTTCGACCTTGGATACTGCCTACTCCAAATACTAGGGAGCAATGTGGCTAGAAGAGCGTTCTTTGTGGATGGAGGTCAGATTCTCACAATGCCCAGATGATAACACTCTGGGTTCCAAGAGGCTGCAGAGGGCCACTCCGCTCCACTGGTGACCCTCACACTGCAATCAGATGATCTGAGAGTTCATGGTGATCTAGACACGACTCTGTCATTTAGTTACTCCATGTCCTTCATAAAGCACTTCCCCTCATAGGTCAATAGCCAATGCATGAAATTAATGGATTAGGTTAGCTCTCCAAACATCTCTCGAGGTCCACCACCCAAGCCCTACTATTCCATAACCACCTCATTTTTATTTGCAACTATATAACAGTCCTGGTGATTCTCGAAGGGCCCTATCATTCAGGCTATAACTTCGAATAGAAAAGAGAGTTGCTCACCACCAGCACGGCAGGCACCCAACATGGGAGGGATGAACAGAAAACCCACTGGACTCACTCCAGACCAAGACTGGCTTGGGCACAGAGTGGGGCAGATGGCATAAGGAGTTAACTGCCACGTTCCTACCTCATTACTCTGCTCCAAATGCTGGTCATTCTGGAAATTATTCTTGTCATCCTCTCCAATTTTGATCGTGTCCTTGTCCTCCTTGCTAGCTAGAAGCTACATGGAGCATGGGATGGTTTTAAAATGCAACCCAAAAAAGTGTGCAGCATGAATATGCACAAATAGCTTGGTGACGTCTGTTTTTAAAAATGCAGAACAAAAAAACAAACAAAAAAAGGGGCAGAAACAAATGCCAAAGCCATGAAATAAAAATTAGCCAAAGTTAGAGGTGCTAGTTCTGTCAATCACATGCAGCTGCCTAGGATCAGCATAATTTAAAGACAAATTCCCCAAGAAATCACTAAAGGCTTTCCCCTGCCCTCGCACGGTCTGTCTGCACTGCTGTAAATTGAATATGCTGTCTGTTGTGCTGCTACCATTTCTGCCTTTGCTAAAGCCACTTTCGGATTATATAAAAGTAACAAGATTTTGGAAAATGGCTATTGATAGAATTGAACATATCAAATAGCAAAAAAGCAATAAATGAAATTTATGGCGTGCCAAATTTATGCATCACGTCTCCCATTTAGCACAGGGCATAAAGCTCTTGTTAGATTGTCACACATCTGACATGGACAATACTGTCAGTTTGCTGACAAAAAGTCCTCATCACTAATGAGAAGTGCTCCAAGCTTGCCTGATGATAACCATATGCTTGTGGAAATAAAGGATAGACATTTATAAAGAATCCATTTATAAATCTCAAATGCTTTAAAGAAGTACAAAACCCAAAGTTTCTGCAATAGCATCTTCTAGAAAGGACAGGACAAAGTTCTCCAGAAAGTCAGACCTCAGGTGTCTGGGAAAGCAAAAATCCCAGCCATGGAACAGTGGCATTAACCAGATAAAAGTAAGAGGAGAGGCAGCCATGTCCAGGAAGGAGTCAGCCAAAGCTGTTTCAAATGCACACAAAACCCTCGTCTCGTGGATGAAGCAGCTGGTTCTGCATGGAAGGTGTTAAAACCACTGAGGGCCGGGTCACATGTGGGCACATACGAGATACTATGGTTCCATCTCCACAATTTTATTTTATGCATCCTACATTCATCCCATTATACCCATAACTCTCCCCGTCCAACTCCCATTCTTCCAACCTTCCCTTTTTGAAAGAAAAACCTTGTTTTGGAAGAAGAACATGAAAACAAAGCAAACAGACTTTAGAATGTCACTTTACAGAAACTTCTCAGGGTTAGAACGCAGCCACACACCCACATCCAAACATGCAATCATCTGTCACCTTGTGAAGCATCACAGAGCCAAGGTGCTCGTTAAGGCATAGAAGTCCACAGATGCAGGTGAGGAACACTCTCCATACTGGCTTCTTCCCTTGTTATGAAAACATTCTCAAGTGATATAGACCAAATGGGACTATCAAACTTGTTGGTGAGAGCATAAAATGTTAACCCACTTTGGAAAAAGCACTGGCAATTCCTTATAAAACTGTAACCCAGGAATTCTACTCACAGGTACTCATTGAGAGAGACAGAGAGAGAGAGAAGCATGTCTGCACAAAAACTTGTACATAAATGTTCACACTACCTTTTACCCAAATGTCTATTCAGAGCAGAATGAATAAACAAATGTGTCATGTATTCATACAGTGGAACACCACTTTGCCACACAAAAGAAACACTGACTCACATAAGAACATGGATGAATCTCCAAAACATGCTCACCAAAAGTGGGCACAAAAGATGTGTGATTCCATTTATATGAAGGCCTAGTATAGACAAGACAAAATTAAACTGGTACAAAATCAGAGCTGCAGCTAGGGTTGGGTGGAGGCGGGGCCGACAAGAGGTTGCAGAAACAAGGAATCTTTACAAGGGTTTGGGTCACACAGGTACATACATTTGTAAGAGAGCAAATATAGTGAGCTTACAATTCTGTATGTCATTGTATGCAAATATGACCTTAAAAGAAAAAGAAACTATCAACATATTGGAGTTAAAGATATGCATGCTGAAGTATTTATATTGACATTTGCAATTTCAAAAAACACCTTATCAAAAAGATAATGGAGTGATAATGGACAGGTGGGAAGCATTAATATCATTCAGGTGGTGAATCAAGTGTTCCATGATCTCACTCATGCAGAATATTAAAAAGATGATTTCACAGAAACTAAGAGTAGAAGGCAGTTACCAGAGTCTTGGAGAGCAGAGGGGAGGAGGGAGGGAAAAGATTCATGGATGGATACTGCAGGAGCCAGAAAACTCTGGTGAGCGTGACTAGACATATGTACATCATAAAGTTAGAAGCAAGGATTGTGCAAGTTTTCACCATGAAGAAATATTAAGTATTTGAAGAAATGGATATGTACAACCTGACTCAAACATTATGCAATGTATATATTTACCAAAACATCACAAGGTACTCATCAACATCTACAGTTTTTGTCTTTAGGCATCAATTAAAATAAATTTAACTTTAAAAAGAGATAAAACAGATGACGGGCAGGTAGGAAATGTTAATATGATAGGAGGTAAGCCTATGGGTGTTCACTGTTAATATTCTTTTCATTTTGCTGTGTCTGAGTGGGGTTTTTTTGAAGGGTGGACACCAGGGATTGAATCCCAGGGGTGCTTAACCACTGGGCCACATCCCCAGCCTTTTTGTGTATTTTATTTAGAAACAGGGTCTCACTGAGTTGCTTATGGCCTCACTAAGTTGCTGAGGCTGGCTTTCAACTCCTGATCCTCCTGCCTCAGTCTCCCGAGCTGCTGGAATCACAGGCGAGCACCCAGCTTATGTCTGAGGTTTTTTTTTAGGATATAAAGTTGGGAAATAGCCTCTCTCCTCTTAAACGAAAAAAAGAAAGTCCTTCTGTAGCTCACCAAGCTTCTGGAAAGCTTACCTCCTGAATGTGGCTTTGCTGCCTCCAGAAACTGCCTGCCCATCAAAGTTCCCCAAAGACCTTCTGGCACAGGAGGCAAAATCCACACAGGGTGAGGGACAAAGCACAGAGAAGTCCCTCCCTGCCACCTGTGGCCAGGAGAAGAGTTCCCCTAATCCAGCTGGGCAAAGTGCCTTTAACATTCACCATTCCAAGATGAGATGTCAACAGCTTTGAAGCCAGTCTGCATTTCTAGAACCACAACCGTGCTGTTACTCAAGATGCCTAGACAAATGCTAACTTTCCCTTCTCTTCACTTCAGCTTGACTTGATCAAAATTAAAAATAGACACTCATTGTTCCACAATGATCAGAAAATTAAATGTTGGGGACAAAGAGAAATGGCCTAAATGCCATGCGTGCCTCAGCGATTTTCGAAAACATAGAAGACATCAGGAAGAACCGAGTCACTCTACCGGGCTCTGCCTCCAGCCCCACCGCCAGGTCTCCCGGAGTCAGCAGGTTCTCCTCACTACCACCCGGCCCCACTCACTCCACACACTGAAGCTGCCTGTCCCCGTCACTCTGACCAAGGCCCAGGTCAGCCCAGGTCCTGTGACTCACTGGAAGCCCCCTGCTGCTGCTCTTCCTTGTCTGAGGAGTCTGCACACTCGCTCCTCAAGGAGCACCACTCTGGAACTCTGCTCTCCTGGTCCTGGCTCCTGCCCGCCTTGCTCTTCTTTCCTGGTGACTCTGAGCTCCCCTTCCTCCTCCTCCCCTTCCTCCTCCAGGAAGAGCTTCCTTTGTAGGCACCAGCTACATGCTCCCTGGGATTCGCGTTCACCTCATCACGGCTCTGACCACACTGCTCCAGCTGCCCCTCTGCTCGTCACTGTCACGCTACGCAGGGGCCACACTTGTGTTCATGGCTTCAACATCAATGCCTGGTGCTCAATCAAACACTGCTGAAGGGACAAAGGAATGAATAAAGTCCCTGGGAAATGGGAGCTGGAACCAAGTAGTTTTCAGAATTACGTCTGCTCTGGCTACTCAATGTGCTCCTCAGTAACAGAGCATCACCACCCAGAAGCTTGTCAAAAATGGAGACTTCCAGACCCCATGCCTGACTTACAGGACCAGAATCTGCATCTTAACAAGATCTCCAGGAAACTCATGTGCCCACTAAACTTCAGATGCACTGTCCTGTGGTGTTAAGACAACTCTAAACATAGCCAGAAGAGGGTTACTAATTCCTATCTGCTGTAACTTACTAAAAAATAATATAGAATTAGCTGTGTTTTATTGAGTGCCTACTACATGCCAGGCACAGTTCTGAGAACTTTATAAAGCATGTAAAACTCACAGTAACTTATAAAGGTGAAATGTTATAAAAGTTCCTCCTTTTAATAAATAAATCCACTTCAACTCACCAAAATGTACCCTATTATTGGATATTTAACAACCACCTTCTACTTCTGATCTCTATGCACTTTAGAGTCACACATCTACTTCCTGTTCAATACTGAAGCAGGCAAGGGACTCCACACACACACCCAGAAGGCCCTTACCATAATTAAGTAGAAACCCCCACCATATTTGTGGCATGGAAACTCCCCTTAGCTTGTTAGAAAGCTTTTATCAGCAAAAACTTCTGCAGAAGGGCATTGTGGTCGGTAGTTTCCTCTTTTGGCAAATGCCAGGTTTGCAAAGGGAAAAAACTTGTGAAATCTGATCTAGAGGATGGAACTTTTATGTAAACCTCCAAACCCCTCCTCCTACTGGGTATAGAGTTCAAAGGATTTCTAGAATCTTGGTCCAGAGACTCTTTCAGGCAGGAGCCACACTCTGGACCAGCCAGCTACAGCCAATAAACCTGCTTCCTGAAAATTCCTCAGGTATCCAGCCTTTCGTCCCACTTCAACGTGACAACCCTACAAACACTTGAGCTCAATTAAATTCTGACCTTTATTCATGTTTCCTCTCCATGCAAAACAAACAAAAAAGCTTTAGTTCTCTAACCACACCTAAGAATGACAATACAGCCACACAAGTAAATAACACGAGTGACATCCTTTTGACTCACTTGCCATCCTGCCACCCAGAGATGGCGTTCCATGTGCTGCACGGTCGTGGCGTTGGACCCTCACTTCCCTGGCTAAACCTGCTGAAACTGCTCACGTACAGCAACTCTCCACCAAATTCTCCTGATGTTACATCAGTTAGTGATTAGCAAATAAATATAAGAGAAGAGGGACCAGCTCACTAGAGATTTTTAAATGCCCATGAGCAGGCGTCTCCTCTTGGCTCTGTCTGGTGGCTTCTCTGTGAACCCTCGCAGGCAGGGAAGGTGTGTGACCTCCCAGCTGCTGTACGTCCACACGGGGAGTCGGGAAGGGGCACTGACCAACTGTCAGGCCTCCAAACATTTCTACCCTTCTTCAAATCAAAAACTGCGGGAGGCAGGGGATATAGCTCAGTTGGTAGACTGTTTCCCTTGCAAGTACAAGGCCCTGGGTTCAATCCCCAGCACTGCGGGGGGCGGGATTGAAGGAGGAGGGTACATCAAAATAATTTTTTTTATGCTCACTATATAGCTATAGCTGTCCTTTGACCCTGAAATTACATATCTGGGAATATAGTCCAAGGAAAAAAATCCTAAACACAGAAAAAGATTTTATACAAAGACAATCAATATGTAATTTAAAACAGTGAATCACTTGAAACAATCTACATGTCCAACAAGAGTGAGGCAGTTAAATTTCAATGCCTTCATAAGATGGAAGAAGAGCTATGACTTAACAGCAATTGGAAAAAACAAGATACAAAACCGTATTAGAGTCTAAGTGTGTGCATGTACACAAATACGGAAGGAACAATTCCAAATGGGAATTAATTAGGCCTCTCTCAAAGGGCCAGGATTAGGGGTCATTTCTTTTCTCTGTTTTCTGAAATTTAAAGACACAAAATATATTTGCTCTTTCCCTCCTCTCCTCTTTTGATTTATAGGCTCCCGGGGAGCAGGACGGTGCCCAGCCCCCACCCTACAAGTCCTGCTGCTCAGAAAACACTGTGGACCTTGTAAGCATTCCTGCCTTATTCCTCATGGAAGGAGCCCCACACAGCCTCCCGAAGAACAGAAGGCTCCCCCTGCCGTCCTGCCTCACCCAACTCCCTCTGCTCCCTCAGTTCCAGATTATAGTGGGCACACCATTGTCCCCATGCTGATCTCCCCATCCCCTTCCGGGGGGAGTTGGGAGCTGTGCTATAAAGGACAGGGCTATTCACAGGGAACATCAAATTGAAGTGCAATCTGACAAATGACTCAAATCTGAATCGGCTGGTATTAAGATCTTAGAGTGGGCAGAGGAAAAAGCCTCTGTTCTCCAAAGGACATAATGGGACATTTAACAGATTTTTTTCAAAGGACAAATGAACAAACAAAACTCGCCGTTTATGGCTCAAATGGAGTTGGTGAAGAACGAGCTGCTTATTAAACATGCCACCTTAGAGGAAGTGAACGAGGAGACTTGTTTCCCCTAAATGGATTGCAGTTACTTTTGGTTTTCAAAATTATCTGAGCCCTGGAGGCCAAGATCAATAATATTCCCTGTCTCAAAGAAAGCAGATGGCCAAAGCGCAGCATAAATACCTGTGAGCAGCTCACACTCCGAAGGCGGAAGGAGACAGCTTAAGGCTGACAAATCTTTCCCAAGAAATGACGTGACAACGAACGCGAGGCCTGCGCTTTCCTGAGGCTCCAGGCTGCGTTCCAGACAACCCCAACTGACAAGACTCTGTTTTTGCTCCTGGGGGACCAAGTACAAAAAGGTCCTTCTGCACCATGATGGCAGCAGTTCCAGTCTTCTGCGCATGGAGCAACTCTCCTGGGGAGAGCGGGGCAAGCCAGGGGCTGAAGGAAGGAAACCACATCCTCCTCCCGCCAGCACAACTTCAGGGTCCTCCCACTGCACAGCAGGGGTTCAGAGTAGAGAAAACCAGAAACACCACAGCACAAAGATCAGCACTGAGACCCAGATGTCATCCAGGTGAATTCCCAGGGCAGGTATGTACATGCACATGGTTTTCAATGTTAAGGGATTCACTAAGGCTGCGTCTGGGTGATTTAGAAACTCTAGATCCCTCTGAGACAACACTGCTCATCCAGTTGTGCCATCTGCAGCACAGATCCCAGAGCTGGACAATTGTCAAAAGCATCCCAATAACAAAGACATTTATGGAGATAGGACCTGAACTGTAGGACACCTGTGGACACACCTGGTGACCTAACAAGGTCCTCAAAACCCGCCCACAGCAAAAAGAATTTCAGTTAGGGACCTCCCCAGAACAGATGCAATCTTGAAAGATCTTTTGGGTTATTCAATTTCTGCAAATTAGCACATGAAAATGAGAATGTTTCTTCTTACCTCTGTTTGTTCTGTTGACTCAAGTCTAGCATTTCCCTGGAAACCCACATGGGAGAGATCAAAGAGGGTTTTCTTCAGATGCTGGTTGTCTGTATACAGTTCCTTCACCAGTTGTATAAGGCCACTGACCTAAGAGATAAGAGTAGGGAGATGGAGGAAAAGTGATCCTCAGCAAGCTGCCTAATCTAAGCTTCGGTGTCCTCATCTGTCAAATGGGTTACTGTGAGAATTCATGGTGAGAATTCATGGTCAGGGTACGCTAACACGTCCCTGACACTGCCTCAGTCAAAGACAGTCAATGCTATCTCTGCCTTGCACTGGAGCCCTCTGAAGGAAAAATACCCAGGGCACAGTTTCCACAACTGTGCCACAGCCATTTTATAGCACCCCATCTTCCTTTCACCCCTATCTAGCAGTATCAGCAATAATGACAGCTGTCCATTATGAAGAAATGTTCATGGCTACTGAAATACTTCTACAAATTAGTCAATCAGTTCCTCAAAGATCTGGAGGCAGTGGACAGGATAGCGTGTGTACCCCCATCTTACAGTGAGGAACCAGAGATGCAAAGAAGCTGACTTCCCAGGGTCCAGCGCTGCAGTGTCTAGGGAACCACATGGAAAAGAATGGTCAAAGTGCCATCTCACGTGGGGAAGGGCGACTGTCTCCAGAGGGAACCAGGCCCAGAACGGAGACCCCCAGGTTCCCAGTCCAGGGCTCCCCCTGCAGGTACAGGTCTCGCCAGGTCAGGTGCAGGGGTAACTGAGCAGGCACCACCTTCATTCCCTGCAAGTTTCAATTCCTCATGTGATCATTTTAAACTGTTCTTACTGGAAGTGGTCATTAGCTCTTCGAATAAAGTGGAACACCCCACCCTCACTACACATGGTAGATTATACTCTGATATATTTTGAACATGAACAAAAGTTGGATCCAATCCTCAGGGAGGATATGGTGGGAAGAGTAAGACGTCCTGTGTGCACCACGTGCTGCCCAACCACAGAAGGAGGCCTGGCAGCAGCTACCACCACCCTATTCTCCTCGTCTTCAGAAAGACGGCCGACTCAAGACTCCTTGCCCCACTGCTCCCAAAATACCCAAATTCTTATGGTTCTCCTTGCTATTACTTATATCTCTGCCGTGCATGTTCTGCTTTCTCTCTGTTGAGAAAACCCTCCATCTGGATACACTCCTATTCATCCTTCAAAACCCACTTCCAGTCTCACTTCTGTCAGGAAGCTTCCCCTGATCAGGCAAGCAGCAATTACCTCTCCTCTGCTGTCTCTGCACCCTGAGCAGCTGCCCCTAAAGCACCCTCTGCACTCCATATTTCAAGTATTTGTTTACATTTCTGTCCTCTCCATCAGAATGTGCATTATTCCATGACAGAAACTGAATCTCAGTCCCACGTGTGATAATTTCACAATGTATTCTGATAGTCTCTTCTGTGCTCACTTGACCTATTCTTAACCATGATTCTCAGAACCTTGAAACCACACTCAATCATGCCAACCATCAGCAAATGGAAAAAACTTTCCTGTTTAAAAAAAAAAAAAATGGCATGGGTCAAATTGGAATCATATTCATTCAAAAGCCATCTATTGGCTCCTGCTATTGTGTGCCAGGCACCAGGACATCAGAAATAAATAAGACATCATCAATAAGGTTGAGATGCTCATAGCCTAGGGACAAATAATTATAGCCCAGCATGGGAAGGACATCAATTTGGACTGGGTACACAGCACAGGTGAAGGCCTGAGGGGAAGGAGGTTCACACTTTGTGGAGGGACTGAGTGCTGTCCCTGGACGACAGGAGGAAAGGGGCTTTCAGAATCATACCTCTGTTATCAGGAACCCAAGAGATGACAAATTAAAAAAAAAAAAAAAAAAAAAGTACTGAAAGTTAATAAGTCAATACCTTTTTCTTAAGTTCTTCTTGAGAAAAATGCTCCACTTGAAACTGACTGTTTTCTTCAAGACAAATACTTAGATAAGACGTTTGATCACTATAAAATGAAAACTGTTCTTCTGTCCAAAAACAAGAAGTGAGGGGGAGAACATCAGAGCAGACCTTTCCAGATGGATCCCAGCGCCATCCACCCAAGCACTCTGGGCAGGCCAGCGCACAGAAGCACATGGGCGTTCACAGCACCACCTTTGGAGCAAAAGTAATCTTCCCTTGCTCCACAGGCTGATATCTCAGTGCAGGGCTTCATCTGGGGCTGTAGGCTTTAGCTGTGGCCAATTCTGAATTATAATCTGCATACCAAATGCTGTGTCTGGAGACCATTCTAAATGGCACAAGCAAACAGTGATTTCAGTTTAAATGAGAGAGTGATTCTGTTTAGGCGAGAATACTGGAAAATGAGATGTGACCCCAAGGGTAGAACTCAAGGGAAATAAAAGTGCCTGATGTATTTTTACTGGCCCCAGAGCCCTCGTGGAAGTGAGCACACCAAGTGCAGAAACAGCCTGCTAGAGCCGAGACCAAAGCACCTCGGTCACCTGTGTCAGGGTCTGCTTCCTCTGCAGCAAAGGGCACATTCTAACAGAGGGCGCAGAAGCAAAGGAGGGGCAAGACATTAGCTGAGCAAGCCACAAGTACAAACAATAGCTCATTCAAAAAATACACATGGCTAAGTGCTGGAGCCCACGACAGTGGGAAGGCGAGGAAGAGCTAGACCTGTGGACACCCTGGCTCTCATCCAGGCAGATCAACCAACTCCCACTCCCAGCTCAGCTCAGCTTCTTCACCTGTACCTAATGGGACAACTGTGAGCATCCGGTGAGAAGGTTAGAGCCTAGTACACAGCAGGAGTCTGAGAAATGTGAACCTCCCACCCCATTACCAGTTCTTACCATATGTGCCAGGCACTGGGCTAGAGATTCAGAAAGGAATAACCACCACCCAGGCAGCAGGCTTCCATTTAGCATGGGATGGGAATTCAGCAGGGCCCCACAGGCTCTCTTCTCGTAGCCCTGCCTGAATGAAGCCTCCCTACAATGCCAAGCAGGTTTCATTCTGCTGTTCTGGGCTCTCTGCATGTTCCAGGGGAAGCAGAGCCAGTCAACGAGGGGGTGAGCAGGGAAGGGGGACGAGCATGGAGGGAGGGAAGGAGGGAGGGAGGGCCTGAAAGTCCCCGAGGTTAACTAGAACTGGGAGTATCAAACGATGCAGAACGTAGTATAAGCAGCAGGGACACCATCCTGCAATGGATCTTCTGCAATGTTAACACAGTTTACTGGGCTCTTCTGCTAGGAAGGCCAAAGTAAGATGGGTGAGACTGGGCAAGCCAACATCAACACCCTCACCACACAAAAGACCTCCAGAGGAAATCCTTCAGCTGCTCCATCTCCTCATGAAGATCTAGGGTTCTCTTAAGTTCAACCAAGGCCCTCTAGGTAGACAAACCAAAGGGAAATACAAAGAAGAGAGTGTGTACCTTCCCGCCTCCGAATTTCGCTCATCTGCTCCATCAGGCTCTTCTGCAAATTTCGATACATTAGCACATCCCGTTCCAGTTGCTTCCGCAAGGCGAAAATGTTGTTCAACTCTGCCTGCAGGTCGTCCATACTTGGCACAACAAAGACACCAGAAATATTAAAATAGACCTAGTTGTGCTTTAACAAGCAAAGAGCAGCAAGCCCTTCTACGATTTTTATGTTACTTGTTTTTTAACTGGTTACAAAAGTTAAGTATATGTTTACAGAAATAAATATTCACAGAAAATTTAAAATATAAAAGTTTAAAGAAAACAAAAATTGTCATGATCCCCACTACCAATTAAAACATGGCAGACCATTTCCCCTCAACCTATTTTTCTATGAAAATTTTCACAAAGTTGATAAAATACAATGCTGAGTTGTGCATTCCTTGCTTAAATATTTCCCCACATTTCTGAAAATTATTTGTAACATCATTTTTAATGACTATATAAATTAAGTTGGGTGAATGTCCCTCCATTTATTCTAACTCATTCCCCATTAGAGGGCACTTGGATCACTTCCAAGTTTTGCTACAGATGTAACTAGGTGCTTCTCCAGCATGTTCTTCTGTTTGGAATAACTCCTTGAGAGGGCTGGACAGAAGGGGAGACTCTCCAGGTCTGAGTGTCACCTGGCACCCAGGCTTCAGAGAAAGAGGAATTCCTATCATGTGCCCATCAAAGAAGTCATCCCAGGGGGAAAAGGGGAGGGGCAGGAAGGAAGAAAAAACCGAGGAAGAAGAGGGAGTTGACAGTGAAAATGACCAATCCAGGGGCCAACAGAACTCCACATGGTGGGTCAACCACTCGAAGCTGCACAGTGTGCTTGGATTTTTATTCTGGGACAGGGAGGGTCAGGTTTCCCTGCAGATCAGCATCATGCAGTGCTGAGTTGTGTAGACAGCTTGTGCAAATGAGCCAGTGGAGGCCACACAGATGCACACCTCCCAGAGTCCCAGAGTCTGCACTCCTCTTGGGGAGCCCTGGCTAACAGAACTTCCTCTGATGATGGAAACAGTGTCTACCTGCAGGGTCTAATACAGGAGCCTACGAGCTAATGCACTACTGCATTACATGTGAAATGTGGTTTAACACACCAAGGAAATTAATGTTTGTAATGTCATTACATTTAAAGTAAGTTTAAATTTAAAAGACCAAATGGCTCATGGGTATTCTATTGGATGGTGCAGATCCATATGACAGGACTTGAACTTCAACAGATGTGAACTGGCACAGATTTGAATGCTCAAACCCATCTGACAACTGCACAGCCTGGGCCCTGTCTCACTGTCCACCCCGTGCCTGGGTGTGGCCTGGCCTCCAGGCTGCTTTCTTAAGAAGGATTCCCAGCAGTACTACCAGCAGGTCAAAGCACATGAGCATTTTAAGGTTACTAAAACAACTTAACATGGGCTGCGGCTGTAGCTCAGTGGTACAGCACCTGCCTAGCATGTGTGAGGCACTGGGTGTGATCCTCAGCACCACATAAAAATAAATGAAATAAAGGTACTGTGTCTATCTACAACTAAAAAAAAAATTTTTTTAAACACCTTAACAAATCTGAAAGCCTCCTTTTATAACCATTGATAAATATATCACTCCTCATCCAGTGTCCAACTTATGGTTCCCTAAGAGGGTCCATCAGCACCTTGAAACTATGCATCGAAACTGATGACTATATAGATTGTTCTAGGGAGAGGGCTGGCAAGCCTCCATGTGATCTTCCCACAGTGGTTCTGAATGTGTGTGCCAGGCTCACACCCCATTGCTCCTTCAGAGACTGTTTTCCAGTTCCATCTTGAACTACACACAAATCAAGACAACCTGGAAGGAAAGCAACCCACTCGGTCCAATCTTCTATGCGTGCTGCTTTGAAGACGGTTCGCTGCAAGGCACCCTCCACGTATGGCAAGGGCCCTACTGGCAGCTTGTAGCTAGCTCCGTCTCAAGACAATCACAATGATCAATTTGTGCGGCTGATGGGAACCCTTCCAGGGGAGCACAGCACTCGCTTGGACGCGGCTGTGCTGCTGAGGCATTTAACCAGGGGAAAAAGGGAGATTGTTTCAGCGAGACTCCTGCCATCAGGGCTGGAGAGCTAACTGCCACATTGCCCTCCCATCTTCTGACAGGGTGGAAAGTACACAGCTGCCACCCTGGAGTCCGTCATCCCCAACTCCAGAAGCTCTTCCAGGTGCTAAACAAAAAGAGTTTTGCTCAGAAAAAAACAAAAGCCCAAGCAATCTTCCTCCTGGATTTGGGGGTTAGTACAGGAGGCGGCGGGCAGGCAGGAGCAAAAAGGATGAGTCAGAGAACCGAGCTCAAAACGGCAAGCCACTACTAACCCTGACCTCACCTCCAGTCATGTCAGTCAAACACCTCATCTGTAAAATGGGGATAATACCTTTCCTTCAAACGGTTCTGAAGATTAAATGAGATATTACATGGGAAAGAGCTTGGCACAGTGCCTAAAACATTCTAGATGCTCAACAAACACCATTTTCTTCCTTCTGCATACCCAACAATTCCCACAAAAAAAGATGGCATTTATGAGCCAAAATTTCTGGTTCTCATAAGTTACAAGAGGGATTCTCATCTGCCCTCCTGGGAGACACTTGGTGATACCTGGTGTCATGTTTGGTTGTCACAACAGAGGTTGAGGGGGCAAATATGCTCGTAGCACATGGACAGAGCCAGGGATATTGCTAATCATCCTAAAATGCACAGGGTAGCTCCTCATGACAAAAAACCATCCAGCACTGAGTCCCACTGCGGCTGAGGTTGAGAGCCCTGAGCTACAGGAAGCGCACACTGAACTAGCCTCCAGGCGAGGGGGCGGGCTCTGATCAACCTTCACCTCTTAGGGAGCACTCCTGTCACACAGGGCTAAAGCACCCACTTCTGAGCGCTGCCAGGAAAAATAAAAAGCAAAGGTGAAAGGACCAGACTCTCAGTCACCCATGAGCCTCCCTCCTCCCTGTCCTGTGCGAATCCCAAGCACATCCTGGGTCTGCAGCCACCACCCCACTGCCCGTTTCCAGAGGGTGAGCAGTGCAAGGTTAGAAATGGGGGCTCCGCTGGCCTTCTGCAGTTCTGCCCTCTGGATATGCCCAGGGCTGAGGATCCAAAAACCCCTGTAAGCTAAGCTTATGCATGTGGGGTACTGCGAGGTGTGTGTAAGCCGAGGTGTGTGGAAGCTGAGGTGTGTGGAAGCTTTCCGTGTTGTTATTCTTAACAAGTGTTGTCATTTATTGAACACTTACTATGTGTCAGGCAGTGTGAGGAATTTACACACTATCACCCTTTGTATCCTATCTACCCTGTAAGGCAGGTGGGCAGGTAATCAGTAGGAGGATAGGAAGAGAGGGTGGTGAGTGGGAGGGAAGCAGAAGGCAGACACACAGGCACACGCAGGTAAGCAGACAGGTGAGCTCCACCATCTCCACTCTGCCAACACGCTGAGTCTCGGAGAGAAACACCTTACCCAGAGCGGCTGAGTGGCTGGGCTAAATGTGGACCCTGGTCTGACCACCCCAAAACAAAGTCTGAAGACGAGCAGGACCTTTAGAGCAGTTTACCCACTGCCCGGACCCTCTGCAGTCCCACCCACATTTCTACCCATTAGGAAGAGCCTGCGAAACTCAGAGCCCTTCCTGTTGAGAGGGCTTGAGAGCAGGACCCAAGCCCAGAAGCTGCGCAATTAAGTGAACTTTGTGCAGTCCCTGTTTGAGCTTCCCCAGTGACTGGACCCTCCTCCAGCGAAAGAGACCAGCAGCTGAGGCTTCCTGAAAAAGCTCACTTTCAGAGATGCCTACCCTCCAAACTTCGTCAGTATGTTTTTGGTTTTTTTTTTTTTAACTCAGTTCAGATTTTAAAATCTGGACATTATCTCAGAAGATCAGTGCTGGGGACAGACACTCCTGCACAGAGCAGTTCCCCAGAGTCCGCCCTTCCAGGCCCTGGGAGTTGCAGATGGCAAACCCTAGTCCCTTGGAAGCTCCTGGACCAGGAGCAAGCGGAGCAGTGCAGACGCCCACACGAGAGGGAAGGAAGGAACAGAGGCGCAGCAGAACTGGGGTGAGCGGGCACCTGACAGACTGCCACCAAGGCTGCTTCGGAAGGAGGAGTGGGAGACAAAGCTGGAAGAATGGCTGGGAGAGCAGAGGCAGGAAGACAGCCCAGCCGCCGAAGAGGAGCTCACCAGGGCGAGAGCAAAGGGCATCGTGAGGGAGGAGGAGGGGTGATGGCTTTGGTTTTTGTATTATGGGAAACTTGGGACACATACAAAAAAGACAAAGTAATGGTGTGAGCCCTCCCCCATCCGCCCACACCCCTGTCCCAAAAAGCAGGGACTTTTTTGGGCTGACCCTGTTCCATCCACGGACATCCCTGCCACCTTCCTCTGCTGCAGTACTGTTCTGAAACAAATCCCAGACGTCATATCCTTTCAACTGAACCACCCCATGTGTAGAGGAATGGTTTTTAATGCAAGAAATCCCTGAGGCCAGCTCTGCAAACAGAGGCCCAGAGAAGGCCACTTGCCTGGGGACACAGAGCCAGAGAGCAAGACAGCCGGGACTAGACGGAGACCTCTGGCCCCTAACTGGCTCTCTTCACCACACCTCACTGGCACCATATCATTTCAGCAATCCTGCAGACACAATCGCTCTAAGACACAGGTGTGTTTGGGTCCCGGAGTTCTCACAACACCCAGGTGACTTTGGACACGCCACTTAACCTCCCTTAGCTTCAGTGGGCTCATGTACCTCACAGTACAGCTGTGAAGGTCATGTGAGAAAACACACAGGGAAGCACTTTCTAAACATGTGATAAAGTATGTAGAAAAATGAGTAAATACTATTTTAAACCTAATTTGGTTGTCAAAGATCAGACAATTCTTGATAGAAAACAGATATTACAGGTATTGATAAGGAGCAGTCACCACTCGACTACTGAGTCCGCTTCCTAAGCACGTTAGAAGAGCTTCGCTGCGAAGTGTGTGCATGTTCGTCCACCCTCACAGGCATGTGACGCCCAAAGAGGAGGCCTTACCTGTCCGCATCCTGCAGAGACTTCACCAAGTGAGTATAGATGTCCTGCTCCTTCTTTAAGACCTGCATCAGCTCTTCATAATCTGACTGCTGCTTTTCCTGGAAAAGATGGTGGACATCTGACATTAGGGGAAGAATCTTAAGAGGACAGCCTTACATGTGCAAACATATGTGGCTAGGTCTGGCATCTGCAAACCACACCAAGGTGAAGCCCTGGGCCAGACTCTGGCTCAGACCAGTCAGACAGCACCACCTGCAGGAGGAGTAGGGAACGCCTGCCTCTCACTGCCGGCTGCAGCAGGCATCTGCAATGTACCCCAAAAGCCCGGTGTGCTAGAGGCTTGGTCCCGGTGTGGTGCTACTCGGAGGGAATGGAACCTTGAGAAGTGGTGCCTGGCGGGTCCTTAGGTTCTTGTGGCTGTGCCCATGAGGGGAAATGTGGAAGCTCGACCCTCTCTTCTTTCTCTCTTTTGCTTCCTGGCCATGAGGTGGGCAGTTTGTTCCACCACACGCACCCTGCATTGCCCACCAGCATACCCATCAGAGGCCCAATGCAACGTGTCCACTCTTAGCCTGGAATCTCTAAACCTCTGAACCAAAATGAACCTTTTATCTTTGTAAGTCAGTCATCTCAGGTGTTTCATCACAGCGATGTGAATCTGACTAACATACTTACCTAGCCCAAAGCTGAAAGTTGTGCTTTCAACACCCAAAAGCTACTATGAAGACTCCTCAGTCACTTGATTCACCCATCCTCAAACTGTCACTCCTCAGGGCTGCTGGTCATTGTTTTCAAAACACTACAAGAATGCCTTGCCACATTTGCTCTTGCTTCAAAGAAGAGAAATTCACAAACCCAAGTCTAACAAATACTAAGTACAGGACAAGGAGCTTAGAGTAGAGTAGAAGAGGTCAACTGAGCAGCACTTGGGAGTCTACCTTTAAACATATCACTTTAATTTGTCAATTATACTTCAATAAGGCTTACCAAAAGAAACTTTAAAAAAAGAAATGCTTAAATAGTATTGTGAGCTGTCAAAAGGAAACAGAGGCCCATCTGAAAAGGTTCTCACGGCCAGTCACAGTGGCACACGCCTGTAATCCAGTGACTTGGCAGGAGGATGGCAAGTTCAAGGCCAAGCTCGGCAACTCAGCAAGACCCTGTCTCAAAATAAAAAGTAAAAAGGACAGGGCGATGTAGCTCAGTGATGGAGCACCCCTGGGTCAAATCCCTAGTATCAAAAAGAAGATACAGAGAAGAGAGAAGAGGCTCCCACCAGTCAGCCAAGCCTGGGATAATTTGAACATTAAAATAAATGATGACGGTGATAGATTAGAACTCACTGAATAAAATATGAATTCATGAATCCACACTAACATGAATGAATATAGGAGAAGACTGTTCATTCCAGTAAAATGATAATATGTGTAGAAAGAATGATGGTATTAGAAAAATCACCCTTTGGCCGCCATCGTGGTACTAAATAATTCAACTAAGGAAAAAAAAAAGGATGCTAAAACCAGTAGGTCAAAGTTTGAAGATTAGGATACTTACACAGATGCAAAACACCTATTTAATAAAAGTAAAAAAGAGCAACTGCCAGTCATGACCACTGGCAAACACCATCTTCACAAACTCATCAAAATCAGCCTGGCTAACAAAGGACAAACTGAAATCACATACCACGGGACAGGACACCAGCAGAGCACAGCATGGCCACTGTGACGTCCCTGCCAAAGATGCACAGCCTGAACCCAGTCGCCACGGAGACATCAGACACCCAAACTGAAGGGTGTCCTACAACAGGACCGACCTGGACAGTTCCGGGCATCAAGGTCATGAGCCAAGGAGAGACCGAAGAAGCAGAAGACAGACTAGAGAATGACGGCTGCAAGACTCAGGCGTGACATAGTGACACGGAACTGTACACACCCGTTTGCTGCAAAGGGAGCTACTGAGACAGCCGAGGACGAACAGAGCGATGGGCCTGGGCTGACTTCCTGGCCAAAGTGGGCAGGCGGAATGTCCCCGTCTACAGGAAATGCACACTGAAGTCGTCAGAGGTGACAAGACTCCAATGGGCAACTTTCTCTCAGATGACTCAGAAAAAATACAATCCTTTAATCTTGTTACTTTTCTATCAATTTGAAAATATTTCAGTCAGGTGCGTGCTGCACACCTATAAAGTCGGCTACTCAGGAGGTCAAGGCAGGAGGATCCCAAGTTTGAGGCCAGCCTGGACAACACGCCAAGACTCCACCACACACACAAAAAAGAATGAATGTTGAAATAAATAAAGTTAAAGGGTACAGCATACCTAGCACAGCGCTAGGGACAAGCTGGTGCCCTCCAAGTGCTGACAAGAGCTCTCAGCCAACAGAGAAACAGGCTGCCCACAGCCTTGTAGATCACCTTGATCTAGGTTTTCTCCTGAAGTCAAGACACCACCCAGGATAGCAGATCACTCCTGATCAAAATTCACAGGTTGCACGAACGTGATCAGGAAAAAAAAAATTCTATCTTCATTTCCATGAACCTTGAGTTAAAATTCAATTATGAGCTAAGGAACACTGTTAATGCTCCAAACAATGACAGTACTGGTGTCATTCCTACAACTTTGTCATTAAAAACAAACAAACAAAAAAACCACAGTTAATACAGTTGTTTTGTACACATTGCTGATACCTCAAAATACTCATTCTTGGGACAGGGTGTGGCTCAGTGGGGGAGCGCATCCTCAGCATGCAGGAGGCCCTGGCTTCCATTCCCTGAACTGAAAGAAAATCATCATCCCTACTTCAAAGCTACAGCACCGTCCTCACCACCAGACCATGTGATTTAACACACAAATAAAAGGACCACTTCCATAGCATAATTCTTGATATTCTGATGACCAAATTTCAAAACATGTGGTTCCCTTCTTAATTGTCTGCGTATATTTTGTGCATTAAGCATCCTCAGGGAGGGGGTCCTCAGCTTCAGTTAGGCCACCAAAGGGATGCAGAGGGCCAAAGAGAAGAGAACCTGGGCCCAGGAGAACACTACCGTGCTTCCAGCCCACCACACAAGGCCAAGGGGGCCCTGCCCATTGAGGGTCTGCAAGGCTAAGCCACCAGGCTGGTCCTGACAAGTCAGTCACCACCTGACAGAGATGCCAGGCCCTTTTGTAAATCACACAGTATGCCAGGGCCAGGGGCTCCTAACGCCTTCTGAACACAACAGTATCAGGTGGAACTCTTTCACCAAGGAAAGCCGACTAACGTGATGCCCAAGGTTAGGGTCGTGAGCCAGGGCTCTTCAGCCCACCCTTCACTGCCCCGTCCTTACTGTAGGCCACACAAAGGCCAAGCAAAGAAAAAGAAAATACAGTGACAAAATAAGAAAACCCACTGCTTCCTGAGCACCTAACAAGAGAAGCAGTGATGGTTAGGAACGTGTGACCTTGAACAAGTTTCTCAACCTCTCTGTGCTTCAATGTTCTCTTACAAATAAAGGGATAGTTCTATGAAACTCATGGGTTGTTAAGAAGACCACATGAGTCAATCTATATGAAGCTCGCAGAGTGACGCCGGCATGCAGTCAACACTTCATAAATGCCCACTAGTCCTAAGACCCCAAGTGCTGCGCTCCGTACTTCCGAGTTCTTATCTCTTGTCACAGCACTGAAAGAGCTACATTCATCTTCCCATTTTCTGGATGATGGAATGCTTCTCAGGGAGCAAAGGTGACTTGTTCGAGTCCACTGAGCTAATAATTGGTCAAATTCGAGTCTGTGTATGTATGTGACTTCAAAGCTAACCAAGAAGGGCTAGGAAAAACCAGGTGACGTGGTTTCCGGTGGATGGGATGGAGGCTTCAGGAATGCACACACCTGGCACACAGGTGCCCAGTGAAGGACTCCCGAGCGCTGGGCCGTCTCTTACCTCAACATCTGCAAGCTGGGCTCTAAGCCACAGAGGAGGACCAGCCACTGCCCTAGCAGGGCCCGAGTGCCCGTTCAGCTCCCCCTCCCTTCTTCCTGGAGGCTACTCCAAACCCTCACCAGGGTGCCCAGACCACCACTCTCCTCAGCTCCTGGCCTCATCTCCCTCCTGCTTTTCCTTCTCAGGGACACTGGGAAATCCCTCCATCCGGGGCAGAGGACAGACAGTGCCATTCATCACCACTGCCCACTGACACTCCAGGGCATCTCACATGATCGACCCCGGCCAATCTCACCAGGAAACCCTCCAACTGCGAGAGACGCCCTCACGTGTCACAGCGCAGCCAGCTCACCTGCAACCCAGAGCTAGCGTGCCACCACCTGCTCACTGTCAGGGCAACCTGCCAGCAGCGCTGTCCCAAGCCAGGCACAGTGTCTGGTCCAAATCAAATGCTATCACAAATACTTGCTGAGCTGATGATTAAAAAGGTAAGAGAGGAACACAGGGACTGATGTGAATCTTAAGAGCAGAGGTTCCTGTGGATATTTTGCATAATGGAAGTCAGGGTGAGTCAACGTCTTCCTAGAAGCAAATTGCTCACCCGTGTTAAATAAATGAACTCTTCGGAGCCATTTGGGTCCCATTTCATCAATCACCCGTTCCCCGCGTTGAATCATGCCCCATTAGAATGAAGTCATTCGGTTCCCTCAGCAGAGTTCCTCAGCTCAGAGGCAGGGCCAGGCCACCAGGGGAGCTGCCCCTCACCAGGCCCTCTTCACAGAGAGGCCTTGTCGCCACCTCGCGGCTGCTGTGTCTGACCCTCTGCACATCCTCCAGAGCCCTGGAGTGATGGCACACTCCCCTGCCTTGCCCTGGAATGTTCCTCAAACCCAGAAGCAAGTCCCAGGAAGACACAGCTCCATTGTGAGCCAGGTCCTGGGCCCAGGCTCACCCAGTACACTTCTCTCCCAGGAATTCCAAGACACCAGACATCTGGAGTCACAGGGTCCAAGTCAAAAGCAGAGCTCCAGAGCCCATGACTTCTGCAGCCGAGGTCCAAGGGGCTGTCACGGTTCTTACCCTCCCCAGCTGCGGCTGCTCAACTCCTGCTCGTAACCCAAAGAACTTTACCTACTACTCTTACATCACTCTACTCCTCAGAAGGAAGGCACGTAATTCCCCACTTCACAGATTACGTAGGTACATTTCAGAAACACTAAGCAACCCGCCCAGAGTCACAGAGCTAGTAAGTGGCAGCACTGGTATTCTGACACCAAAGTGGGCACTTTCTTCTCTGCTAATATTTTCTTAAAGATCTGAAGGAAACACATATAATGTGCAGACCAAACTCTGAGGCAGCAGACACGTAAAGGAAGCTTAATGGATCACTGCTTGGTAATCAGGGCAATTTAGTGGCCTCGTACATAAATGGTCTCTATTTCAGTAGCTATGTCACAGCCCTGCAACAAAGACATTTATTTTAATACTTAGAAAATTCACCACCAATGTTCCAACCACGTCAATAACCAAGCTATAAATCTCTAGCTGTAGCAAGTCAAATATGGTCAGTGTGTTTTACTCTCTCTTCTTCAATTCCCTGATCATCTAGCATTAATTCTCAGGATCACACAATGATTAGAAGGAAAACAGACTGCCCAGAGTCTATGGAGACAACATCACAGCTTCAAGCTCTAGGTAGAAATGGGCAGAGGATAAATCCTAAATCAACACAAAACAGTCAAGGGCATTACAGGAAAAATTCAAGTTTTCTGCAAAGAAAGGACTATAATCTAAAAAGCATACTTTTCTTGGGAGGAAAGAAAAATAAAGACTGCAGAAGTTGGATATCTTGAATTATAGAGACTGACAATTCTTAGGTGATAATTTAAATTCTTTATCCACATTTTGCAATTAGTTTTGAAGCACAGAATTAAAGCCTTTACTAAAATTCTTAGGTATTTTGCACAGCAATTTAAATGTCACTTGGATCTGATATTAGCAAGGTACAGATATCAACCAGCACAAAATAAAAACAAAATGGTATAGATGACAAAATTAGTGGTATTAAGTTGGAAAATATTCAATTGTTCAGTAAATTTATAAACATTTTGTTCAACTTTTTTTTACATGACTAAAATGAGGTTCAAACTAGTAAGAGTTTAACTAATCAAAATGAATTCATATTAGTGAAGATATGTCCCTCCAAAACACTAGACAGGCAGCTACCTGTTTCAAAACAGACTGCCTTATTACAAGTTCATGTGCATCTTAACAGCCCAACTAACTTTGGTCAAAATCCAATAACTAAATGCAAGATATAAGCATAAAATACTAGCCCTCTGAGACTCAGTCATGAGACTTGCACACAGTTACCTACGTGGAATGACAGAGTCCAGAGGGAAATCCAGGTCCCAGATTCCCAGTCCAGCCCAAGGCTCCACTACCCTATGCTGACACTCTCAAGGATAGTAGCAAAGGACAAACACACATTGAGAAAGCACTCCAAGTGCTCGGCCAATGACGCCCTAGACCACATCTGCCACAACTGGCACATGGTGCCACAGCTGGTACTGGCTGCTAAAATACGGAAATACTTGGACACTTTGGACAATGAGCCCTGGCCTATCCGCTCCATTCACCCCACTGCCCTGGCCCCTCCCTGGGGCCTGCCCTTGATCCAGGAACCTCAGCGGGGTGCCTGGCAAAGGGCAGGCCTTGAGCTCCCCACTCCTCCAGCCCTGCCTGAGTCTGTTCTGAGGCCTGGTGCACATGCTGCTCCAGTTGCTAATTATTTTGAGAATCACCCTTCACAAAACCACAAGTCACAATCAGAGTCATTCATCAGAGAACTCATTTGCATAAGAGTCCTCCGTCTTCTGCACATATGAACTTAATTAGAGGCAGGTTATAAAAACAAACCTTGGCTACAGCGAACTCCTTTCCTTTCCCCTATCTGGCTGCCTAGCTGCATTATTCACTCACTCAACCGACATTTACAGAGCCGGGCACTGGGCTGTGCTGGGAGTCAGGGATGAGAGAACCCCGGTGCTGCCCTGGGGTTCAGGGGTGGGAGAGAGAGCAGAAAGGTGGGATCTACAACACCAACATGAGGAGCAGGGCCCTGTGCAGGGCTGTGGGTCAGACAGAAGAGGCCTCACCACTCAACAGGGTCAGCAACAGCTCCCCAGGGAGGGTGACAGCAGAGTGGCACCTGCAGGATTGCTCAGGAGTCAGCGGGTGAGCAGGGAGGGAAAAGCAACCCGGGGCAGAGGGCAGAGAGCAGGCCGCGCAGAGGCACAAAGAGGGTGTCCGCAGGAATCTACAGTATATGCTGCTGCTGGAGATGAGAACATGAGACAGGAGAGGTGAGCTGGGGCTAGGTAAGGAAGGACCTGCCGGGCGACTCCTCACTTCATCTCACCAGGAGAATTCCCCAACGGTTTGGGACCACACAGTTCTTGAGAGGTGACCCCTGGGAGAGCCAACAGGAGGCTCCTCTGTTAACAAGCTGTGATTTCTCAGTTTTGTGTGCAGTGCAAATACAAACGCTCAGTTGGAGGATGCTAATCTGAGGTGGCTAGACGGAGAACTCCTTGTTCTGCCTGTTGTAAGCTCAATTATCAGCAAGAAGACATCTGAGGATCGCTAGATCCGAGGAGTTATCAAATACATTTCAGAAGAGAATATGAATACATTCGCATGTGAACATCCAATTTCAGTCAAGCTTACCTGAGAGAAGATGAGCTTGCTGCCTGGTGACTGTTGAGAAGAGCACTTTTCTGTTATTAAGCCTTCGCTCCCGAACTCGAGATCCTCCGCAGTCATTAAATACTGGTTCTGCTGTACTGCTTCCAAATCTTTTTCATTGAATTTCTAAGGAAATGAAACAAATCATAAGAAAGTTTTCATCAAGAAAAAATATTAAGAGATTGTCCTAAACCCTGGAGGGGAAGACTTTTTATTTTGTCACAATACCCACACGTCCCCTAAATAATTTCCATCATCTCAAAATATTAGGCAATTATAAAACTGTAATGCAACTCCATTTCCACATTATTACAACTCGGAGAAAAGCTGCCTGTCGGCAAGGCTGAGTAGAGGATGGCTCCAGTCGTTCGGAGCCTTCCTGACTTGCCACCGTAGTGACTCTATCCTTTGGTGGGTGTGGAAGACAATGCCCAGGCTCTGCCCGAGAGAAACAGGGCCAGTCCTGGGCCTGCCCTGCTCAGGGTGTGATCCCAAGTCTGCTTCCTATCCTGCCAGCCTACTGGGATGAACAGAGGGCTTGTATATTAAAACCCAACCAAGTTTATCTTGAAACATAATAAACATGACAAAACAAGCTGATCACATCCACAAGGAGATCTGACTTTCAGGAAGAGAAAAACAAGACTCTAAATATAGCATTAGGGTCTGGTCATACTCAAAAGGCTCTTTTTTTTATATATATTTATTTATTTTTTTTTTAGTTGTAGGTAGACACAATACCTTTATTTTATTTTTATGTGGTGCCGAGGATGGAAACCAGGGCCTCACACATGCTAGCCAAGCACGCTACCACCAAGTCACAACTCCAGTCCCAAAAGGCTCTTTCTTGATGACACACAATAAATTCCTCTCCCTGACCCCTTCAGAGACCTGAACCCAACAACAGGACAGGACATTACTCTGATCTTTGGCCAAGTTCAAGCATAGAACCTATTACGAAGCATTTAAAGACGGGTGACTCCAGAACTAGGGCTCTGTTCCTTCTCTGTGGGAAATCAAGGGCAGGAACCACATCTTGTCCCTAAGCTCCTAGAACTAACTTATGCCAAACATTCAGAGACAGTAGGTGAACACACAGAAGAAAGAGGAGGCAAGTCTTCTGAGAATCCACTGAACTGTACTAGGAAGAACCAGGAATCAAACCACGAGTGCTGACTTTCTAGAACTGCCTTAACACAGCTGTGCTTGAACCACAGTTTCCACTTTCATTTTTAAGTCCCTTTGACACATGTAGTTTGATACTCAAACAGCACTGGAAGGCTTAACTGGAAAAGAGCAATCTCTGCCCTCCCTACTTCTCTCCTTGAAGCCCCACGCCCAGAAAGAAAAACACCTCCTCATCTCCTTCTCCTATGTACTTCCGCATTTCTAGATTACATTCACCTTCATGTTTCTTGACTTCTTAAGTTGATTCTCTATTGGTTCCTATCATAGAAGTCTAAAGATCTGGCTCTCACATCATCTGCACCTCAATTATATCATTAATTAAATCAATATTCCACATTTATTTATTTTTGGTACCAGGAATTGAACTCAGGGGCACTTAACCACCAAGCCACATTTGCACCCCTTTTTTTATTTTATTTAGAGACAGGGTCTCAATGGGTTGCTTTAGGTCTCACTGCTGAGTCTGGCTTTGAACTCATGATCCTCCTGCCTCAGCCTCCCAAGCTGCTGGGCTTACAGGCACGCGCCACTGTGCCCAGCCCCACTTATTACAGCCATGTAAATACTGTTCAGTATACAGCACTCCATGATTACTTTTCCACTCATGTTCAATTCTTTGCTATCTTGGAATTAAAAACTATTTTATTCTATTTGTTTACTTGATCCATAAAACTAAATCATATGCTAAATGTAAATTTATTTCCAAACTTTCTAAAAGAACATGAAAATTCTGCTCAGTGGAGTCAAAGACATCAGGTAACTGATGGGTTCCTTGTAAGCTTCTGGAGAAATCCCAGCTGAAACTCTAGCTCCTCAACAGCCAAACCTGAGCTCTCCACACAGGGAGCTCAGCTGTCACCCTGGGGCTCCCCTTGACAACATTCCAGGTGGACTTCCTCCTTTCTGGGTCCCACATCTCTTTCTTTGGGGTTATTCCCTTCTTTGTGCAGAACCGGCCTCCAAGAACTTTCTGCAAAGAGCACACAGTTGGTAGACAACTCATGACACTGAACATCTGAGAACACTTTCTTCTGCACTTAGACTTCTGACAGCCGTGGTTCCTCAAAGTCTGAAAGCATTACTCCCTGTTCTGCCGTCCAGGGGTGCTGCTGGGAATTCTGCTGCCATCTGAGCCCATCCTTGGTGTGTGCCCTGTGTTCTCCTCTCTCTGGAAGCCTTTCGGATCCTCTCTTTATCCCTGTGTTCTGAAATTTCACAATGACCTGCCCTGGAGTGTGGGTCCTCTCTCATCCCCTTGCGATGCAGAACAGCTGGCTCCATTCTAGGACATGGTCTCCAATTTCTCGGAAATCTCCCTCCCTCAGCTTTTCTTGTTGTGTCTTCCTGGAACTTCAGTTAGTCATATTTTGGACCCCTTGAACCATGCCTCCAATTTTCCTAACTTTTCTCACCCTTTTGTCCAGGTTTTTGTTTGTTTGATTCTATTTTCTGGAAGACTTAACTTTATCTTCCAACTTTTCTAACTCTACTATTTTTTTTTCCATAAGAAATTCATAAGTAATATAACTAACTTTTCTGTTAAATGTTTTATATCTACAATCATACTTTGCATTTCCAATAGGTAGTTCTTCTTTTTTAGATATCTTTTATATCAGATCCTGGTCTTATTTCTTATCTAATGATTTAACAGGGGTAGTCTTTTGTTTGGTGGGCTGATTTTTTGTTGTTGTTTTGTAGTGCTGCGGATCAAACCCAGGGCCTCACTCATGCTAGGCAAGCACTCTACCACTGAGCTGTACATACTCCAGTTACAGAGTTAATTTTTTGGAGTTTTCAAAGCTATCTACCTTTGCCCTGTTTACACTTCCTCTGTGCCTTTGTCTTTCTTCTGAAACACTTATGCCTATCTGCCGAATTCAGGTCATCCACCTACTTTTCATAAATAAAAGTGCTCAGAGCTCTACGAGTGTGGAAAGGACATATCAACGGTGGCCTCGCTGGGATGCTCAGGTTGGGAACCGGCTCTCTGGATAGAGGACCTTCGACTGCCAGCAGCTGGGTCACTTCTCCCGAGAGGAACCTCCAGGCTTGGTGTGTACACTTCTCCTCCTCCCACTCTGATCCCAAGGGCCCACTCCTGCTCTCAGTTGCATCTGGTGACCCAGGGCCAGAGTCTCTCTGGTTTAAGGTCTCCACACATCTGCTGCTGCTGAGAAGAGGAGGGTCACCTAGAACTGCTCAGAATTTCAGCATGATCTACTGTTTCAAAAGTACCAACTACATCCAGCACCTACTAAGCCTTCCTGGGGCCATGATAGAAGTCACTTTGCTCCTCTTGGCTTTCCATCCCAGAGTGGCAATAGCTGAATCCTCTGCAGGTACATGTCCATCCATTTCTCATCCAAACTTTTGGTGCCAACTCACGCTGGCTAGTGTACCTGCTCCCATTGTCCATGTTAGTTCTTGTGGGTTTTATACCTTCTTATTCGCTCACGTTATTTTAGTGAGACTTCAGTAGGAAGCAAAATTGAACACATTTTCAACCCATAACTAGAGCTATAAGTCTAGTTGTGCTTCAAAGATTCACTACATTACCAAAGAAAGATATTCCAAGACCAAAAGGAGCAATTAAAGAAGTTGTCCAGAGGAGTGAAGGGCATGGCCCAAATAAGGAACAGCAAGTACCCACAGGTACCTCGTGAGTGGACTCTAGAGCAAAATGGCTTAGGGCTCTGCCACTCATCAGATGACCAAGGACAAGTTCTTCCGCTCTCTGAGCTTCCTGTTTCTCTTACTTCCCTCATGGCTGAGACACAAATGACATAAATGACATCCAAAGTTCTCTGAGACACAGCAATGAAGATTATAATCATAACAGTTCCTAGAAAACAGTTTCTAAAAACCATGCTAAATCTAAAGATTTAAAAACAAAAGAAAAAAAAAAGTTATGGTACCTGAAGCATCAGGTCCTTTTGATTGGCACTTTCTATCAGATGTCTGATTACTTGCTCTTGATCATGCAATTTTTTATTGCTTTCATTTAAAAGACTCTTGTAACGATTCTCCACTGCTTTCTCTCTTTCATTGACTTCACTGCATAATTTTTCAACTTCATTTCTCAGGTCCTATCAGGAAAAAAAGAAAAAATAAAATTTATTTCACAAAAATTTCAAGGTAACAATCTCTTACTTGCCAAATTATCACTATAAGAGAAAAAGTTTTTGATGTACTAAATCAATGCGTTTCCGGCTCATTTAGAATCTTACAAAAGCCAACTTGAGGGCTGGGGTTGTGGGTCAGTGGTAGAGCACTTACCTAGCACACTTGAGGCACTGAGTTCAATCCCCAGCATCACATAAAAAAACTAAATAAACAAAATAAAGGTATTGTGTCTATCTACAACTAAGAATTTAAAAAAGAAAAAGCCAACATGAAGAATATCTGAAATTTAGAAAAAGTTTTGTGCACCCATATTTATCACAATATTATTTACAATGCTGAAAAACCAGAAACTAGAGTCAACAACAAAAACATAATAAAGAGAAAATTATAATAGTATGGAGTAAAAAAGCACAATTTATTCCAATAGTATGGAATAAAAAAAGCACAATTATAAAATCAAACCAGGATTCCAAACTGTATATACAATATGAGGCTGGCTGCCTCCTAAATGCTTACACAAAAGTTGCAAGGTCCTCAGGGAACACATTAAAATAATCACTGTGTGCCTACACAGAGGGAGGGGGTGTTTTTTAGTTTTATCTTTTTATTCTTCTGAGTTCCTAAAATCTCCAAGTAATCTCATATTACTTTCATAATCAGAAAAAAAGTTTCTAGATACTATTTACAAAGAATTTGGAATATGGAACTATTTATAAAGACTATAAAATGGGAAATGATAGTGTTATAATGTTAAAAAATGAGGAAAAAAACAGTATATATACAATCTTGATTACCTTAAAATATGTATAATTTGTAATATTGAAGCACAATTCATAATAGCAAAAGGCTGTGAAACCCAAACCTTCACCAACAGAGGAATCAACTATGGCGTGTTCTCACAATGGGGCACTCTTGAGTTATAAAGGAAAAGGAATGAGAACACTCTCTACAAATATACTGCCCTAAAGAAACCTTCAGAATACATTAAGTGGGGGTGAGGGGAGAGAGGGGAACCCCAGAGAAATAAGTATGGACAGCACACTACCATTTATTTAACTATAAAACAAATTAAATGGTGGTTGCCTGTAAGGTTCAGAGAGAGAGAACAAAGTAGAAGAAACAGAAATATAAGTTACAACTCATTTTACAGATGTGACATTGGAACCATTTCAATGTTTACATAATTATGTTAAAATAAAAATCCCCTAAACTAAAAACAGCAAACAAACCAACCTAATTTGGTATTGAGTTGATTAGCTACACAAACATATAGGAATTATTTTAATAACTTGAAGAAAGAGTAATTTGTATATCCCTAGTGGGATACTTCTCTAAAGACAAAAGGGACTGTAAAAAAAGTCTTAAACTATTTTCATTAATCGTGTTGTAAGTAATAATATTGGTACTGGTATGCTGAAATTT
The DNA here is from genome assembly GCF_902686445.1 of Sciurus carolinensis. Taxonomy (NCBI): domain Eukaryota; kingdom Metazoa; phylum Chordata; class Mammalia; order Rodentia; family Sciuridae; genus Sciurus; species Sciurus carolinensis. The sequence continues at coordinate 14,290,186 of NC_062226.1, read as the reverse complement.
GTGTATATATATAATATAAATTTATTAAGTAAGTAACTATTAATCTCATAAGAAGCATAAGAAAGAATGCAAACTTAGAAACTAAAATCTGTAAGCCTAAATTTGAATTTGAAATCTCAGTAAACTTATATTTTACTTCCTTCCTTCCACTGAATAAGGCCAGCGTCAGTGTCCTCCCTGGTATCCAGACTATAATCGCCACCAGTTCCTTAAAGGAGAAATTCTCAAAATTAAGTCCCTAAAACAGCATAATTAGTATCACCAGACAACAAATATGCAAATTTGAGGGTCCCACTTCAGATCTATTAGACCAAAACCTCTGAAGTAGGCAGGACTACCAATCTGTGTTTTCACAAGCCCTCTAGGTAATTCTTATACACACTCTCAAAACTACAGGATTCCCATCCAAGAAACTCAGGAACCAACTAGAAGAAGTTTTTTCTATTGTCCAAGGATAGAAAAATTAGAATGTTAATACAGATAATTACAATTAAAATACATCAAAAATCCAGGGGCTGGGGTTGTAGCTCAGTGGCAGAGCACCTGTTTAGCTTACACTAGGCTCTGGGTTCAAACTCCAGAATTTATTAAAAAAAAAAAAAAAAAAAAAAAAAAATCAAAAAATCCATGAATTTATGATTTTTTTTAAAAAGGGCTTTCCTCAATCTGATAGGCAGAATAGCAGACCCCCGCAAAGATGTCCACATCATAACCCCCACATGGAAAAAGGGAATACGGTAATGAGTGAAAATAAGGTTTCTAGTCTGTTGACCTTAAAATGGAAATGCTACCATGGATTGCCCCGGTGGTTGAATGGAAACACAAGGATCCTTAAAAGTGGAAGAAGGAAGCAGAAAAGACCCTGCCAACCACTGCTGGCCATGAAGACATAGAGGGGTTGTGGGACTAGAAACCAGGCAGCTCTAGCGCCCAGACAAGACCAACAAGGCCAGGGGTGCACTGAAGCCCTCAGGAGGAGCCCAGCCCCAGTGCCACCTTACTTAGAGAAACCTCATTCAGACCTGACTTCCAGAACTGTAAGATTTTAAATTTGTATTGCTAAGTCACCAAGTTTGTGATAGTCTGCTGCGGCAGCAATACAAAGCTAACACAACAGCCTCTGGAGGAAATGCACCTAAGGGGAACTAAATAAATGATGAAAAATAAGTATCTCTTAATAGAAGTATTCGGCTATAAACAAAAGAAGGAATAATGAAATTAGATTATCACCATTTTGCAAATATTCATCAATGGCTAGTAACATCACAAAATCAGGGACTATCAAATGTTTGGAAGAAACAAAGAAAATGCTTTAAAAATAAAGTGTTAATTTTTTAAAAATTTTTTAATTTGAAAAATTAAATGTTAATTTTTTTCCTTGGGTAAAAATGATATGATTGCCCTAAATGTTTAGTGCAAAACAACTCACCAAGAACCTAACATGAATTGTAAACAGTAAAGAGAATTCAATTCTAATGGGGAAAGAAGGGGTATTTTATTACACTGGAGGATCCCAGGGACCCCCAACAGACACCAGAAGTGAACACTGAAGTCCCTGGTGTAAAATGGCAAACTATTTGCATATAACACATACATCGTCCTGTACACTTCAAATCATTTCTGGATTACCTACGGTACCTAATACAATGCAAATGCTATGTAAACAGCTGTTGCACTTTGTTGTTTGGGGAAGTCTGTATGTGTTCAAGGAAGTCTATATGTGTTCAGTACACACACAACTTTTTTTCCAAACATTTTCCATCCAAGGTTGGTTGAAGTCATGGATGCAGAACCCACAGATACAGAGGGCTGACTATAATACCAAAGCACAAGAGAATTCTAAAATTATAGAATTAAAATGTTCTCCCTTAATACAGTCACATCGACAAAATAAGCCGTTTTCAAGGTGTGAATGCTCCTTTCAGTCCTCATCCATCTGCAGCCAGAATTTTTACATAGATTTAACTTTGGATTGGACCTTTTCCCATTTTTATTTATTACATTATACCATGACCTACAAAGAAAATGCAGAAATTAAATAATGAGGACATAAAAGGAACAATTAAAAACAAAAAGAGAGCATGAAGCCAAGAAAAGTTCTTTGAAATTTAAGTTTCTAGATGAGGGAGGTCCACAAAAGTGCCCCAGCACTGCCATGTGGCTCCGCTATCCTTTGAGTCCAAGAGAAAGGGAAGGCAGGTTACTTGGCGAGATTCCACATCATCTTCAGATTTACTAGTTTTAGCAAATAAGTCACCATGTGTCTAACCATTTGCTCTTACATATAACAAACAGCAATGTGCTATTATGCCTCCTTGGGGTTTTTATTATTACAGTCCTTATCTAACTTTTTATGTAATTTCTCAGTTAAATCCCCAAGAGCGGAACTACTAGGTCAAGAGAGAACATGTTCTGAGGATTCTTTCTACAAACTGACAAACTATCTTCCAAAAAGGCAGTGGCTAAAATACCACCCCAAAGTATAAGTTTTTATCTCATCATATCCTGGCCAGGAACATTTTCTTAAATGTTTGCTAATGTAGTTGATATAATGGTTCTTCAAGTATTTGAATTTGCATTTCCCTTCCTTGATTGCCAACCATGTTTCTATGTATCTGACTGCTCTTTGTATTTCCTCTTGGGCCAAATGTCCTTGCTGGCCAAAGATGACAATATTTTCAAGGACAGTTCTAACAAAATGTTGATCTCTCAAGAATAAATGGCCTAAGGTATACGGACACAAACCTACACAAACTCATTTTCCCCCCACATCAGAAAATCTACCAAGGCAAAGTCCATCTATCTTACTAAAGCTATTAGAGAAGAGGAATAAGGACTCACCTTTCAATAAATGTACTTCAATATATTTCTGCCTTCATGACTATGTTGTGCGGTCATGTTACCAATCCCCCAGTGCCAGAAGCTGAGTGGCTGAGTGTGGCATGGATGGGCCAGATCCAGGCCCACTGAGAGCAGAAGCTACTGTGTGCAAGACCTATGATGTTCTAGACCATGTGCCAGACACTTTCACAGTTGCCAACTGCATCTTCACAAGCCGGGACGGCCTACGAGGCCCTCCCCCGGGCTGCCCGGTCACACCTCACTGTCCTCTCCTGCTGCTCACCCCACTGTCCCTGCTCTGGCAACCCTGGCTTTCTTACTGCTGCTCTTACACAACACAGATACACCAACTCACACCCCATGCATGCTGCTCTCTGCCTGCAGTTCAAGCTGCCCCTCACTCCTTCAGGTCTGTGCCCCACTGTCACCTTATCAGTTCAGTCTTCCCTGGGTACCCCACCTCAGCCTCACTCTCCGACTGCTTCCTTCACTCTCCCCACAACAGCTTCCAATTTAGGATTTAGTTTATGTGCAAATTCTGTAAGTGCCATGAGCACAGAAACATTTGTGTATTTTGTTTGCCCCTCTATCGCCAGTCCCGAGAATGGTACCATGCACACTGGAGGCACTGTGGCAGATTAAAGGTGCCACAAACTTCCCTTTCCCCCCACGTTTCCCCCCACGGAGAGGTGTGGAGCCTGTGTTCCCTCCTATCGTATCTTGGCAGCACAGTAACTGGGGCAACCAAAACCATACAGCAGAAGGGACACTGCCAGATTTTGGGCCCAGGCCTTAGAAAACTGGTAGCTTCCAACTCCTGTCTCTTGGAGCCCTGTGAGTCCTCATCCAAGAGGATGACGAACCCTGATGCTGCTCTGCTGGAGAGCCTCACACAAGTGCCCCAGCCGACAACCCCAGTTATGCTTAGTTTTCAGTCATCTCCAGTCATTCCAACAAGACACCAGACACGTGAGTGAAGATTCATGGACTCTCCAGACCAGCCCACCCACCAGCTGAACACCATTAGTGACCTGAGCCACAACAAGCAGAAAAATACACAGCTGAGCCCTGCACAAATCCTTGACCAATGAAATGAAACATAAGAAAGTTATTATTCAATAGGATCTGGGATAACTTTTACATAGTAAAAAATAACCATAACACCCCTAAATAAACATCTACTGGATGAATAAATGAATGAGGTAGATGAGATTGCTTTTTCTTTTTCTTTTTCTTTTTCTGCAGTGCTAGGGATTGAATCCAATGAACCCAGGCTTTGCGCATGCTCAGCAAGTATTCTACCACCAAGTCACACCCCAGCCCTGCTTCTAGTCTGTAAGTGAGGAACAACACCTGCCTGACCCCAGCTCTCTGATCCCAAAGCCTCTCAGTTCACCCGAGGCCACGGCACAGGTTGGCGTCTCTGGCATCACCCACTAATACAGTGATCCCATCCACTGCAATGATCTCATCTGACACTTGATTTCAGAAAATTCCCTCTGAAAACTACTATGAAGGCTATCTATAAGATCTTATGTTAAGATAGCCTTTTAGGTATATCTCTTTAAAGTCACAATGAATTTGCATGCCATCCTAGAGAGATCATGCCTTCTTTTAAATTTTATTTTAATCACATTGTTTTAAGTCTTTATTTTTAATTGGCAAATAATAATTATATTTGGAGGTAAAACGTTATGTTTTGATATATGTATACATGGTGGGAGATGATTATATCACTAATTAGTATATCCATCACTTCAAGTACTTTTTGTAAGGACAATGCAAATATGTCCTTTTAGCAACTTTGAAATATAATTATTAATCATGCTAATAAATAATTATTAATTATGCTTAGCATGTTGTGCAACAGATCTAGAGAACTTACTTCTCCTAAGAAACGTCATGCCCCTTGGTCAGTAGCCCCCAACCTCCACCCCCAGGCCCAGCCTCTGGTCACCACCATTCTTGCTACTCCTGTAGAGACTCCAGGTTCATCCACTATCACAAATTAAAGATTTCATGCTTTCTGGTAACTAAATAGTATTCTACTTTAAAAACAGACTACATTTTCCTTATCCATGCATCAATAGGTAACAGATACTCTTGACTACTATGAATGACGCTGCAATGAATAGGCAAGTGGACTGTCCAACATCTTCAATTCAGTCCTTTCCAGTGTATATTCAGAAGTAAATTCCCGGATCACATGACAGTGCTGTTTGGTGCCTGAGGAACCTCCATGCTGTTCTCCATAAGGCTAGGTCAATTCGCACTCCTACAATGGTGTACAACAGTTCCTTTACTCCAATCCTCCATGAAAACTGTTATCGTTCATCTTCTTAGTCATGGCCATTCTAACAGATGTGAGGAGCATCTCACTGTGATTTTAATTTGTATCTCCATGATGATTAGGATGTTGAGCATTTTTTAATAAACTAGTTGGCTACTTGTATGTCTTCACTTGAGAAAAGTCTACTAATCCCTCCCCCTTTTTCCTCAGGTTATTTGTTTTCTTGCTATTGAGTTGAGTTCCCTATTCATTTAGGGTTTGCAAATACTTCCTTCCAGCCTGCAGGCCGTCTCTCCACCGTTACCTGTTCCCTCCCAGTGGGCTGTTCAGTTTGCTGAGTCCCATTGGTCTGTTTCTGCCTTTGTCTCTGGTGCTTCCAGGATAATATCCAAAAAGCCACTGCCCAGACCAATGTTGTGAAGCTCTTCCTGTGTTTTCCTCTGGTGGTTTTGGTTTCAGGTCTTACGTTTTAAGTTGATGTTTTTATGTAGTGTGAGACAAGGATCCAATATCATTCTGCATGTGAATATTCAGTTGTCCCAGTACCATTTATTGAGGACACTATCTATCCATTTTTATGCCACTACTACGGTATTTTGATTGTGAAAGCTTTGTAGTCTTCCTCTTAGTTTTAAAATGTTCAGGTATCATACCCTATAGAGTGTGCACTATTCCCATGCTCAGTTAAGTCCATTTACATCATCTTCCACACTCCGTTCCTTCCATTTTACATACACTTGTCAGATCCATACTTTAATGTCTAATTCAAATTCTAGCATATATGTGTGAACTCAGTAATTTTTACTCTATTCTCCTTTTCATTTGCATTTAAATTTTTAATTCAGCTACCTAGGCTAAGCACTTCTTAACCTGGTAATAAAAGGCTACCTGTATTGTGCCACATTTCTCCCATGTGTCCTCCAAACATAACAGAGGACATGGAAATGACCTGCAACAGAATTCCACAAAGGACCGGTAGCTCTGCCACTCCCCAAGATTAAGGGTTCTTAACCCCAGGTCCACTGACTGGACCCTGGGATCCTATGCAAATTTGTCCATGCATATACTTCTGGGGACAGGACCCACACATCATCAGTCTTGAGGAAATTCAATACACCCATGAATACAAACCATCTCTCCTTTTAAATCGTTGTAATAGAAACCACCATTTTCTGAGCACCAGTGACAGCCCAGCTTGCGCCAAGGCTTTTTCCATGAAATCACTCAAACCTCAATGAATGCTGTGTGGTAAGTACCATTAATGCTGCTTTTACAGAAAGGAAACTGATACTCACAGAGATTGAGGGATTTTGCCAAAACTTTACAAATGATTTCTAATGCTAAAATTCAAAACCAAACTAGCATGACCCCAAATTCTGTGTTCTTTCCATCCAACTGCACTATTGCTAAGACTGAAGGAAGTATAAGACCAGCCTGTGACCTGGGCTTTCATGGTCAACAATTCCAATATCCCAAGCGAACTTTTTAATTTCTCAAGGACTTGGGCTGATGGAATATCCAGACTGACATTGAGGCCCTCCTCCAAATGAAAGAGGCAGGACAAGGATGCTGCACCTCTTATGAACAGCAGTCAGACAAGGCTCAATGCAAAGAGGCCACTGGGAAGGGAGGAGGTGTGCGCAGAGGTGGCCTTGAGGAGGCGCGGCTGCCATGGCAACACAAAGACAGCCGAGGGCTCCTGCACTCGCAACCCATGGAATCATAATAAATGTTTTGGGGAGGCATGGACACGGCATGTCTTACCTGAGCAAAACAATCAGAACTGAAAACTGATGATCTCAGGTTGTTTCCCCAACTCTACTTCAATATTCCTGGGTTGTGAAGGCAGACAGACCTGGCCTTGAATCGTAGCTCTCCTGCTAACCAGCTGTGTGACCACAGGTAGGGAACTTAAATTTCTAAGAGTATTTCCTTTCCAGAAATGATGGTGATGCGGGCTCCTAGGGTCCTGAAGGTCAAACGGGAGAATGCAGGACAGGTGCCCAGCACAGCGGCAGGGCAGGGCAAATGGTGCTGTCTCACCCCCTCTCTCCCCACCCTGGTTGCCTCCAAAGGCCACAGGGTTCAGTGCTTGGGTCTCCCCCTCACACACACCTTATCATCCAATGGGTCACCCAGACCTCAGCACAGCACACGCTGGGTAGAGAGCACATGAGAGAGGAAGAGTGAGGATTCAGAGCTCTTCACGTCCAAGAGCCTCAGACCTGCCCTATCACCCCTCCTACCATCCCAGAGTTCCCAAAGGGGCCATACCTAAGAAGCAACAGCAGAACGGAAGTTGAAGTACAACTCTGACAATTTCAAATCCAAAGCTGAACTTTCTTATAAAATTTAAGATTTGAGGCGTTGCTGCTATTGCTACTGTTCCTGGAGGAGTGTGTGCACCTTAATGGGGCTTCCTAATTGGATTATGAAATTGGATAGAAGAGGAAGACTGAGGAATGAGGAAGTCAGCCTGCCACATTCCTGAAGAGGAAGAAACAAATCTAGAACCTAGGTTCTTGCCTGAATATACAGTTAACACCTGCACCCCTCATTAATAAGGATGGCCCAATGAATATCCTGGACTCTGAATATGATTAGTAGCTCCCCACTTCAGGCTGCATCCAAATGGAGAAAGAGTAGAAGCTGCAGTATCGGGAGACAAAGCGCCCCTCCCCGTCACTCACTGGGTCCCTTCTCTCCCTGCATCCAGCTGCCACTGCCTTCTTCAGATATCAGCTCACCAGGAGACATGCAGCTTCTAACTGTCTCCCTGCCTCGGGTTTATCCCACCAAACCACTTGTGACTTCTGATCCTCGTGTCTGCTCAGAACCCTTCAGTGACTCCAGATAACTGTAAAACAAAGCCCTCATAGTGGGCAGCTCCTTCCAGACTCCTGCAGAGGCTCCAGTTTATCTTTAAGCCTCATCTCCAACCAGTCCCTTCACCTGCACTTATTCACACACTTTTCAGGTTCTGTGTCCATTCAGTCCCCTCCACCTGGAAAAAAATGTCATTAATTTCTCACCAATTACACCTAGAGATGGTGGCATACTATTTTCAAGGCCCAACCCAAGGGCCATCTCTTCCACAAAGCCCTCCCTGAGTAGTCTGGCCCTGGCCAGCATCCTCCCAAAACACCATCCACCAATGTGGTCTGCAAAACTCTACAGCATTCAGAAGAGTGCAGGGCACTTACCCAGGATCTCATTCAACTCACACAACACCCCTGAGAAGCAGATATTCTGGTTATACCCATTTTATCAAGCATAGTGCTGAAGTTCAAAGAGTTCAAGCCACTTAACCTAATTATCAGGTAAAAGGTGGTGGAATAAGGATTTAAAACCCAGTCTAACCGCTAAAAGATCATAAGTCTCTAGTAACAGATTCCAAAGTTATCAAAATGTCTGACTTCCAGTTAAAAAAATCCAAAAGAATGATTCTTAAAACGAAGAGATCCAAGAGAACACAGATAAACAGTTAAGTGAATATAGGAAGATAATGCAAGATAATATAAATGAGAAATTCAGCAGACATAGTGATTCTGAAAAAGAACCAATCAGAAATCTTGGAAATGAAGAATTCAAAAATTCAGTTGAAAGTCTCAACAACAGACTATACCAAGCAGAAGAAAAAATATCAGAGCTTGAAGACAGGTCTTTTGAGGTAACACATTCAGACGGAAATAAAAGAAAAAATAAGAAGGGGTAAAGGGAACATTCAAAATCTTTGGGATAACACTAAAAATCAAACATCTGCATCATTAGCTACCCTAAGGGGAAGAAATGAAGGTTAAGGCCACAAAAAACCTACTCAATGAAATGATAATGGAAACCTTCCCAAATCTTGGAATGACATGGGCATCTAGGTATAGGAGGCCTACAGAACCTCACACAGGCATGACCAGAAAAGATCCTCACCACACGCGTTAGAGCCAAACTGTCAAAAGTGTAAGACAAAAAGAAGGAATTTTAATATCTGCTAGAGAAAAGCGCCAATTCACATTCCAGTGCAACCCCATCAGACTAACGGCAGATTCCTCAACATCAACCCTACAGGTCAGGAGGTATGAAATGATATATTTCAAGTCCTTAAAGAAAAGAAGTGCCAACCGAGATTACTATATATATCAAGTAAGGCTGACTTAACAGACATTTACAGAACATTTCATCCAACAGCTGCAAATACACATTCTTTTCATCAGTGCCAGAAACTTTCACTGTAACAGACCACAATTAAGGTACAAAACAAGTCTTAACAATTTCAAAAAATTGAAATCGTATCATGTACCTTTTTTATCACAATGGAATCAAACTAGAAATCAACAGCAAGAGAAGTGTGGTAAATTATATAAATACATGGAAACTGAACAACACACCCTTCCACAGCACACCCCCAGTGACCCACCTCCTCCATCCATGCCCCACCCGCCTGCAGTAACCACCCAGTCAGTCCACTCGAACTAGGATGGACTGATTAGGTTACAGCTCCCACGATCTAATTATTTTACCTCTGAATATTCCTGCATTAACACAGGAGTTTTTTGAAGACACAATATCTAAACCATAACAATCAATAACAAATATGAGTTTGATCCTCAGCACCCAAAAAAATAATAATAATAATGAGATCAAATCAATAATAAAGCCTCCCAACAAAAGCAAAATCTAAGACCAGATGGTTTCACTGCCAAATTTTTCCAAACTTTTAAAACGCTAACAGCAATGCTTCTCAAACTTTTCCATGGAATTGAAAGGGAAGGAATACTTCCAAACTCATTTTACAAGGCCAGCATTGTCCTGGTACCAAAATCTAACAAGGACACAATAAAAAAAGAATAGACCAATGTCGCTGGTGAGTATAGTCACAAAATCCTCAACAAAATACTAGCAAATCAAATTCAGCAGCAAATCAAAAAGATAAGACACCATGATCAAGTTGGTTTAATTCCAGGGATGCAAGAATGGTTCAACATACACGAATCAATAAATAATATATCACATAAATAGAATGAAGAATATAAATCATATGATCATCTCCACAGATGCAGAAAAAGCAGTTGATAAAACTCAACGTACCCGTCATGATAAAAGCCCTAAATAAATTAGGTATAGAGCAATCAGACCTCAACATAATGAAGGCTGTATATGACAGACCACAGCCAACATCACACTGAATGGGGAAGAACTGAAAGCATTTCCTAAGATCAGGAACAAGACAAGTGCACTCTCTACTCTTATTCAATATGGCATTAGGAATTTTAGCCAGGGAAATTAGGCAAGAGAAAGAAATAAAAGTCATATAAATACAAAATGAAGATGTCAAATTATCTCTGTTTGCAGATGATGAGATTCTATACAGAGAAAAACTCAAAGATTCCACCAAATGACCATCAGAACTTATAAATTCAGCAAAGTAACAGGATAAAAATCAATGCACAAAAACCAGTAGCTTTTCTATAAACCAATAATGATTTTGCAGAGAAAGAAATCACAAAAACAATCCTATTCATAGAAACCACAAAAAAATAATAAAATACCTAGGAATAAACTTAATCAAGGAAGTGAAAGACCTCTACAATAAAAACTGCAAAATACTGAAGACGAATCTTAAGAAGACACTCAAGGGTGAAATGATCTGCCATGTTCATTGACTGGAGGAATTAATATAATCAAAATGCCCATACTTTCCAAAGCAATCTACTGTTTCAATGCAATCACCATCAAGATACCAGTGACATTCTTCAGAGAACTAGGGAAAAAAATCCTAAAATTCATATGGAAGCACAAAAGAACCCACATAACCAAAGCAATCTTGAGCAAAATAAATAAATAAATAAATAAAGCTAAAGGCATCACAGTACCTGATTTCGAGACATACTACAGGACCATAGTAACAAAAATAGTATGGTATTGGTATAAAAACAGACACACTGGGCTGCGGATGTGGCTCAGTGGCAATGTGCTTGCCTGGCATGCAAGAGGCCCTGGGTGCAAATACCCCAGCACCAAAAAAAAAAAAAAAAAAAAGACAGACAGACACAGCAAGGGAACAGAATAGCAGAATAGAGAACCCAGAAATAAATCCATGCATCTGAAACCAAGTGTTTCTTGACAAAGGTGCCCAAAGCACACATTGAAGAAAGGACAGCCTCTTCAACAAATGATATGGGAAAACTGGATTCCACATGCAGAAGACTGAAACTCAACCCCTAATCCTCATGCGGCATAAAAACAGTCAACTCAAAAGGGATCAAAGACCTTAATGTAACATCTGAAACTGCTAGAGGAAACAGTTTAAGATATTGGCAGAGATAGCAATTTCCCGGATAGGACTCCAAAAGCACAGGAAATAAAGGCAAAAACTGACAAATGGAATTACCTCAAAATAGAAAGCTTCCACACAGCACCGGAAACAAGAGTGAAGAGACAGCCCACAGAGAGGAGGAAACCTTTGGCAGTTATTCATCTGACAGAGGAGTAATATCCAGAATATATAAAGAACTGAAAAAAAAAAAAAAACAAAAAAGTAATTCAACTTTAAAAAATGGGGAAATGATCTGAATAGACACTTCCCAAAAGAAGAAATACAAATAGCCAATAAATATCATCAAAAAAATGTTCAAAATCATTAGTCATCAGGGAAACAAGTCAAAACTACAATGAGAAAACAAAAAATAGCAAATGCTGGTGAGGATGAGGATAAAAAGAACACTTACACACTGTCGCTGAGAATGTAAATCAGCACAGCCACCATGGAAAACAGTATGGAAGTTTCTCAAAAAACTAAAAAATAGATTTACCATATGATCCAGCCACACACTCATGGGTATATACCAGAAGAAATCAAAATCAACATATAAAAGAGGTATCTGCACATCCATGTTTATCAAGGCACTATCTACAATGGCCAACTCATATAATAAATCTAGATGCCATCAATGGATGTAAGGATAAGGAAAATGTGGTATAATCACATAATGGAGTATTATTCAGTCAGAGTGGAAAACAAAATCATATCATTTGCAGGGAAATGAATGGAAGTGAAGACCATCATATTAAGCAAGTGAGTCAGACTCAAAGCAAGCACTGCACACTTTCTTTCAGATATGGAATCTAGGGGGGACAAAAGATGACATGAAAGTAGAAGGGGGCTCTTAGGTAAGGGAAAGGAGGTCAAGGAGAGGGAGAAGCAGGGTCAAAGAGGGCAACAGGGAGGGTGAACATAATCACGCTATGTTACATGCATTATGAAAATGTCACAATGAAACCCATTACTTTCTGTAATTAATATGTACTGATAATTATAATTTTAAAAAACTAAAGAGAATGATCATATGATCTAGCTATCCCATGTCTGGAGACGCATCCAAAAGAAACAACGTCAGCGTACAAAAAAGGCACCTGCACATCCATGTTTATTGCAGCACTACTCACAGTATCCAATATATGAAATCAGCCTAGGTACCTGTCAACAAATGAATGCATAAAGAAAGTACTGTACAATAAATACACAGTGGAGTACTGCTCAGCATGAAGAATGAAACCCTGAGCCGGAGGCAGAGGCACACACCCATAATCCTGGTGGCAGGGGTGACTGAGGCAGGAGGATCGTGAGTTCAAAGTCAGCCTCAGAAACTTAATGAGGACCTCAGCAACTCAATGAGACCCTGTTTCTAAATAAAACACAAAAAAGGGCTGGGATGTGGCTCAGTGGTTGAATGTGAGTTCAATGCCTGGTGCCAAAAAAAAAGAATGAAACCCTGTCATTTGCAGTAGAATGGAGGAGGCTGGAAGACATCATGAGACAAGTCTGACACAGAAACACAGGTACTACATGCTAGCTCTCATATGTGGAAACTAAAGAATAAAAACTTTGAGAGGAAGTACAAGGATTACTAAGGAATGGGAAAGGGCAGGTGAAGAGCAGGGACAGGGTAATGGGAGGGTGGACAGACACAGTGGGTTAATGTTAGATCAGTGCATGACGTGCACAGTATGGACATATCACAGTGAATCCCTTTAATCTGCACAATATGTGTTAATAAGAAAAAACAAAAATTAATAAAAAAATAAATAAAAATAAAACTTGTCTATTATGCATTCTTTTTATCACTCCAGTGGTATTTCAAACTGAGTTCAAGAAATCCAAGGATCAGGGACTCTGACACCTTGCTAGCTAGCAGAATCACCTAACTACATGTTCCTGGGCCCCTCCAGAAATCGATACAGTGGGCATGGGGAAGAGCATACAAATTCACATTTGGTTTTAATACTAAGATATCTACAGAGTCCCTTGGGTGCAACTGTTTTGTTGGCTTATGAACAAGGGTTACTAGAAAAAGTTTGAAAATCCCTCCCCTTCATCAGACTCCCACCTGCTCTACAGCAGGAGCTGCCACGGCAAGATCTGCATGAGGTCACTGACTGACAGGTGTGAACTTCTACACCAATAGGCGGTTTTCCTTGAAGATTCCTAGGTGCACTCAGGGCCAAGACTAAGCTCAGAGCTGCCTTTGCATATCAGGGCTCTCTTACAGCAGATGAGCTGGTTTTAAAAAGTGGATTATTTGAAAAATAAAATATCCCTCCAATCTTAGAATTGCATTAGAAATGAAAAGGCAGGCCATCACACTTCCTTCTCCAGCCAGCTAGTCCGTTTTATCTCTGGCCAGATGGAGAATGAGAAGGTTCTCATCCATCAAATTTCTACCTTATCAGGTTTCACTGTGAGAAAGCCTGTCAAAGCACTCAGTGGTTACCTTTAAATATACAAAGGAAATTTCTCCAAAATCTTAATGAGGTACAGGTACTCAATGATGTGAGAAGAATTTCCAGAATCAGTTCAAGAAATGGTGTTCAAGCCACGTTCTGTGGAGCCTCATTGCTCCTGGGCTGTGGCAGTAATGGTCCCAGAGGGGAAGCAGAGGGTGCCAGGCCTCCTACCCCACTTCGCCCTGTGCAGCTCCATTTTCAGGTTCTCTCTCCATAAGAGTTCATTTCAACAAAGAATTAATATGATTTTTTTAAAAAACCACAATGGAAGCCACTGGAGTGAGACAGTCCTGCTGTCATGGAGAGCTGGCAACCACCTCATCTAGCTGGTGCCACCTGCACAGACTGCAGAAGTTCAGAGCAGGTGGCTCAATGCAGACTTCCCAGAACTCCCGGGAAGAAGAAACAAAGCAGCTTGAGTTCAAACTGGGCAGGACCCACCTGCAGGATGCACCGGGGGTACCTGCCCCTCCTCCAGCCCCCACCCTCTCTTCCCCAAGTGCCAGGTTCATTCATGCCCAAGCCTTGGCATAGGCCTTTCCTCTACCAGGAATGCTTTCTACCTCCCACTCACTGGGGAAAACAGGTCCTTATCCTTCAAGTCCCAGCTCAAACCCACCTCCTCCCTGAAGCCTTCCTCGCCACTCTGGTCTCAGCACAGTTCCAATCTCAGAGCTCCCAAAGCATCTAGTCCATCCTGTTATCAGCACTCACCATGCTACATTTTAAATAGTTCTCTGTCCACATTTCTATTACATTTCCCCACTAGATACCTTCAGAGACTGCCTATTTGATTCAGTCCAGTTCTCCCAGTGCCCAGGACAGAGCTTGGCACAAAAACAAGAAAATAAGGAGCGATAAGGAAAGGTCTCCCTGTTTGTACCCCATGGAGACTACAGCAATTCCTCAGGAAAACTGATGGGGACAGTCTTTTAAAATCACAGCAGCCTCACGCATGAGCCACTGAGATACTCCCAAGTCTCTTAATCCAAGAGCATTCTGACTCTCTTGCTGGTGGGATCAATCGGCTAGACAGGAACAGACAGCACTTTCTTCAGTGCAGAGGTTAGTGTTGATCAAGGAGGAAACAAACGTATAGCTTGGTGACTTGACTGGTAAAGGGCAGACCATATTTATTAACCAACAGTGTCCAGTAGATTCTCACAGGCAGTGGTTTGTCATTCAAAGTCCCAAGCCAGCACCTGCAACAAAATTAACAGCAAGAAAACAGGAAAGAAGCAATCTGATTGAGCTGAGCGTCTACTTCTCTGTACAAGGCAGGATCACAGCAGGCATTTTCTCATGTGTTAAATTGTATTACTCATTTGTTTAATGCTAACTTAGATAAAAATCAACCACATTTTAGGGAAGTAAACATTCATTTTGAGAGGTTAAGTAGCAGGCATAGAGGTTAAGCACCTCTAAGTGAAGCTGCAATTCCAACTCAAATCCACACTGACTTCCACTACTCCAAAGAAATCTACTAAGATTGCTGCATCTCTCCATTCATTGATCACTTATGATGTGCCACGTATTATGCTAAGGGCTACACCCCATCAACTAATCCGTGTTCTCCTGATAAGAAATGGATGCCACAGCTCAGAAAGGCAGTGTGTGAGTGATGGAGCCAGGACTCAAATCCAGCATGACTCCAGTGTCTCTGCATTCAGGCTGTCTCATAAGAAACTGGAATTGTCAGGGACAGAACTTCTTCCAACACAGTTCATTTAAACTGCACATTATTCTACAAGGATGCCAACTTAAAATCTTCACATCTGATTTATAAAACAACAGGAGAGAGTCTGAGCTTGGTAACACACCACCACAATTCTGTACTCTCAGCCTAACCAACCACCTGAGACACTGTCTCTGGTGCCACCACTTTTTATCACGGTTCTCCAAGAGATGTACTAAATGCCATCCCAATGTCCTTTGAAGTCATCCAACAATGAGCGATATGAGAACTAGAGGGGTTCAGGCTGAACTCACTGAAGTTAAACCACTCCATGAAAGCACATGGGATAGCCAGCTGGGTGCAGGTACAACTTTAATAAGATTTGGGGGCTTTAGCCAACAAATGCATCCCATGGGGCCAACTGCCCAGGTACTAAAGCACGCACTCCTCAGGGTAGCAGACAATAGGCCCTGTAACAGATGAGAGCATTATAAGATGTGTGGAGGTGTCAGCTCAGCTGAGGCCTCACAGAGGCTGCAGTGCAGAAAGACAAGAAGACTATGCCTCCCTCTTCCTCCTCACCACAGAACACCGAGCACCTGAGCCAGAAGTGGCAATCTAAGATAAAGAGTTCTCTCACCCTTCACCAAACATACACATTCAAAAAATGTGTCATGCTAAAAGGAAGAGTCTTAAGTCTCTGGGGCCAAATAATACATCAAAGTCAGAGATGAGAGAGCAGGCAAGAGAAAATCCCAGCAGCATCTCCGCCTGCTTCACAAGGCTAGGACACTTCACCACCGTGAGCACAATGAGAATACAGGGTGTTCGTTTGGCTTTTTGCAAAGGCCTCCTGAATTTCCTAAAAGCAATATGGGTCCTCTGGCACAAAGAGGTACAACACAATGCAAGGGACTACCTGTGAGCCTCGCTTTTCCACCTTTCTCGTTGTAAATTAAAAGCGAAAGCATGCACTCACCATGCCCAATAATGTGCCCGCACCATTGCAATTACTCAATGAATGTGCGCTAAACAAACTGCGCATCTCTACCAGAACCACACGGAGCCAACTGGCAGGGTCACTGCAATCACAGGCATGGCGACCAGCCCCTGTGGCCCAACTTCTCCTCTTCATGCACGATCAGATGCACTGACCCATCTGCCTCCCAACCGAAGTGTGCTTCCAGCAAAAGCACTATCTCCCCCAAATGCCTAAGACCTGGCACAATAAGACTGGCAACAAATGCTTTTGGCATGAGCTAAGGATGGTTTGATCACATCCAAAAGAGAATTTGTGGACTGTCATGGAGACCAGGACCACCCAATATGGTCTTCTGTGCAGACTTGAAGTCAGAGCTCATCTGTAAACCCAGCTGCAGTATTTCCAACTGATTTTGAAGATCTTGTTCGAGAACAGAGAATAACAGGAAACAGCTAGATACAGTCCCGGGGACTGAAAACCTCAATGCGTACAAGCTCAGTGATGTGGACAGCACCGATCTGGCCCTGCAGAACTGCTTTGATGGAGTGGGGATTGTGGAAGACTCTGTACACTGCCAGTCCTCTTACAGAAACCCACCAGAGGCGATTCTTCTCTCAGGCCCCAGTGGCAGCAAAAGCAACCCTTTCATCTTCACATGTTTGTCTTGCAGGCACTGGAGACCTTGTAACAGAATTTCCCTTTTTACTCTCCCTGCCAGGAGCCACCAGCTGAATTTTAAGTTCCCTCCTCAGCGGCACAGAGCATCAGAACACGTTTTCACATACTCGCTCTGTGCTGCTGTTTTACCAGTCGCCCTTGTTTTTCCTTGATCCTGAGGCCTCAATTTTTAATCACATTTAATGTCACAACCTTCTATAAACTTTCACGAATGTTTCTGAAACAGAGAAAGGAATAAATTACAATTTTCAAATCTTCAAATAATCAGAATACATCAAGTTGGTGTTCTTGAGAACATAATTTGCTGGTCTGCTGAATATGTAAAACTTTTCCTTTCTGCCAAAAGTACAGTGTTCTTAACTGATGGCTCACCACCGCCATGACATGGCATCTTAGGGAAACTCCATGGTCACGCCACTGAAATTATGAGGCTCAGATGAATCTGCAAAATGGAAATAGCATTCACTGTGCCCAAACACAAGGCTATGGGCCACACATGAGAAAATGGACTATCAACTACAAGGTGTGACTCACAGCTAACGCTCATGCCTACTGCACTTCCAGCACCGAACAGCAGCGTCCACTACTGAAGAAGGTGTTGAAAACTGGGCTGAATGTGGATTGAGAACAACACTGTGCTTTGGACATTTTTTTAAACAATGTTTTCCTCATCCTACCTGTGGGATGTGGTGAAGTTCAAGAAAGCACATGAGAGACCCAAAGCTAAGCACGGAAGTCCTCACGAGGGAAGCTTTGAATGTGTACCAGCTCAAGGAGCCATACCTGTGCACCCCACTGCACAGGGCCAGGTTCCTGCTCTCCTCCTCGGCATTCTGGCCTCTCAGACCTGGCTAATGTGTGAAGGTAAGAGCTCTTCTCATCTTCTCATGTCCTGGCTGTCCCTCACCAATCCATCCTGTGGACATCCAGCCCACTGGTCTTTCCTAACTGCAGATCCAATCCTGTCAATCTTCTGCTTAAAACCCCCTCCTCAGGGCTCCACATCTAGAGGTCAAGTCCAAGCTCCCAAACTCTGTATCCCAGGCCCTCTGAAAGTCAACTTTTCTCCAGGTTAATCTCCTGCCATGGCCCTAGAGCCCATGGCCCTTCATTACAGCCCCAACTCCTCAAAACCAACCATACTCTCTTCTAGCTCTGAACCTTTGCCTTCAGTACAAAATCCCCCTTTGCCTTACCTATCTGTTGACCTTCAACTCAAACTTCAGAACCAGTTCCAAAGTTACTGTCCTCAGGAGTCTTCTCTGGTCCTGGGGGCCACTTCCTTTCTCTGTGCTCCCAGGGTAGTCTAACTCTGTTATGTCCCTAACTCTGTTATGGAATTATGCCCACACCCAGGAGAGGGCCTGCACAAGTGTCCAATACTGCCAAATGTATAAATGATCGCTTTGCTTTGCCAGGGGGGAAGGAGAAGCTACTAAGAGGTCTGGGTTTTTGTCTGATTGTTTCAATCCAAAAGAACACCAGTAGCAGCTGGCAAGTGGGAGGCAGTCTGGTTAATTAATTAGAGTCCAGTAAAGAGAAATAGTGATGAAATATGCAAGGCTAGAAGCTTATGTTCCACCTGTGCCTATCCTCCACCAGGAAGGAAAATCAGAACCCTAGCAAGCCTCCCCATAATCTACACCCCACAATCTGATGCAACACATTCTCATGAAATGGGCGCAGCCAAATTCTTAGCCCATAACCAGACATGAAGCACACGACCATTGGGATGCAATAAATATGTGAGAAGAAGGAAACCCTGCCCAAATCATCCTGTCAGAAACGTGTAGGACTTGATGTGTGAGAGTCACGACGAGAAGCCAGGAAGCTGAGTCCCAGGCACACTGACCTGAGGAAAGCACTCGGCGTGCACAGCTGTTGCTCTGGTCTGCCCAGGGCCTAGCAACCAAGTAGTGCTTTCTCTGGGCATCCGCTCATCCCCTCCAAACATGTGGCTCTAGAGGAGGCTGCCAATGACGGTGCACACGTGTGCACACACGCTCTCTTGCCAAAGCAGATGGCACGTGATCCACGCTGGGCTTCTCAGTACCTCACCTGTCTGGCCATCCTGACAGGACGACTGCGGGGCAGAGGAGTGTGAGAGTCCTCCGATCTGTGATTCCAGCAGGACTGGCAGCAAGGAGTCCTACTACTTGGACGTGGAGTTAACCAACGCAAGAAAAAGCAGCCAGCTCTCAGATACTGCCAGCCCTTCCAGCAGCTTCACCAGGCAAGACGATGCATTTCCCTTTCACCAAAGTTGGCTCCGCTGGGCCCCTGACACCTGCAAGGAGCCCCCCTCAGTGTGTACTTACCCCAACCCCTCTCTCACACCATGCTGCCCCCAGTCCTTGCCAAATGTTTCAACTTCCTTACGAAAATGTGCACGTTAGGCAGGGATGCATCTTCATGACAACAGCAGTGCGAGATTCTGTTAGAAGCACCGGGTTTATGCATATAAGTGAATCATGGAACCAACAACGTTTTAGAGAGATTTCAAATGCTGACCAAGTGATAAAGTAAAAAAAGAAGCACGTAATGTATACAAGAACGTATAAATACACGTGTGTTTGTATCTCCCCACCTCCCCACCATCCAAAGTTTACTATGTGAACATTTTTATGATGACAGGGCAGGGGGCTATTTTAAACAAACAAACAAAAAATGTCATCCAACAGTGAAGAATATTAGAATGAACCATGAAAACTTCAACTCTATAAAGGAGCTCTGGCCAGGTTTTTCTCTACCTCATATGTAAGACCTGCTACTCCAGGCTTGCCCTTCTCTTTCAACTCATCTGTCATTTCCTCTGAGGTCTCCCTGGCTCCTCTAGCCCACTAGGATCTCCTGCACCAAGTATACAGTAAGTTACGTGAATCAGCTCTAGATGTTAAACTGCCTTACATTTTGTCATGTGTAAGATTTCATATTCCTTAGAAAAGTAAAACCTTCTGTGGCCTTCCCAAGCAGCTAAACCAGACGTGATGCAATTGGTGTTCAGGAACACTGACAAATTTGGAAACAGGCCTGCAAATGGCAGGCAACAATCCAGTATACTCCAGTACTGCTGGTGGCAGCCTGAGTTGAGCCAGTTCTCTGCACTAATATCTGGCATCGTAATTAATCAACATAAAGATTTGCACCATATGACTTAGGAATCTCACTCCTCAGAATCTGCCTGAAGGATTTCAAGTAGAAACAGTTTTATACCCAAAGATTTTCACTGTGGCATTATTTAAACAGCAGAAGTGTCCAGTAAAGGAGGAAATCATCGAGTCATCACATGAAAGCCACCAGTGAATGAATACACCATTCTGCGCGGTCGTTCTGGAGCCTGCACAATGCAGAAGGTGCCTATGACAGACAAGTGCTCCAAAAGCACAGAACAGGGCTTAGTCACTGATTAGACAGAGCCTAGGAGCACCCCCAGTGAAGTGTAAAACCAGAAACAGTTGCTTTGTCAAGGTGGTGAAACTGTGGCTAACATTTTCTTATTTCTCTAAATTTCCATTGCTGTTCTCTTAATGTTTATTAAAAATGTTACTAAAATACAGAAACATTTATACTTCAATTCTCTGTATGGTTTTAACATTAGGATTGTAACCTAATCCTGGCAGCCCTGCCAAAAGCAACGCCCAAAGAACCAGCCAGTGATACCCACGGCTCTCTTCTGAGCCCTCTGCCCTAAGGACTGCCTGCCCCAAGCTCTGGAGCAGGTAATTCAATTAACCTGAGTGTCAGTGACCACTCAGATTCAGGCCCTATCCTGCCTGTCTGCACCAAGGCTATGTATCTGGCTGTGACTCTCAGGAGGAATTAAATTAAAAGATGCTGAATACTTACATTCTGATATAATTGAAATTTAATAAGCCTACCAAATTTACAGAGAATTTTTAAATGCTAATACCCAATGCTGAATGGAATGCAGCTTTTTAAAAAGATGACACAGAGAAACCTGGTACAATCTTTGTTCCAGAACAATTTGAGTCTCTAAAAGTCTGTAAAATATTCACTGACCCAGTAATTATACCTTTATCAAAAACAATCAGTGGCTAAATATTATTCATGCAAATATTTACATAGAAAGATGTTTGCTGCAGCATTTGTTACAAGTCCAAAAAAGTAAAACGACCTAAAAGCTATACAGTCAGGGACTAGTTCAATTCGCCGCAGCACATCCAGGTCATGAACTAGGACGCGGAAACAAACTGTTGAAGAACATTCAGGGCATCGCAACTTGCAAAGAATGAACTCTGAATAAAAAGAGCATAGGAAACTGTTTTCACCTTGATACCAACAGAGAGAAGCAAAGAGAGAATTAAAAGGGCTGAAACAACAAACAGTTAAGACTGGTGGCTTCTAGGTGGGAAGCTGAGTGACGTATCTTCTGCATGCTTTTCCCATTTTCCTGTGTTCTGCACGGTGTTCTGCACCCAATACCTCCCTACAACCCAGAGCAGCCGCGCTACCCCAGCCCCAACGCACCACGCGGGCCGGCGCCTCACCTGAATGGTGCGGGCTCCCCTGCTCCCCTCGCAGCGGGCTTCCTCCAGGTCCCTCTCCAGCCTCTCCTTCTCCTGCTGCAGGTCGCTCAGCTCCTGGGTGACCTTCTTCATGCTCCTCCGCAGCCTGTGGTTGTCGGAGGTCTTGGTGAGGTTTTCTGAGTGCAGCTCAGCCAACAGGGCTTCCTTTTCGGTCAGAGCAGCCTGGTAGTCTTCAGAGCCCTGGAAAGGGAGGGAGAGGGGAAGAGCTGCTTTTCATGCCTCATTAAACAAACCAGGAAATCTGTTCCTTTTTTTGCCTTGGGGGAACAAGGAAAAGAGAAAGATCAACATAGGCAACATTCAGGTTTCAAAGCATAAACAATATGAAGATTTTGGACTAACAGGATGTTTACATTTTGATCTGATATGAAGAGAAGCATATACTTGTGAAAAGAAGTATTTTTAAACAGAAGAAGGAAAAGCATAAAATGTTAACAGTAACTAACTCTAGCTTTTTCTTCATTTCTCTGTATTTTCAAATGTTCTGAGGTAACTGAGCATGTTACTTTCAAAATGACTTAAAAAAACAATTTATCATTTTAAAAAGGTAGAAAATCAGCAGCTTCACAGCTTCACTTGAAAAGGAGTGATGGATCTATGCACTTGCCCTGTTAGGATGGCTTAAATCCAGAATCATCTGGAGGACAAGGAGTGGTCAGCATGATAGTTCCAAGGCCACTTTAAAGTTTGTTTGTTTGTTTTTGTGGTGCTGGGGATTGAACCCACGGCCTTGTACATGAGAGGCAAGCACTCTACCAACTGAGCTATCCCCAGTCCTCCAAGGCCACTTCGAAAGGCTATAATTTCCACAAAGTTCAAGGGTTAAATGTATCAAGAACATCTTTATTTCATTAATACAGTGTTCATCTGAAAAAAACACATTCGTGATCACAAATATGAAAAAAAAAAGGTTCTAACCCAGCAATAATCAAGAAGAGCAAATTAAAACAAGTTCTCAGATATCAGGCAAGACTGTTTTAGTGAGATAACTTGGGGCTAATGAGCTTGTGTGAATGGACTCTTCACAGTCGTTCTTGACTATGGAACATTGGTCCACTTGATGCTTTGATATATATGGCCCTTGCTGCTCTGCCACTGTGACTTATTTTAAAAGGACATGTTTCTTTCTCTTCCCCTCTCTCTGCTCCTCCCTAATAGTTCCTCCTCCCTAATCTCAGGGGAAACAGGTTTACTTTTCTTCCCCATCCTAGGCAGTTATCTGTCCCTGAGCACACCCCCTCCACAGGAACAAAGTAATTCAGACTTTGGGGATGGCACCAGAAGATCTCAGAAATGACTGTCTCCCAAATTAACGAGTGAATTAAAACTATGGACAGAGAACAAGTGGAATGTAGCCTTTGAATCACCTCTTTAAAAATCCTCTGTTCCCCCTGATAGGCATAATCTGAGCCTCTGGGACAGGAGTCCCTGAGTTTCTCCTTTGCTAGCAAAGGAATAAAACTTCTTTTTCCTTTTTCTCAAAACTGTGTCCTCATTATTGAGTTGGCATTGGGGACAAGGATCAAGCTTTTGGTAACACCCAGAAACCAGGAAATATATTGGGAGGAATGTAAATAAATATAACCCTGAGCTTTCAGTAACAATTCTATGATGACTTTGTATATAACCCTCCATATTTTGGGGTCTTCTGAGATTCAATTCAAAGAATGGAATTACTGGGATGAATGTGAATGTGTTTATACTATATACATGTACTCAATGTAGATAGGGTTATATTTATTTACATTTCTCACAATATGATTCCTGGCTTCTGGGTAAAAAATTTTAAAAAACCCTAAAAATGCAAAAATAAAGTATGATGAATATACACAATGAAATCTGAAGACTACATTTACAAAGAATCAATAACATGGGAATATTTCCAAGTTACCGTGTTATACAAAAAAGAAAACCCAATTTTAAATGATCTTTAAAAATCTATATATGGAAGAAAGTCTAGAAGAAAAACATTATTGGGTGGGTGATTTCCAAATTTCTCTTTTTTTTTTGTTCTTTCTAGTTGCTGGGTGGAGGCAAGCATGCATAATCTTCTAATCAGGAGAAAATAAAAGTTTTTAATAAATCTGTTCTTAAACTAATACTTGAAATTAAGAATTCAAAAGGAAATGACAGTTGAGTTTTCAAAGTCACAATTCAGACTCAAACAATAGCCCCAGCTTCTTGGCCTTTCCAGGTCTTAGCTGTTCAGGTTGTCAACCCAGTTGTGCAGGAAGTAAACTGCAAGCACAGTGAACCTGGGGGCCTCAGACCTCAGCTGTTTGCAGTCCACCTAAAGCCCAGGCATCTGGCCTATATTCCCTAACTGCTTATTTGACACAGAGCAACATGAAATAAGAGTGAGTACCAATCAAATTGCAACATAAAAGTTTATAGAAGTTTCTGGTTTTATTTTTTTGAAATTAATAAAGAGTGGGAAACCTAGGTCATAAGGGCAAAAATATTTTAAATGTCTATGACATCCACGTACGATAATGTACTCCTATAATCCCAGTAACTCCAGAGGCTAAGGCAGGAGGATTGCAAGCTCAAGGCCAGACTCAGCAAATTAGCAAGGTCCTAACAACTCAGTGAAACCCTGTCTCAAAATAAAAAATAAAAAGGGCTAGGGATGTGTCTCCTTGGTTAAATACCCCGGGGTGTTCAATTCCCCAGCAACCCCACCCCCCAAAAAGTGTTTAAACTCAACAAATAAAAGGAAGTATACAATGATTGGAAAATGTTCCTCTGGAACAAGTTAAAAGTTACCTTTTTGTGCTTTATTAGGCCCTGATTTTATTTTTGTTTTATTAAGCACTGATTTTATAAGAGGAGCTAAATAAGCACTTTTACATATATTCTATCTATCTTTCTCATACCCACTGTGAAAGTACACATTTCTGTGCCCATTGAAATAACAAGTTCAGAACTACTAACTGACTAGTCTGTCTTCAGACCACAGCAATTAGATCTGGGATTCAAATGACTCAGAGACTGTCTTCTTTCCCCAATACTACACTATCCTGCCGGAACCAGTGAGGAATCCAATTAACACCAGAAACAAGGAGAATGAGTTGGGGGCAGGGATAGAGATAGGAACATAAGTTAGGCACTTTTTAAACATGGTTGATATTAATAGTTATTATCAACTGATGAAACTTCTGCAGAACTTCCACATAAATAACAATGGTGAAGCTTCTTTAAAAATCTAAGCTCAAAAGAATTCAAGTGCATTGATTCTATTCATTTCATAACACTGCCCATGTTGAATTTTCCCTAAACAGCTTTTTGATTTACTTCTCTGGAAGGCTTCCTACCTTCTTCTGAATGATGTTCAATGGCAAATATTTGGTCCCATTAACCATGGTCAGAAACTGAAGGTCAAATATAATCTTAAACAAATCACTCCTGCAAACTGTGTGGAAACATGCTGAGCACAAAAGGGAAAGTCAGAGCCCTGGGTTCAAGGCCAGCTTCAGCTGTGTGACCTGGGAGGTGATGTTACCTTTGATAATCGAGTAAAGAATTCAGAGACATCTACACCACATGTGACTCAAGTATCTCAAAATAAAAAAGACAGTAGCTCTATCTATACTACCTTGGCAAGAATGTTAGATAAAGAAAAAACATGCAGACCTGTAATCCCAGCAACTTGGGAAGCCAAAGCAGGAGGATCACAAGTTCAAGGCCAGCCTAGGCAACTTAGTGAGACCCTGTCTCAAAATAAAAAATTAAAAGGACCAGGGCTATAGCTCAGTGGTTTAAAAAAAAAACCCTGGGATCAATACTCATTATCCCAAAAAATGAATAAATTTTTAAAAAGTAAAAATAGTAAAAATAAATTTCCTACATTGTGCATTTCACTTTTAATAGCTGGAAGAGGGATGCTATTTCCAATTTGGAAATCATTTTTTTTAAATGGGTTTGGAGGCGTGCCGGGCAGCCCACAATGCACAGAGTCATACCTGGGATCAGAATTCATGTCTCTGCGTCTGTGCCTGGGCAACCACGCCGAGAGTTTAACTCCCCCTTACTGCCACTTCAATGTCAGGCTTGAAGCCAGCCCTGTGAACTCTGGCTCCTCTACTCATGCTGGATTACTTCAGAACGTATGATATCCAAAATGTCCCAATACACGGAAAAATATTTTCAAGTCTGTGAAAACCATGTACACCCCTCAAACAAAAAATCAATATATGGGTACTGTGTACATTTATTCACACAGAGTAGTAGAAAAAACACACTCTGGAGGCAGACTTGTATTCAAATCCTGACACAAACTCTCTACCATTCACAAACACACTATCTTCTTGGATAAAGATTCAAAGAAGGTTCTCCAAACAGCCCGTAACCTCAGGACTTAACAACGGTCCCTGAGCCCTGTGCACTGTAAGACTTAAGTATTCTGAATGTCTTTCAACTAGGACTAAGGGTTATTAAATTAATAAATGTATGTAATAAATCTGGGTAACATTTAAATTCATACGACTCCTTTCTCTCCTTCAAGGCCTAACATAATAAGTAGAATACCACAAAGCTTATAAGAATGTTGGTCTCTGGCTATCAATTGCCAACATATATATTTTTTTCTTAAGCAATGGAAAATTGGATGGTTTTCCTAAGGATTCAGCTTTTAAAGCTTGTTATTTTCTAAGCAAGGGGAGAAAAAACAGTGTAAAATGTAATTTCAGCTCCATTTCATCAAGTACTGTCAACACAGTGGGAGAGGGCAGGTCCAAGATTCACAAAAGCAGAGAGTCATCTACACTCCTAACATACCGTGATTTAAACCAAATCACTTCAATTATTCTTATTGTGAACCAACGCTCTGCAGAAGATAAGGCGTGG